>NC_136885.1:1841037-2011037 GCF_949152265.1 Phoxinus phoxinus
AAAAAGTAAGGATGTGTATGCATGTGTATGTGTTTATTTTTGATTTTATATTCATTTTATATCAGTTTTTTTAGAAACCTTGTGTTATTTATTCTTGAAAAAAAAAAAACTATATAGGCCTATATATATATATAGCTATAATATGAATGTGATATCTTTGTATATTTATTTTACCTAATTCATACATTTAACTTATTTTCTTAGCTCATAATATTTATTCTTCTTGATTTGTCAGTACTGATGTCTGTCTTGTTTTGAAATAACAAAAGTGATTATTTAATGAGCTCATATTCTCTGAAAGTCACATGTTGGAATGTTCAAGGACTGAGGTCCTCTGTTTTTGGTATCAAGAGCCAACATTCGGACTTTAAAAAAGCAATTGAGAACTCTGACATTATTATACTACAGGAAACCTGGAATGTCAGAGATTTGTCCACTGGCTGTCCAATTGGATTTAGGGAAATAGTTCTCCCATCGACGAAGCTAAGAGGGGTGACTCAGGGCAGATAGTCAGGGGGAATGCTGATATGGTATAGAGCACACCTCATAGACTCAATCAAAACTGTACAAATTGAAAAATTTAACATTTGGTTAAAAATTCAAAAAGACATAATCTCCACAGACCGTCACATGTTCTTATGTGGTATATACCTTCCCCCAGCTGAGTCTCCCTACTACAACGAGGAAACCTTCTCCATCCTGCAGGATGAGATCAGCCATTTCCAGAAAAAGGGGAATGTGTTAATGTGTGGCGATCTAAATGCCAGAACTGGAAATGAACCAGACTTTGTCAACACACAGGGAGACAAATATATCACAAACACCAGCCACTCTCTGCCCTCACACCACCTCAGAAATAACTATGATAAATTCACAAACAAAAGTGGGAAAAGCCTACTAGAGCTCTGTCGATCACTGGGCCTGTATATAGTGAACGGTCGTATACGGGGAGACTATTTTGGCTGTTATACCTTTAATTCTTTCTTGGGCAACAGTACTGTAGATTACTTCATTACAGACATTGACCCAGTGCATCTCAGGGCATTCACAGTCAGTCCTCAAACACCTCTGTCAGACCACTGCAAAATTACACTATATTTAAGACAAACTCATAATAATGAATCCCACAGACAGCCCTCTCATCTATTGAGGCTGCAACCACACTACAAGTGGACAAAAAACACCACAGAAAACTATCAAAATGCAATAGAAAGTCAAACGGTCAAATTATTATTGGACAAATTCATAATGAATACATATTCACAAAATAAATTAGGCATAAATCTGGCACTTAGTGACATTTCCAAAATATTCCACCAATCAGCATCCATGTGCAATTTGAAAAATAAATCATCAAAAAGGAAACCAAAAAACACCAACGAAATGTGGTTTGACAGTGAGTGCAAAAATATCCGAACAACAGTAAGAAACCTTTCAAATCAGAAACACAGAGATCCTGACAATGAAGAACTCCGCCATCAATATCACGAAGCCCTTAGACTGTACAAACAAACTCTAAGAGTAAAAAAGGAAGAACACACAGATAAATTATTTCAAACAATGGAAGAGTCAATAAAAACCAGTAACTTCTGGAACAACTGGAACACGCTCTATAGACCACAACAGGAAGAATTGGCCATTCAAAACGGGAACATATGGAGGACACACTTTGGAAATCTGTACAAAACAACTGAAACAAATCCTGCTCGAAATGAATTAAAAACCAAATTAGAAATCCTGAAAGAAAAAATTAAAGACATGTAGCAGATGTTTGCCAGATGTTGATAGATAAAGCATACATGTTCTATTTTGTTGACTTATTGCATGACTAAGAGGTTTCTTGACATTTTGCTAAACTTAGACAAAACGCAGACTTTGTGATTTAATGCATTCCAAAGTGCCTTCTCCCTTTTTCAGAGACATTAAGTGCGTGCTGAAAGCTTTTAGCTGATTCTGTGCTTAGATAAGGTGAAGTATCCTGGGGTTCTTTAATTTAATTTATCGTGGGGTGAGGACGTACACACCGCGTCTGTTTTCTGTCTCAGGGACCCCCGTAGTGAAGTTCCCTTCATGTATTGTTATAAGTCGCACGCACACACACACACAAACACGTTTTACACCCATGAGGTCAAAACAGGTCACACACGTATCTCGCACGTCCCACACACACACACGGTGGGGGCGAATCACAGACACATACACGCACAGAATTCAAAAAGTGAGAGAAACGTTGTTTTGTGAGAATGCAACATTCTGTTTGAAACGGCGATTAACAAGCATGCAGAATCTGACGTAGAATGCGCGTTTGCCGGATAAAAACAACCAATAGAAACGCATAATACCTAAAAATCATTATAGTTCGCTTTAACATTATCTACAAAATAGCAAATTTGGTATGGCTGCAACGCATAAAATTAGACGAATTCGAATCTGTTTTGAGAAGCAAACTATTATGCATTATTAAACATTTACCGATGTGTAGAATAATGTCAGAATAAACTCTGAACTCTCATCACGCGTGGAATAGGCGTGCCATACAGACAAAGGGGATTCTTGGCGCCACAGAATCCCCACTCGTGATTGGCTCCCAGACTCAGAATGGGCGTGCTCCGGTTTCATTCATATTTTGGAGACGAGCCAAAGAAGCTCAGTTCGTTCTCTCTTCTTCACTTCCGCTCTTCAATTCTAGTTTACCACTCTAGTCTCTGATTCTAGTCTGACGACTAGTCTCTCTAACTCTTAGTTTTAACTCTGCTTCAAGAGAGCTTGGCTCTCCGTTTACTTTCCGTTTCTAAGACTAAGTCTTTATTTTATACAAGTTTAAAGCTACTTCCTTGATCCAGCGTTTTAACGAGCGAAAGCTTAGCGCCTCCACCCTGCGTCAAACAACCACGTGACGCACGCAACCCGGAAGCCCGCGAGATTCCAAAGAAACAGCGCACGCACAAGACGACTTTCCAACGACAACACAGTAAGCTAATTCTGAATCTGATCTTGAAACAAAGCTAGTTAAGGTTGTCTGAGAATCCTCCGGTCTCTTGATTATTGAAAGTATTCCTTAAACTGTGTACTCTCCCTCTCTCTCTCTCTCTCATACCTCACTCTCTCTCTCTCTCTCTCTCTCCATCTCTTGGGGAATATCGTGTTACTATATATACACGCTACGTAATCGTTTTATAATCATTTGTTTTGTTTATGTATATTGTTATACTCTTGATCGTGTAACCTACGTACGTTTAAAGTGTCTTTTATTAAACTTCATTTTAATCTTCGTCTGAATTTGTGTTTTATGAATCCATAATCTGAAATCCCTGAAAATCAGATATTCTATGCTACCTCTTTTAAAAACGCTCTACCACACTTTTAAACATTGCATAGTTTACATATTCCAGATCTGATCTCTTGAAGAGTAAGTTGTATCCATTATGGCCATATGGATGTAATCTTGCTTGCCAAGAGCTAAACGGATCGAAGTGTTGAGGTGAATATGATATGTATACGCATTAGTGGTTAAAGTTGTATTTCCAAGTACGCCTGATTAAAATCATTCCCCTTCCCTGTATGAATTAGTATCACGAGTAAATCGGATACATATTCATATCGGTTCAAGGCGGTACAAGCCCATATTTAGAACCATTTTAGAGCGTATGCAAATAATATTCATCAAAACCATGATTATTTAATTTCCCATTTGAGTGCTAATTTCCCCAATTTATACTCAAAGTCAGAATTGCTACAGATTATTGGTGGAGAATGCGGGCAATTTTCAAATTTCAGTGTGGATTCATATGCATATTGTATTCAGATGTGATTTATGAATATTAATAACTGTACAACCGTTGAATTGTGTATTACGTCGACACCAAGCAGAAGCTTGTGAAACGCAGCACGACTGGCAGAGAATCTAAAAACATTCTCCCCAGCCCTCCTGTGTGTCACAGTATTAAAAAACTGTCCAGTTAAATGTGCAGAAAAAAAAAACTCTGACATAACTGTGTACACTTTTTATACTGTTTAATTACGTTTGTAAGAACGACGAAATCTTCTTAGTAAACGTTTAAACCGGTAAAGATAAGACCTTCAGAAGCGAGGCTCCTTCTGTAAAGGCGCTATAGCTAGCTAACGTGGACTCGAGTAAAAGCGTACGGACTAGCTACCCGTGATAAGCTCTTATTTCGTTTCCCGTTGATTCCGTGCGAAAATACGCGCAAAAGACCGATCGTGGTGTTTTCTAGGGTAAATAGGAACTCCTCGTATTGATTTGACTGAAGAAAACCAGTAAATGCTTGTAATTTATGCACGCTGTAAATTGTTTTGGTAAAAAGCATACTACTGTAAACCGTGTACAGAGCTCGAGCGCGCCATCGCGTGGCATAAAACAGCTCATGCAGGTTTATAGCGTCTCTCTCTGAACTTCGACCCCACGTGTCTGTGACGTAATTCTGTGAGCAGAATTGCGCCATCGCGTGGTTGAAACAGTGAAGTGCATGCTTTCAAATCATTGTCCCCTCTGAACTTTAACCCCACGTGTCTGTGACGTAATTCTGTGAGCAGAATTGCGCCATCGCGTGGTTGAAACAGTGAAGTGCATGCTTTCAAATTATTGTCTTCTGAACTTTGATCCCACTAGTCGGTGACGTCATTCTGTGAGCAGAAGGGCGCCATCGCGTGGAGGTAACTCGCAAGTGCAAGCTAGTCAGTTTTTCCTTTGAAACTCTAACAACAGTTTCTAACTGTTAGCGAAATTGCGCCATCGCGTGGACGATAGAGGTTAAGACAATTTTTGCTCTTCCAAATTAAACTTAGAGGTTTAATGAATGAACTGTTTAAATACAGATTCGAACTTAAAGCTGTTTATTTCGAAAAATAAACTTTTCTGTTTTGGATTGAGGCAGTTTATGTGAGTTTATTTCAACAAAGTGAATTAAATTTCAGCCATAAACCCCTCAAGCCAAACATTTTCTCAGAACTTTCTCTTTGCAATCTCATCTCTGAACCTTCTGAGATTATCTGTCTCAGCTAATAACTTCTAATAACTTCAGGTTGTGATGATTATTGTCTGAAACTATTATAACTCTTTGAAATATTTTTATTTCACTGTTTTGGTTGGTTTTGTTTTGGTTTGTTTGTTTGTTTTCTCCAAGTGCATTGAGACTTGAGGTGAAAGACAGGAAAGGTGACCCCTCCCCAGTCCGTCAAAAGCCCACCTGAAAGAGAAGCGCCCCCTGGTGTTGACATCATTCCCAAGTCTGGCTAGCAGCCTTCTACCAACTCCATGCTGTGTTAATCCAACCTATACCTCTTCCCTTTCAGGATTTTATAATCATTTCATTAAGGAATATTATAAAACCAATATAATTTCTGTGAAATTTCCCAGGCTTACTTAGATTTGATTTAAAGCGGTTTTTCAATTGTGTTAAACAAACTAGGTGAACCACTGGAGAAGAGAAGTAACCCTTAGTGGCCCCCGCAGTCCACCACCGCAGCCTAAACGCCGACCACTCCTTGTTTCAACGACCTCGGTTATTGTCCAATTTGGGTCAGGCTAAGTTTCACTTTTTGTTGATTTTACCCCTGTTATTGTTTCTTTTCAGGTTAGATTAATTTTCTCAAATTAATTTTAAAATCTGGGTGTTTTCTTTGTTTACTCCATTTCTAGTTATTTCCCCCGCAGAAATTTCTCAGTTTGATCAAGCAAAAAAAAAAAAAAAAAAACCTTTTAGCCTTGAAGCTTATTATCTCTCCTGTGTATGTTCATAGGTACTATTCCAGTATCTGTGGTGAACCGAGGGAGCCGGGCCGATCTCCGTGAGTGTGATTCCTGACTGGTGCTAATAGCATTTCGGCCGTGGTGGGACTCGCGAGTCTTTTCAATCTCTAACCTACTGCTGCGGCACGCAAGAGCTAACCTTGAACCCACACTCTGAAGGGTCAGTCACGCCAAACCGTTTCAATTTTGGGAGTTAATCCATCCGGGGCCCAAAGGGGCCACTCCGGCTTCGCTGGAGGGTTCGGAAAGACACCCAAGTTTTGTTGCATAAGGCTGGCTGATACCTCAGAGGCGCCGGGGGCTTCAAGGCAGAGTATCTTGTTTGAGAGGGCGCAGCAGGGGAAGTAGAGTAACGAAAAAGATCCGGGGCCCACTGCGGAGGAGTGTCTGGAGGCACTGGAAAAGGTTGACTCGCTCCGGAGGCCGACTGGTGTGACCTCAAACTCCCACAGGTAAACTGACATTGAGTAAAATACACCCATTTATTATAGGCTCCCGAATACTAGGTATTCTCCCGTAGCATATTTTAAGTGTCTATTTCACTCTTTTTCCCTACGATACACACCCCTCTTAGGTTTCCTGCCCCAAAAGCTGCGAACCTGACACCCCTATCACCATCTCTAACAGAGAAGTGTAGCTGAAGGCCCCTTTAAATCCAATAACACCCACTGTGACACTAGTTGCCACCCTTTAGAACAGACCAACCAAGTTTAGGTTCTTTTTAGTGCACTGAGATTTTGTTCTGTTTTGTTTTGTTCTGTTGATTTTGTTTCCTTTCAGTTACCAAGAGACCTGAGGAACTAAATAGTCAACCAGCTAAGCCAGACTACTGCCTGGCGACTCTATTGTGGGCCCTAGCCTATCCGTGCATTGGCCCCTCCTAACTGTCTGAAAGTCAGTTAGCCAAATTTACTATAGACGGCCCCGCCGTACTATAACCTAGTAGCCTGCCTACAAGTGTGCGACTGGTCTTGTCTGTGTGTGTGTTTGTTGTGTTTCTCTCGCCGCAGTGAGCCATAATGTCGCGTACCAGCAGCCCAGCAGCCCATTGGCGGGACCTGGACGCGTGGTTACGAGCCATGACAGCCAGCTCCCTGCCCCAAGCAGCGGACCTGTCGACTCTCACCAGAGAACAGCTGGACAACGACCTGGACCTGCTCGTGACCCACGACCCCACACACCCCTATGGCTCTAAAGAGTGGTCCCGACTCGTCCGAAGCGTGGCCCATAATCTCCTGAGCCAAGCCCAACTTGCAGAGAAGGACAACATCCTTCTTCAGGGGGACAACGCCAAGCTAAAGGAGGAAGCTGCACAGTTGAAACTGCAGCTGGAGGACGCTCGTCGGCAAAAGGACCAAGTGCAAAGTCGTCTGGAGGAGCTACAAGAGGAGCTCAACGAGGAGGATGACACCAGCGCCGATCAGCACCAGGATCTACAGCAACTTCAAGAGGCCATGGAAAACCTGCGCCTAGAGACCAAAGAGCAAGTGGACGCCGAAAAACGCATCTCGGCTGAACTGAATGATCAAGTGCAGCATGGAGCGACTCTTCTGGAAAGAGCAGAGGCGGCCCTGAGAGACAGAAACGCAAAATTCAGAGCGTGTGAAAAGCATTTACACACTGCCAAAGCTGAAATTTCCGAACTTTTGAAACAAAGACAGTCCCTCAAAGATGAACTTGACAGTGCCCAGCCAGAGCTCGCGTACTCGTACAAGCTTCAAAGTGAGCCGGGGGGAGACACACACTACACTCAGTCTCCCCTCCACAGCCACGCCCCACCTCTCAGCCACACACCCAAAGCTGAAGGGGCCGACGTTGGGAACAGTCAGGTCCCCACCCAGACGGGACGGGCTGTTTCCCATAGCTCCTACTCCAAGAACCTTGACAAGCTGGCAAGGAACATTCCACAGTTCTCGCCACAGCCAACAGGTGGTAGTGACATTCATTTGTACTTGCAAGATGTGGAGTTTCATCTACAAACAATTCCCGACGTCACAGACTGGGACAAACTGTACCTCCTCCGGATTACGTCTAGCCGTGACGTACGGAGCTTCCTGGATCGACAACCAGACACTGTCAAAATGGACTACAAACAGCTACGCCAAGCTCTGGTCCGTGAGTTTTCTGATCCAGACACAGACCAGGGGTTCATCAAAGCACTGGACGTCAAGCAAGCCAGGCTGGAAACCCCACAAGCCTACTACAACAGACTCAGACAGTCCTACTTCGGAGCCCTGAATGAGTCTCACATGGAGGAAGATGTGAATTTCAGAACTTTGTTCCTAAGAAACTTGCACCCAACCATTAGCCATCACCTGGGTGTGCTAGCATGCCCTAAGACTATGAACACACAGCAACTCCGTGACTTAGCCCACAAGGCTTATATTAAGCAGAAAACTGCTTCTGAAAAGACTAAAATTCCCACTGTTTACGCTGTCTCTCAGCCCTTTCCAGAACTTCCACTAGAGGGCGCCAAACAGCACAACTACAAGTCTGCCAACAGAGAGTCAAGACCGTTTCAAGCCAGCAGAGGGCAGCGTGGTCGTGGAGGGGGTCACACCAGACAACGCCAAGAGCGTGTTGATGAATTCTGTGACCGGCCCAGGCCTGCTCACCACCACCCAGGTGAGAACACCTGGGATCAAAGCCGGCGACCCAAGAAACGCCAACCAGCCTCTCCCCGAACCACAAGCCCTGAGAATCGTCCACAGAGTCCCGCTCAACGACGTGGTGGTAAGCCCAAGCCAGAGCCCACCTCCAAAGGAAACAACCCCGCTGCAGCTGACTCAGCTGAACTTCTAGACATGCTGAGAAAATTCCTCAAAAAGAATTCTCAGAAGGATGACAAACGGAAGCCGGACTCTGCATGACTACCTCCAAGGCCTGAAACCAACACTGCTGACCCCTCTCCTCCTGCTGACCCAGAACTGCAGAACACAGTTCACCACTCACAGACTTTTGAACCCACTGTTTCCCCACAAAATGACACTTTCAGTGCCAACCAACAGCTGACAGAACCTCAAGAGACTGTTTACTGTCAAAAGACTCACACTGTTGTCCCACTCAATGACAGTGCCAGTGACACCAAACTGACAGCTGACAGCTGTCATGTTCCTGCCAACATACCAGACAGTGCTGTTTTGCTCATCTGCACCCACTACGAGCAACACAAGTCACACCCTCACTGCCTAGCGATCGATACCCACACACCAAAGCTCCTGGGTAATCTGATCGAAAAGGGAGTGGCCCGTAAGCTGTATCTCACCATCACCCTGGAACGAGAGATGAGACTCAAAGCCCTGGTTGACACAGGCTCCGACCTCACGCTGATTTCGGCTCAGCTGTTTGAAAAACTCAAATCTGAAGCCCGAAGACAAAATCGAACTCTCAATTCCCACACCTGTGAGATGAATGTGCAATCATACAGCCAAAATGACATTCAGCTACGAAACATCGCTCCCATTCACCTGACCATAGGTCCGATGAGTCTGGTACATCCCATATATGTGTCTCCCATGAACACTCACCCACTTCTCATTGGCAAAGATCTGCTGGATCGATTCGAACCGTTACTGGACTTCAAGCAACTAAAGGTATGGGCTCAAGTGCGTGCACCTCTGCCACTCCAGCCACACCAGTCTGGTGACCCAGACAGTGAGGTCAACGAGGTCACGGAGACTGCCACAGCGACGGACTGTCAGTCCTCAGAGTTCCCGGGAACTTCCCAAACTTCCCAGCACAGCTCAAGTTCAAAACTCTGCACTTTCAAAGCCAACCTCAACTCTGACATCTACTGTCCCAAGGTCAAGTCCAGCCTGCAGTTACAAGATGTCACCACAACAGACATTGTCCTTGCCCTGCATGCTGACAACTCAGCCATCAGCCTGTCACTTTTCAATACCATCATTGAAAACACACCAGACTTGCCATTTGCCAGTAAACGCACACGCTTTCCCCTGAACTCTCAGTCATTATCCATGACAACAGCAAAAGGGATATGCGCCTTGCATCTGAAATGGAACCACCGGTGTCTGACCCACTACTTCCTGGTCCTGCCGGACCCACCTCACGATGTGTACATCGGAGCAGACCTTTTGGTGCGCCTAAGGGCTCAAATAGACATTGTGAATGAAGTAATATGGGCCCCATTGACTTTGCAAACACCCAAGCCCATTGTCTATGACAATCTCCTGTCAGGGCAAACCATTCCTGAAGTGTGCACCCTGATTAATGAACAGGAAGCCGCAGTACCCGCTTACACCAAAGGGGTCGCTGTCCGACTTAACTTGCGTTGTGGTCAAACTCTCAACCACACGCTGGGTTACTTCCAGCCATCCCCTGAATGTGTGGAACTCGGACTCACACTTGAAGCAACACCACTCACTGAAGTGTCTTCCCGTGTACTATACATCCTGTTCAACAACTGCACAGCTACTGACATTTGCATTCCCAGAGCCTTTCGGCTGGGATGGCTAATCAGCCAAGACTTTCATGACTTTGAACTTGTGTTACCTGTCATTGGGCCTATTCCACAGGCGCTGCTGACGGAAAGGCATCCACACGACACACTACTCACTGCACCCTTTCAATTCATTGCTATCACATCTGTCATGTCAATACCAAAAGAACAGGTATGCAGAACCGAGCTCACAGAGGATCAACATCTCTCTGTGTACACAGTCTCCCACCAGCAGGCCGCTGAAACTGATGCACCGGCACCGCTTGACACTACTGACAGCTTTGAAACTCAAGTGCAGCAAATTCTACAGAACGCCAACGCGCTCCAAAATGACACGGACCGTCAAAACCTCCGACAAGTCCTTTACAAGTTCAAAGACTCCTTTGCACAAGACTCTTTAGATTGCGGGCTCACCACCCTGCACACGGTGCGTATACCCACACCCCCTGAGGCTCCTCCCACCTTTGTCAAGCAGTATAAAATTCCCATAGCCTCACACGAGCCAGTACAAGAAATCATCGACTCCATGCTGGAAAAGGGTGTTATTCGTCACTGCAACTCTACTTATAGTGCCCCCATCTGGCCCGTGTTGAAACCTAACGGCAAATGGAGACCCACCATTGACTATAGACAATTGAACAAACAGGTGCCATTGTCAAGATGGCCCATGACCCAGCTTGAACAGGAAATTCCCAGAATCAGAGGAGCTAACATCTTTTCTACACTCGATGTATGGAGCTAAACGAGTCTCAAAAAAGATAAATGCACACACTACATTCACATATGCACACACAGAATTCATACATGCACACACATGATTCATAAATACACACACAGGATACACAAATGCGCACAAAATTCACAAATGCACACACAAAATTTAAAAAGCACAGAAGATTCACAAATGCATACAAAATTCACAAATTCACACAAAATTCATAAATACACACACAATTCAGAAATACAAACAAAATTTACAAATGCACTCAAGATTCAGAAATGCACAGGGCAAGATTCAGACGTGTATTTCTGATGCACACACAAATATATATTGATTTACAAACTGCTTGCGGTCTGTGAACTTCACTGCATTTGTGTGTGAATTTTGAGACTCCCTTGACTTGACTCGACACACAAATGCCTTTTTTTAAACAGGGAATGATCAGCAACCAATCAGATATCTCCCTTGGTTTAGCCAATCACAAGAACGCACCCCGCGTGGGAGATTGTTTACTCATAAGCCAATCACATGAATGCGTTCACACAGCGCGATATGCATGTGGCGCGGGCGCGGTGGAGTTCTGTCTGTCAGTTGGTTGAGACATAGACATCATATAGATAGACGCCCTATCGACCGTTACTGTATGGGAAGCCAAACAAACCAAAAGTGGGACGAGACAGCGGGGGTTTACAGAGCTCGCGCCGCGCTGACATGTCATCTGTGCGGTTCAATGGTCCGAGTCGCGCGGCCGACTCGTCAGCGCAGCGCGGACGTGTTTCCTAGCGACAACCAATGGGCAGCGCGGCGCGAACCATCCTCACCAGCGCTGCACTGATCAAACAGCGCAAACCATACATGCAAATAAATGTACAATAAAGAAACCCCAGCTTCCTTACAAAAAATTGGTTCCCTGCTGAAGTTTAGGAGTTTTTCCCTACAGAAGACAAAGAAGAAGAAAGACAAGATGAAATGCATACATTTCTTATGTTTATTATAGCTATTTAATACTGTTAGTAAAGAGTTAGTGTTGTGCGTCGATACTTTGAAGAACTGCACATATATAGAGGCTGCGGAAAGAGCTGTACAAAGCAGAAACTTCAATGACTTTCAATTTCGTAGTCGTCTTGAGGAGCACGCCAACCTTCTGGAAATTATATCGGACAGTTTACATGTTCAGGTAATGTATGTTAGTAAGTTTTGCATATTATAGCTATTTCATTCTAAAATCTTCATTCTAAGGTCATTCTAAAACATTATACAGTTTTAGACTAGGCTATATATAGGCGACCAGGTTGATTGGGAGGGACACTTTTTCCAATTAATCTCAATAGCAAAAAGTGTCCAAATCACACTGAATTCACCCTATAAATCAATATCACAAAATATCAATAACATAAAATTGATCTTTAGTTTTAACATTTTATTCAAAATTAACAAATGATTATGGAATTCAGACATAAAAAGCTTAAAGTCTACAAATGATGGCTGAATGCAAAACTTACTCGGACCATTGAACCGCACAGATGACATGTCAGCGCGGCGCGAGCTCTGTAAACCCCCGCTGTCTCGCCCCACTTTTGGTTTGTTTGGCTTCCCATACAGTAGCGGTCGATAGGGCGTCTATCTATATGATGTCTATGTCTCAACCAACCGCGCCCGCGCCACATGCATATCGCGCTGTGTGAACGCATTCATGTGATTGGCTTATGAGTAAACAATCTCCCACGCGGGGTGCGTTCTTGTGATTGGCTAAACCAAGGGAGATATCTGATTGGTTGCTGATCATTCCCTGTTTAAAAAAAGGCATTTGTGTGTCGAGCCAAGTCAAGGGAGTCTCAAAATTCACACACAAATGCAGTGAAGTTCACAGACCGCAAGCAGTTTGTAAATCAATATATATTTGTGTGTGCATCAGAAATACACGTCTGAATCTTGCCCTGTGCATTTCTGAATCTTGAGTGCATTTGTAAATTTTGTTTGTATTTATGAATTGTGTGTGTATTTATGAATTTTGTGTGAATTTGTGAATTTTGTATGCATTTGTGAATCTTCTGTGCTTTTTAAATTTTGTGTGTGCATTTGTGAATTTTGTGCGCATTTGTGTATCCTGTGTGTGTATTTATGAATCATGTGTGTGCATGTATGAATCCTGTGTGTGCATATGTGAATGTAGTGTGTGCATTTATCTTTATTGAGACTCGTTTAGCTCCATATCGATGTGGCCTCTGGATTCTGGACCATTCCGGTGCATCCGGACGACCAACACAAGCTGGCATTCACTTTTGGCAACAGACAGTTCACCTTCAACAGGTGCCCGTTTGGTTACGCCAACTCACCTGCTGAGTTCAACATCTTCCTGAACAAAGCCTGCCCCGACGCTAGAGTGAGAGGTAACTTGATTTACGTCGATGACGTGCTTATGAAAAGCGCAACGGTGGCCGACCACTTGAACGAGATTGACCATGTTTTGAACCAGCTAACCACCGCCGGAGCCAAAATCGCTCTGCACAAAGGTCAGTGGTGTCAAACTAAAGTCAATTACGTCGGTCTCCTTATTGGAAAAAACGGCATAGAACCACAATCCAGTCGGATTCAGGCCGTCCAAAGCATCAAGCCTCCCACCAACGTCTCGGAGCTGAGAAGCTTCCTGGGGGTATGCAATTAATCCCGGCAGTTCATTGAACATTACTCAGACATTGCCAGACCTCTAACAGCTTTGCTGAAAAAAGACACCCCTTTCATCTGGTCTACAGCTCAAGAACATGCTATGACCGAACTGAAAAGACATTTGTGCTCAGCCCCATGCCTCGCCTACCCTGACCCGCAAAAGGAATTCTTCCTGGAGGCTGGATTCTCTGCCCAATGTCTAAGTGCTGGCCTTTACCAACGCCATGACCAAGACAAGAAGGTGGTCGCATATGCCAGTAAGACACTTCTTCCCCCAGAATGCAAATTCTCAGACTGTGAAAAAGCTCTGCTCTGCACCGTGTGGGCCATCCAGCGTTTTTCCAACTACATTGGTGCCCAGAAAGTTATCATAGAGACTTGCCACCAGCCTGTTATGTTCCTCAACAGCCAACGCATCCGTGATGGCGTGGTGACCAACTCACGCATCGCCACCTGGTTAATGGCTCTTCAAGGAAGAAATGTTGAGGCTCGCTATGCACAGAAACACAAGTCTGCGCTGGGCGATGGCCTGGCAGCCTGCCAAAACTGCTCTGATAACTCGCCTGCTGCTATGGTGGACACACCCGAGCCCACACAGCCCCCACTGACCTGCCACAGGTACTTTGATGAGAATGCGTGTCAAGGCATGACCACAGCTTACGTCGATGGGTGCTCCTACAACCATCAGGGCACCCTGCAAGCAGGTGCAGGAGTTCTCTTTGTCAACGACCAGCCGTGTCCCCCGCAAAGTTTCCAACTAGGCCCTCAGTCGTCTCAGTACGCCGAAGTGGCCGCCGTCCTCATCACTTTGCAAATCGCATCGGCCCATGGCGTCAAAGAACTTCTCATTTGCACAGACTCTAATTATACCAGACTCAGTTTTGTGTGCCATCTCCCAACCTGGCAACAAAATGGGTTCAAGACAGCTAACAACAAACCTGTGAAACACCAACACCTGTTTCAAGCATGTGACAACATCACGACCACACACAATGTGACAGTGTACTGGAAGAAGGTGAAAGGTCATTCCAAGCTGCCTGGTAAAGACAAAGACTTTAATGACCGCACTGACGCTTTAGCAAAAGCAGGTGCTCTGCACGGCGACCCATGGTCTCCTCCTGCCACCACACCTCTCCCAGATGTGGCAGTGATAACTCGCAGCCAGCGGCTCACACCTAATCCAGCTCCAGCCTCACAACTGCTGTCGCTAACTCCGCAAGTCTCCAACAATGACATTGCTGACATGCAGGCCTCTGACACGGCCGTAAAGACAATTCTTGACCACCTCTCTGACCCCGCCAGCCTCCCAATCGCTGATTCAGCCCTCACTGCTGACTCTGACCTGAGACACTTGTACAACTCTAGACACATGCTGCGTGTGCGTGACAACATCTTGTGGTTTGCACCCGACGACACCACTACGCCACGGCTCGTGGTCCCGCGTTGCAACCAGGGGGTAATGCTGATGTACGCACACAACAATCCATGTGCGGGCCATCATGGCACCAGAGCCACGTATGACACGTTGAAAACAGTGGCATACTGGCCAGGCATGCAGCAAGATGTGGCAGAGTATGTCAGAGAGTGTCTGGTTTGCTGTCAGTTCCAACCATCAAACCCAAATCACAGGGCCCCACTACAGCGTAGAGGTGTCACGTTCCCGTGGTCAGACCTCCAAATCGACTGGGTAGGTCCCTTACCCAGATCAACAAGGGGGAACAAGTATTTTC
This sequence comes from Phoxinus phoxinus, assembly GCF_949152265.1. Classification (NCBI taxonomy): domain Eukaryota; kingdom Metazoa; phylum Chordata; class Actinopteri; order Cypriniformes; family Leuciscidae; genus Phoxinus; species Phoxinus phoxinus. Next base: position 1,856,385 of record NC_136885.1, read on the forward strand.
TCACTGTCATCTGCCAGTTTACCAAGTGGGTAGAGTGCCTTCCCGCACCGAACGACACAGCCCAAACCACGGCATTCCTCCTCATGAACCACATCTTCTCACGGTTCGGGTTGCCACTGAGAGTCAACTCCGACAGGGGTACCCACTTCACTGCTGAGATCATGCAAAAGATCTGGAGATGCCTGGGGGTACAAGCCAAACTGCATATTTCTCGACATCCAATCAGCTCAGGCCAGGTGGAGAATTCCAACAAGACGGTGGTCAACATGTTGAAAAAGTATGTGTCCACTAACCAAAAAGATTGGGATTTGAAACTTCCCCTTGTATTAATGGCCATCCGGGCAACCCCACAAGAATCAACACGGGTGTCCCCGTTTGAACTCATGACTGGAAGGCTAATGACCCTGCCATTACATCTGCTGTACCAGCCGGGGGACTCCAACCTCGTCACAGCCTACACCACCTTCCAGTACCTGGAAGACTTGCACAAACATTTGAAAAAGACTTTTGCTTTTGCCCAACAACATCTGCAACACAGTGCTGAGGGCCAGAAAGCTTATTATGACAGGAAGGCATCACACCAGGAACTCGAGGTGGGCGACAAGGTCCTGTATTACAACTTCGCTCTTCCAACTCAAAGACTGTCAAAAAAGTTATTGCCACGCTGGACAGGACCCCATGAAATTGTGAACAAACTTTCCCCTGTTGCTTACCAGATCAAGCTGAATCGGGGACAGAAAGAACCTGTTCTCAAATGGGTCCACCGCAATCAGATCAAAAGATATGCGGCCACTAGCAGAATCAGACAGGGAGGGGCCAATGCGAACTGAAACAGCTGCCACCTTCGAAGAAATGAAAAACTGTCCCTCCATCCTGGGACAGCCCCGCTGACATCTGCCTTCTCTCTCTCTCCCCCTTTCCTCCACACCTCTCCTACTCTCTCTGCCTGTAACAGAAATGCTGCTGCTGCTGATCGCAATCCTGTGGGTCCAGTCAACCGAAGGCCAGCCGCCTTCCGACGTCATCTCTCCAGGACCGGCTTCTGGAATCGTGTTGAGGGAGCAACCTGGGCTTCTGATCACCAACTGCCGTACCCACACACAGAAGGTGTACGTGCGACTTGACCCCCGAAACGTCTACCGTGCACATTCCCCCAGCGGAGTGAGCCAATACAGTTTCGCCGGGGCCCGATGGACCGAGACTGCCCTCCACCACGCCGAAGCCGACGTCGAACACATGCTAAGCCAGCTCGAGAAGATGACTGTCACCCAAGCAGAGCTAAGTGGCCACGGCCGCCGTTCCAAACGGTTCCTCGGAGCGCTGCTCGGAGCCGCCGCTGCGGTTGGGACACTGTTCAACATCGGAATGTCAAGTGTCAACACCGTCAACATCGCCACTGTGAAACGCCAGGTGGCCGAGATCCGGACGGAACTCCCACAGTTGAAAGAACAGCTCACCATCCAAAGCGCATCCTTACAGACCATAGGGAAGACCCTGAGAGGAACAGTGACCATCCTTAACACCCACAGCGTCCTGCTGAACCAGACGGTGAACTCCATGAAGCAGCTGTTCACTGTTTTTCAAAATGACTTTTCCCAAACGCAGTTAGTCACAGCACTCATGAATGACATGCTCCGGGAGGTAAGCTCCTCCATAGACAATTTGGCCATGGGTAGGATTCCACCATACCTGGTACCCTTAAGCCTTGTTCAAACCGTGTTGACATCCGCCATCACCACACCTGCAGATCCCTTACAAGTCCACCTTGCCTACTCTCTGGGTAGTGCCATTCCACTCTACATCGACCCAGCACAACGAGAGATGGGTTTCTTACTGAACCTGCCGATCATCGAGTCAAGCCGGATTTACAGACTCAAAGACATTGTAAATGTGGGCTTTTGGCAGAGCAACACCCGGTTCCGGGTGCAGACTCCCGAGGTGGTGGCGTACCACGATAGCAACCCACAGCTCTACCTCGCTCCTAATCTCCACATGTGTACGCTCACCAAAGACATTCACTACCTCTGCCCTAGCAAACCTTTCCTACGAGACAACACGGATGGAATCTGTGGTCTTCAACAGTTGGCGGGAGATACCCGCTGCCCAGCCGATGCCACGCATCGCAGCCAGGTCACCGAGACGCAAGCCGAAATCGTCGGTGACCGCTGGCTCGTCAACACGCCAGCTCGGACTGCAACCTTGACCTACGATCAACATGACACCGCCACACGGGTTGCCCTGCTAAACCAGAGCATGTGGATTCAAGTCCCTCGAGGAGCCATCCTCCACCTCGATGATCTGGCCTTATACCATCTCCCAAGTGAAGAATACCAGTCGGAACTTGAACTCCCATCCTTCTTCAAGGACCAAAACTTCACCCTCGATCCCGCAATGGAACAGTGGATCGAACAAAAGGGGGGACAACTTCTTGACATTGCTCCACTGGATTCCGCCCTTCAAGCTTTGTCCCAAATGCCCATCCTGGACACTTCACCTGTCGTCCAAACCTGGACCACGGCTGACACCGCAATCTGCCTCTCTGCCGTCATAGGCCAAGCCATCTCCATGATCGTGGCCTTTATTCTGTACAGACGCCTCAACCAGATGCAAAGCACCACTGCTCGACTCTGCCAAGCGGTGGCCGTAAGGTTCCGTCGCACTCCTCAGAAAGACGACAACCCGGCAGAGACTGCCTCCAACCTCATCGAGCTGATTACTCAGCCTTAAACGCCACCTGCATCAGTCAACCCCAAAAGTTTCCACCTGACATCTGACCATTGTGATAATCGTTGTTCGACAAACGTCCATCCGATGAACATTCCCGAACAAAGGGGGGACTGTAGCACCATTTGCCAGATGTTGATAGATAAAGCATACATGTTCTATTTTGTTGACTTATTGCATGACTAAGAGGTTTCTTGACATTTTGCTAAACTTAGACAAAACGCAGACTTTGTGATTTAATGCATTCCAAAGTGCCTTCTCCCTTTTTCAGAGACATTAAGTGCGTGCTGAAAGCTTTTAGCTGATTCTGTGCTTAGATAAGGTGAAGTATCCTGGGGTTCTTTAATTTAATTTATCGTGGGGTGAGGACGTACACACCGCGTCTGTTTTCTGTCTCAGGGACCCCCGTAGTGAAGTTCCCTTCATGTATTGTTATAAGTCGCACGCACACACACACACAAACACGTTTTACACCCATGAGGTCAAAACAGGTCACACACGTATCTCGCACGTCCCACACACACACACGGTGGGGGCGAATCACAGACACATACACGCACAGAATTCAAAAAGTGAGAGAAACGTTGTTTTGTGAGAATGCAACATTCTGTTTGAAACGGCGATTAAAGGGATAGTTCACTTTGAAATTAAATTTTGATATGTTTTAGCTTACCTGAAGTGCATCCAAGATGTAGGTGTCTTTGTCTCCACAGTAGTTTCAATTTTGATATTTTTAGGTCAAACCGTTGTTGTCTGTCAGTCATATAATGGAGGTCTATGGGTACAGACTCCAAGAGCATGCACAGAGACGTCCAAATTAAACAATTCCCCATCGTTAGTGCACATTGATGGCCTAAGACACGAAACGAGCGGTTTGTGTGAGAAAACGAACAGTATTTATATAGTTTTAATCTATTTCAAGCAACCACGTCCTAGTGATCTGTTTACTTAGTCTGCGCAAGCGCCGTAGGGCGCCGGAATGCTCCGGAAGTGCTCTCTCGCGCATGTACGTCACTCATTGTGTACACAGAGATTTCTGCAGTATTACCTTTCACTGAGAACATCTAAAGTTATTTAGACGGAAAAGAAATCGCAATGGAAGACGATTTTGAGACATCAACAGACAATATTGAATTTTTTTCACAACCGTATTTCATACTTGCCAACCTTGAGACCTTGATGCCCATGTTTTATAAAAAGGTTGACAAGACTAAATAAAAACATAGAAATTATGTAAGATAACGTTAATTTAGTTGTAGATTACATTCTCATATAAAATTTTTTTTTTTTAATAATCTGTTTTACTGCTTTGCACGATTCTTTTGTAGTGTGGTTTTGGTGTAGCCTACTAAAGTGTACTAAAATAAACATTCACGAGTGTACCTGACTTCTTCTCACCGCTGATTCCTGATGGTTTAGAGGACAATTACACCGAGTCGCACCCTGTCTTTTCAAAGAATAGTACACCGGCGAGCGCGAAGTATAAATGCCTCGTGGGGAGGCGCGCGCGCAGTCAGCAGAGGCGCGTGCAGCGAAGGCTCGCAAACCCATAGACGGCTCTGACAGCGCATAGACTGCTTCTTTTTCCGTTCTGATTGCCGCGCTTGACTTCTAGGTGTGTAACCTTTATTATTGTTCGGTCTGAAACGGCGCCCAGTGACGGAAGGTGTAGCAATATTGTTGTCCAGGTGGAAATCGGGAGAAATTCGGGAGAAAGGTCGGTCCGGGAGATTTTCGGGAGGGGCTTTGAAATTCGGGAGTCTCCCGGAAAAATCGGGAGGGTTGGCATGTATGCCGTATTTATTTGAACCAGAATATACAGATCAAGAACTAAGAGCACTTCCGGAGCATTCCGGCGCCCTACGGCGCTTGCGCAGACTAAGTAAACAGATCACTAGGACGTGGTTGCTTGAAATAGATTAAAACTATATAAATACTGTTCGTTTTCTCACACAAACCGCTCGTTTCGTGTCTTAGGCCATCAATGTGCACTAACGATGGGGAATTGTTTAATTTGGACGTCTCTGTGCATGCTCTTGGAGTCTGTACCCATAGACCTCCATTATATGACTGACAGACAACAACGGTTTGACCTAAAAATATCAAAATTAAAACTACTGTGGAGACAAAGACACCTACATCTTGGATGCACTTCAGGTAAGCTAAAACATATCAAAATTTAATTTCAAAGTGAACTATCCCTTTAACAAGCATGCAGAATCTGACGTAGAATGCGCGTTTGCCGGATTAAAACAACCAATAGAAACGCATAATACCTAAAAATCATTATAGTTCGCTTTAACATTATCTACAAAATAGCAAATTTGGTATGGCTGCAACGCATAAAATTAGACGAATTCGAATCTGTTTTGAGAAGCAAACTATTATGCATTATTAAACATTTACCGATGTGTAGAATAATGTCAGAATAAACTCTGAACTCTCATCACGCGTGGAATAGGCGTGCCATACAGACAAAGGGGATTCTTGGCGCCACAGAATCCCCACTCGTGATTGGTTCCCAGACTCAGAATGGGCGTGCTCCGGTTTCATTCATATTTTGGAGACGAGCCAAAGAAGCTCAGTTCGTTCTCTCTTCTTCACTTCCGCTCTTCAATTCTAGTTTACCACTCTAGTCTCTGATTCTAGTCTGACGACTAGTCTCTCTAACTCTTAGTTTTAACTCTGCTTCAAGAGAGCTTGGCTCTCCGTTTACTTTCCGTTTCTAAGACTAAGTCTTTATTTTATACAAGTTTAAAGCTACTTCCTTGATCCAGCGTTTTAACGAGCGAAAGCTTAGCGCCTCCACCCTGCGTCAAACAACCACGTGACGCACGCAACCCGGAAGCCCGCGAGATTCCAAAGAAACAGCGCACGCACAAGACGACTTTCCAACGACAACACAGTAGGCTAATTCTGAATCTGATCTTGAAACAAAGCTAGTTAAGGTTGTCTGAGAATCCTCCGGTCTCTTGATTATTGAAAGTATTCCTTAAACTGTGTACTCTCCCTCTCTCTCTCTCTCTCTCATACCTCACTCTCTCTCTCTCTCTCTCTCTCTCTCTCTCCATCTCTTGGGGAATATCGTGTTACTATATATACACGCTACGTAATCGTTTTATAATCATTTGTTTTGTTTATGCATATTGTTATACTCTTGATCGTGTAACCTACGTACGTTTAAAGTGTCTTTTATTAAACTTCATTTTAATCTTCGTCTGAATTTGTGTTTTATGAATCCATAATCTGAAATCCCTGAAAATCAGATATTCTATGCTACCTCTTTTAAAAACGCTCTACCACACTTTTAAACATTGCATAGTTTACATATTCCAGATCTGATCTCTTGAAGAGTAAGTTGTATCCATTATGGCCATATGGATGTAATCTTGCTTGCCAAGAGCTAAACGGATCGAAGTGTTGAGGTGAATATGATATGTATACGCATTAGTGGTTAAAGTTGTATTTCCAAGTACGCCTGATTAAAATCATTCCCCTTCCCTGTATGAATTAGTATCACGAGTAAATCGGATACATATTCATATCGGTTCAAGGCGGTACAAGCCCATATTTAGAACCATTTTAGAGCGTATGCAAATAATATTCATCAAAACCATGATTATTTAATTTCCCATTTGAGTGCTAATTTCCCCAATTTATACTCAAAGTCAGAATTGCTACAGACAATCAGAACCCCCTGGATTTCCCAATCACAGTAAATGAACTAACAGCTAGACTACATGCTTTAAAGCCCAACAAGGCATGTGGCATTGATGGAATATTGGAATAAACGAAATGATCAAATACACCAACGACAAATTCAAAACCGCAATAATCAAATTATTCTGTGTTTTGAGTGTAGGTAGTGTTGTCACGGTACCAAAATTTCAGTATTCGGTACCGATACCTGTGAAAATCCACGGTTCTCGGTACCAATTTCGGTACCAAAGCTAATTTAGATTAAATTTGCATATATTAAAGTGTACATCCATTTGTTAGATAACATTAGATAAAATTACCTAACAATAGTTATATTCACTGAAGCAATTATTCTCCTTGGGGTAATTTAAAAATGTAGCCTACTAATACATTTTTAAAATCAAAAGTTGTATCTGTTCATGAACAATCAAGTGTTTGTATTAAATAACATCCACAAACATACATTAATGTTGTAAAAATATATTGTTCACTCAATGTGTTGAAGTTAGATAAGGCAGTAATGTTAATGAATGGTATCTTATTGTAGTGTTACCAACTAAACTGGAGATAAAACGTGTTTTATTTGACTTGACTGTCCTTTTATTTAATCCAAAACTGCGTTCATATTTAAAGGGCATATTGCAGGTTTTATTTTTTCAGAATTAATATATAACCTTGTATGAAAATACCATATGAAGAGTAAATGCATGATTAAAAATTGTTTTGCCAGACATAAGGGCACAAATTTAGTAGAAAACGTGACAGTTTCCTTGACCGTGTTGAAAAAGCGCTTTTTTTTCACCATCGCGTCATATTACGTCACAATGGGGAGTCGTTTGCCGGCTCTGCGTTCGCTCAGTGCAGAGTAGGCTGGTATTATGTTGAAGCGGTCGTGATTCAGTGTGTTTTCGGTGGTTATTGTATTTCAATTAATAATTATCGTGATAAATGACTGTGAATTATGGCCTGTCAGAACATCGAGTCCACAGGTTTCCGAACAAGAAAAAGGATGGTGCTATCTTCCGTGTTTGTGTGCGTTTTGTGCAGGGTAAGAGATGGGACTTCGCTTCTGCGTCTACTTTGAAAAACGCGGTAGTGTGTAGTGTTCACTATAGACTGCATGATTATAATCCCGGCGATATGATGAGTTAACGTTACGTTATATGATGACGGCGATATGTGCACACTGTCCCGGCTTCTTCATCTGGTCGCCCGGTCCGCCGTCAGCATGTGGGTCGGCCACCGGTGGGAAACATGACGGTCACGGATCCGTCATAGATCACTTATTGTACATTTGTTTTACAAAATGTGCCTTGTCTTAATTTATTTCTTTAACATATCCTCCATAAACTTGTAATGTCTTGCAAGTCTGCAGCCGACACTTATTATTATTATTATATAATATAATGTTCATTTTCAATCTGTACTCCGAATTTTAATGTTTGTGTTGGCTGTTTCTACATATAAAAATTTTATACAGTAAGAAAGTTGTGATTGTGATTATTTTTTTATTCATTATCACCAAGTGGGGCCATTCAAAACCTTTAAAATGTCCCTCTTTCTCTGGAAACTGTCTCCTAATGGCTGACACACACATGCAGGTAAAGGTCTAAATACTAGCTTTGCTATTGCCTGACACATAATTACAATATTGTGATCTGAGCATAGTGTTATACATATTGTCGGCTAACGTGAATACATCTATAAGCTAACACTGTTCTCTCACCGAGACCCCTGCCCTGTTCTCCTCAGACCACAGCTCAATGTGTCTCCTCTGACTGTTGTTTTGTCTAATCCTGGCCTGTCTACTCTCTTGGCTTCATATCAGGCTCATAATTATATGGCTGAGGTCTGTCATACGAGTAAACATTTAGGCTAAAATTTCCTCAGCGTCCGAACTGTCATTGCGATCCATTGCTTTCCTATTGTTTACTTTGACCGCTCCTCCCCATGCTACGTCACTTCCGGTTTGGCGGTTTTCAAACGCGGAAGTAAAATTTTCTCACAAAAACGACTCCAGAAGCCTAAATAGCGTTTTATAAGTATATGTTTATATTTAAATCTAGTTCCTACATTATTGTTCTATACATTGGCGCACTGGGTACTCTAACCTGCAATATGCCCTTTAAAAGGCCTTTTAAACTAGATACAACCGCACACGATACCACTTTAGGGGCCGTTCACATGTCTTGTTTTATGCGCGTGCAAATGCGTTACTTCAAATGTAGGCGCGCGGCTTATAATAGAAGCATCTCAACAAGTCATGTGACAAAAACCAGCGGCCTTTCCGTAACAACATGGACAGCTCGCCGAACAGCTGATCGCTGTACAGGGCGGCTTTTTATTTCTCATCTCCATGAATATATCTAGTAGTAAAGATAAGGCAAGGGCTAGAAATCAATACAATATTTGATGATACTTCCTCGTCATCATGGAGAGCGCAGTTTGCACAGCTTTCTCCTCTCCACAAGCGCGTGCTTTCCCGTTGCGTCTGTCGTTGCTATGCAACCGTGAACAGAGGCGCGCCTGGAAAACAAATTTGCACGCGCAAAAAACACGCTGTGAACGATTCATTCCTTCTTTCTTGTCAACAAGTGGATTCAGAGTCACCGCATTAGCAGCGTCGCCGATCGCCATGTCTCAGTGTGTTTATGAAGAGGACGCAACTGTGCACCGTTCAGACAGCGCATCAAGAACCGGATTAACCCGATACTTCGGTACCACCGGTACTTAAGAAAAGCTGGTACGGTAACCATTTAATTTTTTTAGTACCGAAATACCGGGTCTTTTGACAACACTAAGTGTAGGATATTTCCCCGACACCTGGAACCAAGGCCTGATTACACCTGTATTTAAACAAGGAGACAAATATGAGCCAAACAATTACAGAGGCATATGTGTTAATAGCAACCTGGGAAAAATATTCTGTTCGATTATTAATACAAGACTGCAGAACTTTCTCAAAACCCACAAAATTCTGGACAAAAGTCAAATTGGATTTCTGCCCAAACACAGAACATCTGACCACATCTACACCCTTCACACAATCATTGATAAACATGTATACCAAAATAAATCCAAGGTCTTCGCATGCTTTATTGACTTTGAGAAGGCTTTCGATTCGATCTGGCATGACGGACTCCTCCTAAAACTACTGGAAAATGGGATTGGAGGGAAAACATTTGATTTAATAAGCACCATGTATAAAAACAATACATGTGCTGTAAAAATAGGAAATAAGCGAACAGAATTTTTCTCCCAACAACGAGGAGTCAGACAAGGTTGCCCATTGAGCCCCACTCTATTTAACATTTATATAAACGAATTAGCCAAAGAATTAAATAATTCCACTGCCCCCGGCCCAACCCTGGCGGAGTCAGAAGTTAAATGTCTCCTCTTTGCAGATGATTTAGTCATTCTGTCAAAAACTAAAGAGGGACTACAACAGCTCCTCGACGTCGTAGACACATTCAGTCAAACGTGGGCTCTCAAAATGAATCTTGCAAAAACTAAAATAATGATTTTTCAAAATAGATCCAGGTGTAAGGAAAATAAATACATCTTTAGAGCAGGAAACCAAGTCCTCCAACACACCCACGAATACACATATCTGGGACTAAAACTGAGTTCAACAGGGAACTTTAATCTGGCTGTGAATGAACTGAAAGCAAAAGCAATGAGAGTCTTCTACATGATTAAAAATACTATTCGACATTAAATTCCAATTCAAACCTGGCTAAAAATCCTAAAAGCAATAATTGAACCAATTGCTCTGTATGGCAGCGAGATCTGGGGACCTCTAAAAACGCAAGATTTCTCAAAATGGGAAAAAGAGGAAATCGAAACTCTGCATACCCAAATTTGTAAAAGCATCCTAAAAGTAAACAGAGCGACACCAAACAACTCGTGCAGAGCTGAATTAGGAAAATACCCCCTATTGATCAATATCCAAAAAAGAGCTGTGAAGTTCTACCAGCACCTGAAGCGCAGTGACCCGAGCTCATACCAGGCTGAGGCCCTGCGGTGTCAGGAGAAGAACCGGCACCGGAGCGCAGTGACCCGAGCTCATACCAGGCTGAGGCCCTGCGGTGTCAGGAGCAGAACCGGCACCGGAGCGCAGTGACCCGAGCTCATTCCAGGCTGAGGCCCTGCGGTGTCAGGAGCAGAACCGGCACCGGAGCGCAGTGACCCGAGCTCATACCAGCTGAGGCCCTGCGGTGTCAGGAGCAGAACCGGCACCGGAGCGCAGTGACCCGAGCTCATACCAGGCTGAGGCCCTGCGGTGTCAGGAGCAGAACCGGCACCGGAGCGCAGTGACCCGAGCTCATACCAGGCTGAGGCCCTGCGGTGTCAGGAGCAGAACCGGCACCGGAGCGCAGTGACCCGAGCTCATACCAGGCTGAGGCCCTGCGGTGTCAGGAGCAGAACCGGCACCGGAGCGCAGTGACCCGTGCTCATACCAGCTGAAGCCCTGCGGTGTCAGGAGCAGAACCGGCACCGAAGCGCAGTGACCCGAGCTCATACCAGGCTGAGGCCCTGCGGTGTCAGGAGCAGAACCGGCACCGGAGCGCAGTGACCCGAGCTCATACCAGGCTGAGGCCCTGCGGTGTCAGGAGCAGAACCAGCACCGGAGCGCAGTGACCCGAGCTCATACCAGCTGAGGCCCTGCGGTGTCAGGAGCAGAACCGGCACCGGAGCGCAGTGACCCGAGCTCATACCAGCTGAGGCCCTGCGGTGTCAGGAGCAGAACCGGCACCGGAGCGCAGTGACCCGAGCTCATTCCAGCTGAAGCCCTGCGGTGTCAGGAGTAGAACCGGCACCGGAGCGCAGTGACCCGAGCTCATACCAGCTGAAGCCCTGCGGTGTCAGGAGCAGAACCGACACCGGAGCGCAGTGACCCGAGCTCATACCAGCTGAGGCCCTGCGGTGTCAGGAGCAGAACCGGCACCGGAGCGCAGTGACCCGAGCTCATACCAGGCTGAGGCCCTGCGGTGTCAGGAGCAGAACCGGCACCGGAGCGCAGTGACCCGAGCTCATACCAGCAGAGGCCCTGCGGTGTCAGGAGCAGAACCGGCACCGGAGCGCAGTGACCCAAGCTCATACCAGCTGAGGCCCTGCGGTGTCAGGAGCAGAACCGGCACCGGAGCGCAGTGACCCGAGCTCATACCAGCTGAAGCCCTGCGGTGTCAGGAGCAGAACCGGCACCGGAGCGCAGTGACCCGAGCTCATACCAGCTGAAGCCCTGCGGTGTCAGGAGCAGAACCGGCACCGGAGCGCAGTGACCCGAGCTCATACCAGCTGAAGCCCTGCGGTGTCAGGAGCAGAACCGGCACCGGAGCGCAGTGACCCGAGCTCATACCAGCTGAGGCCCTGCGGTGTCAGGAGCAGAACCGGCACCGGAGCGCAGTGACCCGAGCTCATACCAGGCTGAGGCCCTGCGGTGTCAGGAGCAGAACCGACACTGGAGCGCAGTGACCCGAGCTCAGACCAGCTGAAGCCCTGCGGTGTCAGGAGCAGAACCGGCACCGGAGTGCAGTGACCCGAGCTCATACCAGCTGAGGCCCTGCGGTGTCAGGAGCAGAACCGGCACCGGAGCGCAGTGACCCGAGCTCATACCAGGCTGAGGCCCTGCGGTGTCAGGAGCAGAACCGACACTGGAGCGCAGTGACCCGAGCTCAGACCAGCTGAAGCCCTGCGGTGTCAGGAGCAGAACCGGCACCGGAGTGCAGTGACCCGAGCTCATACCAGGCTGAGGCCCTGCGGTGTCAGGAGCAGAACCGGCACCGGAGCGCAGTGACCCAAGCTCATACCAGCTGAAGCCCTGCGGTGTCAGGAGCAGAACCGGCACCGGAGCGCAGTGACCCGAGCTCATACCAGCTGAAGCCCTGCGGTGTCAGGAGCAGAACCGGCACCGGAGCGCAGTGACCCGAGCTCATACCAGGCTGAAGCCCTGCGGTGTCAGGAGCAGAACCAGCACCGGAGCGCAGTGACCCGAGCTCATACCAGCTGAGGCCCTGCGGTGTCAGGAGCAGAACCGACACCGGAGCGCAGTGACCCGAGCTCATACCAGCTGAGGCCCTGCGGTGTCAGGAGCAGAACCGGCACCGGAGCGCAGTGACCCGAGCTCATACCAGCTGAAGCCCTGCGGTGTCAGGAGCAGAACCGGCACCGGAGCGCAGTGACCCGAGCTCATACCAGCTGAAGCCCTGCGGTGTCAGGAGCAGAACCGGCACCGGAGCGCAGTGACCCGAGCTCATACCAGCTGAGGCCCTGCGGTGTCAGGAGCAGAACCGGCACCGGAGCGCAGTGACCCGAGCTCATACCAGGCTGAGGCCCTGCGGTGTCAGGAGCAGAACCGACACTGGAGCGCAGTGACCCGAGCTCATACCAGCTGAAGCCCTGCGGTGTCAGGAGCAGAACCGACACCGGAGCGCAGTGACCCGAGCTCATACCAGCTGAGGCCCTGCGGTGTCAGGAGCAGAACCGGCACCGGAGCACAGTGACCCGAGCTCATACCAGGCTGAGGCCCTGCGGTGTCAGGAGCAGAACCAGCACCGGAGCGCAGTGACCCGAGCTCATACCAGCTGAGGCCCTGCGGTGTCAGGAGCAGAACCGGCACCGGAGCGCAGTGACCCAAGCTCATACCAGGCTGAGGCCCTGCGGTGTCAGGAGCAGAACCGGCACCGGAGCGCAGTGACCCGAGCTCATACCAGCTGAGGCCCTGCGGTGTCAGGAGCAGAACCGGCACCGGAGCGCAGTGACCCGAGCTCATACCAGCTGAAGCCCTGCGGTGTCAGGAGCAGAACCGGCACCGGAGCGCAGTGACCCGAGCTCATACCAGCTGAACCCCTGCGGTGGCAGGAGCAGAACCGGCACCGGAGCGCAGTGACCCGAGCTCATACCAGCTGAAGCCCTGCGGTGTCAGGAGCAGAACCGGCACCGGAGCGCAGTGACCCGAGCTCATACCAGGCTGAAGCCCTGCGGTGTCAGGAGCAGAACCAGCACCGGAGCGCAGTGACCCGAGCTCATACCAGCTGAGGCCCTGCGGTGTCAGGAGCAGAACCGACACCGGAGCGCAGTGACCCGAGCTCATACCAGCTGAGGCCCTGCGGTGTCAGGAGCAGAACCGGCACCGGAGCGCAGTGACCCGAGCTCATACCAGCTGAAGCCCTGCGGTGTCAGGAGCAGAACCGGCACCGGAGCGCAGTGACCCGAGCTCATACCAGCTGAGGCCCTGCGGTGTCAGGAGCAGAACCGGCACCGGAGCGCAGTGACCCGAGCTCATACCAGCTGAAGCCCTGCGGTGTCAGGAGCAGAACCGGCACCGGAGCGCAGTGACCCGAGCTCATATCAGCTGAAGCCCTGCGGTGTCAGGAGCAGAACCGGCACCGGAGCGCAGTGACCCGAGCTCATACCAGCTGAAGCCCTGCGGTGTCAGGAGCAGAACCGGCACCGGAGCGCAGTGACCCGAGCTCATACCAGCTGAAGCCCTGCGGTGTCAGGAGCAGAACCGGCACAGCGCTCTCTCACAGCTGATGCTGAAGCTACAGCCAGACCAGCACAGCACGATCTGGCCCAACCAAATTATAAAATTACAAAAACTAAATTACATTACCTATTGGAAAGATGCTACTAAATCACAAAAGAAGATGAAATTCTATTTAAACTTGAAAAGAGATTATAAACCAGCAGAATACCTGAGCTGTGTGAAAGAGCATAAAGTGAGAAAGACCCTGACCAGATACAGGCTGAGTGACCACGGTCTGGCTGTGGAGAGAGGTGTGTGTGTGTGTGTGTGTGAGTGGCCACGGTCTGGCTGTAGAGAGAGGTGTGTGTGTGTGTGTGTGAGTGACCACGGTCTGGCTGTGGAGAGAGGTGTGTGTGTGTGTGTGTGAGTGACCACGGTCTGGCTGTAGAGAGAGGTGTGTGTGTGTGTGAGTGACCACGGTCTGGCTGTAGAGAGAGGTGTGTGTGTGTGTGTGTGTGAGTGACCACGGTCTGGCTGTGGAGAGAGGTGTGTGTGTGTGTGAGTGACCACGGTCTGGCTGTGGAGAGAGGTGTGTGTGTGTGTGAGTGACCACGGTCTGGCTGTAGAGAGAGGTGTGTGTGTGTGTGTGAGTGACCACGGTCTGGCTGTGGAGAGGTGTGTGTGTGTGTGTGTGTGTGAGAGTGACCACGGTCTGGCTGTGGAGAGAGGTGTGTGTGTGTGTGAGTGACCACGGTCTGGCTGTAGAGAGAGGTGTGTGTGTGTGTGTGTGTGTGTGAGTGACCACGATCTGGCTGTGGAGAGAGGACGGCACAGGCAGAGATGGCAGCCGCGAGAGCAGAGACTGTGTTCACTGTGCTCTCAGAGAGAGGTGTGTGTGTGTGTGTGTGTGTGTGTGTGTGTGTGTGTGTGTGTGTGTGTGTGAGTGACCACGGTCTGGCTGTGGAGAGAGGTGTGTGTGTGTGTGAGTGACCACGGTCTGGCTGTGGAGAGAGGTGTGTGTGTGTGTGAGTGACCACGGTCTGGCTGTAGAGAGAGGTGTGTGTGTGTGTGTGAGTGACCACGGTCTGGCTGTGGAGAGGTGTGTGTGTGTGTGTGTGTGTGAGAGTGACCACGGTCTGGCTGTGGAGAGAGGTGTGTGTGTGTGTGAGTGACCACGGTCTGGCTGTAGAGAGAGGTGTGTGTGTGTGTGTGTGTGTGTGAGTGACCACGATCTGGCTGTGGAGAGAGGACGGCACAGGCAGAGATGGCAGCCGCGAGAGCAGAGACTGTGTTCACTGTGCTCTCAGAGAGAGGTGTGTGTGTGTGTGTGTGTGTGTGTGTGTGTGTGTGTGTGTGTGTGTGTGTGTGTGTGTGTCATGGCGGACATGACGGACGCCGGCAAACACTAAAAACATCTCACCCGTCGTAACTGCCGCCGAAAACGCAGAAAAAAGATGTTTAATGCGCAGCTAAGAATACTCTACATAATGTGCTTAATAACAACTCTGAAGGGAACCCTGAAAGAAGCCCGCAAATCTGGCAAAATATACATACAACAATGGCGCACCTATGACCCGGCGGCTCACCTGGTAGAAGGAATAAACAACCCGGGAGAGTTCAGCGGCTATGTCCAGCGTCTTTCCGAAGAGGAATGGTTGCAGTTTGAAGCAGAAGAAAGAGCTTTCCGAAAAATCCTGGACACGAAGCTGATCGACGATAGACAGAGGATAACTTTTACTGGAACAGACCCGACACAGTGGAATAAACTCATGGCGATCTTAAATGGAATATACCACAAAAACGGAACGTTTTCTGCGCATCATCGAAACGGCAGACCTTACGGAACACCTTTCCTCAAATACACAGTGAGGATTCTTAACAAACTGCCGAACACTGACAAGCCCCCAACAGACAGAACATCAGAGGCTCTGAAAGAGTGGATAGAGAAACAGTTCCGCTTTACGCGCGACGTCATTAAACCAGCGCTCAACAGAACAGGGAGGACGCAGCAGAAAAGACGCCTCAGAAAGGTAAGCCGCGATGAAATTGCCTATCTCTGGAATAACAACAAGACTAAAGCTATTAGAGTCATTCTTAATAATAGTATTTTCATAGAACCTCTGTCAAGTACGAATGATACAGAGCGAGTTTATAACTATTACTGCGATAAAAACCAAGCAGATGTCACCGGTGAACGTCTCGCCACGCCCCCTTGGCTAGATGCGTTAGAGTTAATTCCCCCTACCGAAACCCCGAACACCTCGCTGTTTACATCTCAGGAGGTTTTAAGGGTGATTGAAAGCCTACCGAACAACAAGGCGTGTGGATCTGATGGTGTTACGTATGAAACACTTAAATCCACAAAACAATGGACGTGTATCGCACTAACGCAAATATTTAATGTCTGTATGACCAATGAGAAAATACCAAATTCGTGGAAAGGAGCCCTTATTCACAGAATTCCGAAAAAAGACAATATACCTGACAACCCAGCAACATGGAGAGACATCTCTTTACTCCCTACCATCTACAAAGTTCTCATGAAGTGCATTCTGAATCGCATCCTACCATGGCTCTGCGAAATGAACATACTGTCGGAAAAACAAAAAGCCTATATTAATCGTCAAGGCATGAACGAGCACGTTTTCTGCCTGAAAACAGCAATCGATGATTTTAAGCATGAATCCACCAAGTTTTATACAGTCTTTTTAGACTTCCGTGATGCATTCGGCTCATTGCCGCATGGCGTTATGATTAAAGCCTTAGAGGAAATTAACCTACCCAAACCTTATATCAACATGATTAAGGATATCTACAGAAACTCCTTTATCCAGGTGATCTGTGGAGACCAACTTACTAGCCCAATCCAACTAAGAACTGGCATCAAGACAGGCTGCCCATGGAGCGCAGTCAACTTTATTCTAGCCCTGAACCAGTGGCTCAAGTGGCTGTGCCTCTGCTCCCCCTCGCACATCAGATCGCCAAACCCTGTCCAGGCCTATGCAGATGATGTCCAGGTGTCATCCAGGGATGAGAAAGTGATTAAAACCATGCTCTCCCATACTGATAAATTCATGCGATGGTCTGGGCTAGAGGTGAAAAACACCAAGTGTGCTGTGTTTTATGAGAGACGCAGTGGAGGCAACAGGTGGTATCAAGCCAAAAAAGACAAGCCACCCTCCTTTTCCATCATGGGCAATGAAATTAAAGTGTATGCGCGCCATGAAACTTATTGCTACCTTGGACACCGGTTCAATATCGCGGGCGAATGGGAAGAGCAAATACACGAACTTAGCAGTGAATACTGCACAAGGCTGGACATGGTGGACTCATCCCCCCTCCCTGTCATAATGAAACTACAGGCCATAAGAGAGATTGCCCTTTCTAAAATACAGCATCTCTTTGCAAACATACATATTCCTAAATGCATCTTAAATGAGCTGAACAATAAGACTGTAGGCCTGGCAAGACGCTGGATAGGACTAAATACACACTCAACAAGAGATGTCCTGTTCCACAGGTCCAGAGAGGGAGGGCTGGGCGTCCCTCATATAGAGTGGGTGTATGTCGCCGCTAGAATAAGCAACCTGTTGAGGATGTTAAATAATGATGACGCAGCCGTACGTGAGCTTGCCCGAGCCTCACTACTACTACATCTGGGGAAACGCAAGGTCCCTCTTTCTACATCAGATGATGCCAGCTTCCTCGGGTTCAGAAGAAAACCCAATGGAAAATTGGACACCAACACACCAGGCTTTGGCGTGCGCTCGGACTGGCTGGACCTGAATGACCTCTGCAACCGCGCTAATATCCAACTGCGCTGGAGGAACACAGCAGGACAGTCGGCGGAAGCCAACAAGAACATTGTCACAGATCCAACCATCACGGCAGAGGCAATCATCACAACTGGCGACAACATCCAACTCCTTGACACTCAAAACATCAGAAGGACAATAATCGACCACTTCCACTTGCGTATGATACAGCACTGGACAGGCCTACGCCTACAAGGACAACTGGCCTGCCTGCCCTGTGCCGACCATAACGCATCACACACAGTTCTGAAGAACACAGCCCTACAAGACGACATCCACAGATTCACAATTAAAGCTCGTCTTCAGGTACTACCAACGAAGTCCAACTTAGCAACATGGTTTCCATCTGCACACGAGCCGTTCTGCCTGCAACATCACAGCCGGCAAAGAGAGACGATCGCGCACATCCTTAACGGCTGCTCTGCCTACAAAGGACTGTACATCGCGCGCCACGACCGTATTGTTGCACTCTCAGTGAAGGAGATCAGAGACAATGCCAACCTTACCACAATCCATTTTAACGAAAAAATCAAGACAGACTGGTTCTCCCTCCCACACGAACAGTGCGCTACATTGGAAATTGCCATAAATCACTTACCAAATACACCGGACATAGTTGTAATTAATGAACACACCAAAGCCGTTACGATAATAGAAATTGGTTGCTCTTTTGATGCTTACATGGACACCTGCTATGCTTCAAAACTGTTGAAATATCAACCATGGTATAATGTTTTCAATAACTTTGGCTACTCCTGTAAAGTTATTGCCCTCATTTTTGGTAGTTTAGGCCATGTGCATAAGTTGTGTGTAAGAGGCCTGCAGATTTGCGGACTACATAAGAACAAAGCCAAAAAACTGACCAGATATTGTTCGGTATCAGCAGTGATTGGCAGCCTCTATATATGGAGGCGTAGGTGCCACCTTTACCCTTAATGTGCATAATGGACTGAGATATCGGCTGCTGTTGTACATCTTTCTGCCAAATTTGGATTATGCCATGATATATGTTTATCTTTTAATCCAAATAAAGAAATTAAATGTGTGTGTGTGTGTGTGTGTGTGTGTGTGTGTGTGTGTGTGTGTGACCACGGTCTGGCTGTGGAGAGAGGACGGCACAGGCAGAGATGGCAGCCGCGAGAGCAGAGACTGTGTTCACTGTGCTCTCAGAGAGAGGTGGAGACAGAAGAACACTTCCTCATACACTGTGATCACTATCACAGCATTAGATCGGACTATTTCTCTAGATTCCAACAACTAGAACCAAATTTTATGACATTACCAAATTCAGATAAATTAAATCATATTTTGGGAGAAAACTCTAGCTCAATCACAACAGCAGCAAAGTATGTAACAGCCTGCCACAAACTACGAGAGTCAGCCAGTGGACAAATCTAAAGTCTGAATGTTGGTACAAATGTACAAAAGTGTTTTATTTTTATTTTATTTTTTTATGTATATATATATATGAAGTATTCATGCATTTGTTTACTGATTCATTTTATTGATCTGTTCATTGCCAATGTAATGGCCAATGCTTTGGCAACACTGTACAAGTCATGCCAATAAAGCTCATTTGAATTTGAGAGAGAAAGAAGAGAGAGTGGTGTGTGAGAGAGAAGAGAGAGAGAGCGTGCGTGCGTGCGTGTGAGAGAAAGAGAGTGTGTGTGTGTGTGAGTGAGAGAGAAGAGAGAGTGTGTGTGTGTGAGAGAGAGAAAGAAGAGAGAGTGTGTGGTGTGTGTGAGAGAGGAGAGAGAGCGTGCGTGCGTGAGAGAGAAGAGAGAGTGTCTGTGTGTGTGTGTGTGTGAGAGAGAGAGAGAGAGAGAGCGTGCGTGCGTGTGAGAGAAAGAGAGTGTGTGTGTGTGTGAGTGAGAGAGAGGGAGAGTGTGTGTGTGTGTGTGAGAGAGAGAAAGAAGAGAGAGTGTGTGGTGTGTGTGAGAGAGCGTGCGTGCGTGAGAGAGAAGAGAGAGTGTCTGTGTGTGTGTCTGTGTGTGAGAGAGAGAGAGAGAGAGAGAGAGAGAGAGAGAGAGAGAGAGAGAGAGAGAGAGAGAGAGAGAGAGAGAGAGAGAGAGAGAGAGAGAGAGAGAGAGAGAGAGAGAGAGAGAGAGACTCGCTCGGCCGATACACCTACAGCTCATCTAGACTATACCATCACAGACCTAGACCTTTCCTCTTTGAGAGCATTCACAGTCAAACCCCTAAAGCCTTTCTCAGAACACAGCCAAATCATCCTCTATATAAAGCAATCTGTTACATCACCCAAACCAATCAGAACCCCATATCAAATGAGCAAAATAATGTCCTTCAAATGGACTGAAAACAGTGGCACTAATTACAGCACTGCTGTTGAGTCTTCAGAAATACAGTCCCTCATACATTCCTTCCAAGTACAGGAATACTCTAAAAATCAATTCGGCATCAATCAAGAGGTACAAGATCTAAACAATATATTCTACAAAACAGCACAAAAAAGTAATTTGTCAAGTGTTAAACCAAAGAAAAAATATTTAGATACGGACAAATGGTTTGATTTGGACTGTAAGGCTCAGACATGTATCAAACCAAAAACACAGACAACCATATAATTTGGACCTCCGCCTTCTTTATTGTGAGGCACTAAAACAATATAAAGCCACACTCCGGCAGAAAAAAGCACAGTTTTTTCAAAACCAGTTTGAAGAAATTGAAAAATCGATAAACTCACACAAATTTTGGGATAAATGGAAAATGTTATACAAACCAAATCAAGAAGTTTTGCCAATTCAAGACGGGGAGAAGTGGAAAAACCACTTCCAAGAATTATACAGCCCAACTGAAATTCAAAATTATAATCAAAATGAAATAATTAATAAACTAGACAATTTGGAAAGATCAATAAAGAAAATCAAAACCCTCTAGATTTCCCCATAACAATGAAAGAATTGGAAGAAAAATGAGGAGTCCTTGAGCCCAAGAAAGCCTGTGGTGTCGACAGCATCCTGAACGAGATGCTGAAGCACACAGACTGGCCATGCTAAAACTGTTCAATGCTGTTCTGTGTGTAGGGTTCTTCCCTGAGATCTGGAACAAGGGCCTCATCAGCCCCATCCACAAGAGCGGAGACAAACTAGACCCCAACAACTACCGAGGCATCTGTGTGAACAGTAACCTGGGGAAGGTTCTCTGCAGCATCTTAAACGCCAGACTTTTACACTTCCTTATGAAGCACAATGCCTTGAGTAAATGCCAAATTGGCTTTCTTCCAAAATGTCGCACATCCGACCACATTTTTACATTACAAACACTAATTGACAAATATGTACATCAAAACAAAGAACACATTTTTGCTGGTTTCGTTGATCTCAAGAAAGCATTTGATTCAATCTGGCATGAAGGACTATACCTAAAACTAGGGATGCATCGATCCGATATTCAGTATCGGTATCGGCTCCGATACTGACATTTTTGCCGGATCGGGTATCGGTCAGACGAGGCCGATCCAAATCCGATATTGTGCGTATACTATTCTGTGCTATTGTTAAGCCCCACAAAAGGCACAAATACATTATAAAGCACCATAAAGTTGTCGTGCACTATATTATAAGTGTTCTGAAGCCATTATATAGTATAATGTGAGATAGAAATTTATATTTAAGTAATTCAATTTTAGATCACGTACACTTTTCCCTCCGCTGCGGCTGTCAGTCATTCTCCATTCAGCATCAAACAGCGCGTCGCGTTCGGTTACGATGGTCAACACGATGAAAAACTCTCTCCAAGATGATTCAATGTTACTATAATTATACTTGATCTGTAGATAAAGGTCTATGGTTTTGCATTAAACAACTTTATCTTGCTGTACTTTATTGCTGTACCTTAACTACTTTCTACCGGGTGTCTGCTCACAACACTGGAGTCAGAGCACTAACGTAACTGTTCTTCACGCGCACAGTAACTGACATTTAAAACTGTTAAAAGAAAATGCTCAATAAACTATTGCATAGATAGATAGATAGATACTGTATAATACACTACGCATCAATATGCCTTTCCTTTGTGATTTGAACTTTTTAATGCGGACTCGAAGCGCTGCACGCTGTGACACGTGTTGCTTCAAGCGCATCATTCTGCGCTCGAGATGCGCATAAGCGCTGTGTGCCGCACGGTATTGGGGCCTTTCATATCATAATACAGTGACGCAATGAACGATTAATAGCCTTTCTAGTTCTGTCCTATCTATCATATGTTGCTGCCTCATTAAACCGCTGTGCTATACATTTAAAACATGTCTCAATTTTATAGTAGGCCTAGGCTATAAAATAAAATAATTATTAATCTTTTTGATTTTTGTTATCTTGTTTTTCATGAATGTATTTTACAACAATACAAAGACCAATGTGTAACGTTTTACCAAATTTAGTGTTACACTTATTGTCTCATATTTGTTCCTCACTAAATGTTTTTTTCAGGTTCAGATTTAATACAATTATTGTGCACTTGTGATTTGGCTAAATTTTACTGCTGAATTATCCACGAATCTAGTTTATAATAGCATTTTTGTCACAGATTATGATCATATTTTTTTTGATTTGTTGTTTTTCTTTATAATGAAGTTGTCTGTAAGTAGATTGTGTTTACCACACAAAAGAGTGATTATCAGTTCAACACACAGAATTATAGAAATTCTACTTGATTAAAAAGAAAAAACTGTGCTGGTATCGGATTGGTATATCGGTATCGGTCGATACTCAGAATGTTTGGTATCGGATCGGATCGATTCTGAAAAAATGGTATCGTTGCATCCCTACCTAAAACTTATCGACAGTGGAATAGGGGGGAAAACTTGATCAAATCGATGTACACCGCCAGCCAATGCGCTGTTAAAATTGGAAACCAAAGAACCGAGTTTTTCCCCCAGGGGCGTGGAGTGAGACAGGGCTGCAGCTTAAGCCCCACCCTCTTTAACATTTACATAAACCAATTAGCCAATACATTAGAACATGCTCCCTTTCAAGGTCTCACTCTACACGACACCGAGATCAAGTGTCTTCTCTACGCAGACGAGCTGGTCCTCCTGTCGCCCACTAAAGAGGGGCTTCAGGACAGCCTGGATCTGCTGGAGGACTACTGTCAGTCCTGGGCCCTGACCGTCAACCTCCAGAAGACTCGAGTAATGATGCTCCAGAAACGCTCCAGATCTCAGGGACCAACACACACATTCACACTATCACACAGAACCATTGAGAGCACACAAACATACAATTACCTCGGCCTGAAAATTACTCCAACTGGCAACTTTACTTTGGCTGTGAATGAACTCAAAGAGAAAGCTCAAAGGGCTTTCTATGCCATAAAAAGATCAATCAAAATCGCCATCCCAATCCAAATTTGGCTCAAACTTTTCAAATCAATAATTGAACCAATTGTTTTATATGGCAGTGAAGTGTGGGGTCCTTCTATAAAATGTGATTTTTTAAATTGGGAAAAACATCCAATTGAAACTCTACATTTAGATTTCTGTAAACGAATACTCAAAGTCCAAAGAAAAACACCAAACAACGGATGCAGGGCAGAATTAGGCCAATACCCTCTCCTTCTAAACATCCAAAAAAGAGCCATCAAATTCTGGAAACACCTGAAAACAAGCGACCCCAACACACACCAATACAGAGCCAAGAGCTGAGCGTAGCGAGGAGTCCCCTGTGCCAGCTGGTGCTGAGACTGACTGAGCTCACACACACACACACACACGCTAATCGCGGCACGTTTGCTAACCATGTGCGCGGCACCGATCGCTAACACTACACAGAGTTTACAGACACAACACTCTCATATACACAGGAAACAATACAGTTAACAGTCCTTCTTATGAACATCTAAAAACAATGATGGTGTGCCTTTTATACATTGGTTACCTAAAGGATGATATTAATGAACAAGTTCAAGCGATGCGATCATCAGTGTTGCTTTATCTTGGACGAAGTTGCCAGATCAGGACGGTGATTTCCAGCCCAAAAGTTCACCAAAACCCGCCCACTCCAAGAAAAAAATGCCCAAAATGTTACTACCAAAATAATGTGATATAATTTTATGGCCATGTCATTAAAGGTTGATAAGCACAATTTGTATATTCTTAAAACAAAATAACGATGATATATGGAAGCGCGTTTCCGTCACAGTTGAGTAAAAAAATGAGTAAAAAAATATAATTCTGAAAGTCATAATAATGAGAAAGTTTCTCATAATTATGACTTAGTATCTCATTATATTGAGAAAGTTTCTCGTAATAATGACTTAACATCTCATAATAATGAGAAATTTTCTCGTAATAATGTCAGTATTTGTTCTCGTCAGTATATTTCCATACCTTTCCATGCTTATGAAAAGGTGTGAAAGTGGAATGCAGAAGCAGGGCGGTTACCATGGTAACGAAGGACACCTGCTTGTGCACACCGATGTAAATTGTGTTACATGAACTTACAAAACTATCAGATTAAAGTATAATATAACATTTCTTCATTAAGTTTAAGTATAACATCTTCATAAAATATATGGGTTTATGTGTTAACACGTATTTTGCGGATGATGTGCAGGTTCATCTGGAAGATGTTTATGACTTTGGGGACTTACACATAAGTAGGCAGTGGAATGGGAGGAAACGCAAGGTCTTGAGATGTGTTTTTAAAAGCTGAACTTCTTTTTAGAACGCCGTGAATGCGCTAGACGCTGCAAAAGACGCGAGCCAACGTCCGTCTATTGCGCGTTTACCTAAGAAATGAAAAAGCGACCCTTATGCAAAAACAAAACATCTGTTTGTACACAGATTTCCAGATGAAGCGTTCTTTATTTGGAAAGGTGTGCTGTCTATGATTCCTCCATCTATTTGAAATCCATGGATCACCCTTCTGTGCTTGTTCATACACAAAAATACTAATTAATATTACAAATGAATAAAAGACTATCTAGTATAAAAGCCCGTCTCATATACTGATAATTTATCATTAATGTTATTCACTGCAGAGCGTGCCATGTTTGCTGTGATGCATTTACACGGCTTTGACCAGCGGATGTCGCTAGCATGGCACTCTTCTGCTCCGCTGCTTTGCGAATGCGTAGAAGTGCGAGAAAAGAAGTCATTATTACGAGAAAGTTTCTCACTATTACGAGATGTTAAAGGGTCACTCCACCCATTTGCATTAAGACGTCCATTGTTAGAAAACCAGTCATACTAGGGCTGCACGATTTTGAGAAAAAACCTAATTGCGGTTTTTCTGACAAATATTGCGATTGCGGTGCGATTTTCGATTTTTGCGTTCGATACTTTTAAGTGCATAAAACCTAAAATTATGAATAAAATGTGTTGTTACTTCGACACAGGGGGTTAAATAAACTACATACATAGTGATTGAGGTAATGAGATTGTTTGATGCTTCGTGATTATTAAATACCTGAACCTAAATACCAAAGAATAAGAAGACATAATGGAAATTACCTTAAACACTTGGTCATTTGTTTTTAAAATCTTTAACACTGAAAAATAGAAAATTAATTCTTATTAGATTTAGATTTACAATTAGAAAAACAAAATAATTCTGTAGTCCACTGCCATTTACTGAACATGAAACTGTTATATTGCACACATTTTAAAATAAGAGTAATAATATAATAAAATAAAATAAGTAATAAAATAATAGAATTACTGTGAAAAAACGAGACAACACAGACTCATATCAACAAAAATACTAGGCCATCTTGGTTAATGTTTCAGAAAAGTTAAAATGAGAAGAGTTACAGTGTTTACTTTAGGATTTTTGTAGCAGTGGGGAAAGGTCTGTCCAAACAACAAACACCCCTGATGCTGAGCGTAGCCTATGCTTGCTAAATGGTACCCCTGGAGCCTGTTCCTTAAGTCTGTTTACACCTATAAAATAATTTTAAAAAATGAGTGATGTGAGGGATTATTGATTGTCAAACAATCTTTTGGGTGCCCGCAGCCCGCTCGCAGTGTGTAGCGCGTGTCCGCGCTATTCTCCGACTCCGACATGCCCGCTCGCGGTGTGAAGCGCGTGTCCACGCTATTCTCCGACTCCGACATGCCCGCTCGCGGTGTGTTTTTACGCGTGTCCGCGCTATTCTCCGACATGCCCGCTCGCGGTGTTCTTTATCAATCAACCAAAGCCGGTCGCGGGGGCGCCGCCCTCGCCATCTTTCCATTCACTTCACTTTTGCTATTTAACCAGAGCGAATGAGACGAGTGCGTCACGTGTGGTGTTTGTCAACGCGCCTTTGGAGAGAAGTGAAAGTGACCGCTCGGCTAGTATCGATACTTCGGGAAATTAGTATTGGTACCGTTCAGATATTTCAGTATTTTTGACAACACTAGAGGTCGACCGATTCATCGGTTTTGCCGATTAATCGGCACCGATAGTTGATTGGTGGAACTATCGTTATCGGCAAAAATATATACCGATAGTTTTTCCTGGTTGTGTCTGTTGCTGGAGCGGCTGAGAAGCGCGCGCTGTCATTCATTACACAGAGAGAGCTGAGAAGGGTCTGCTGGCATGATGCAGTACAAGAGCGGCCTCTAGAGGTGTAATAAAAACTTGTGCCTCGTGTTGTTTATTTCGACACGTGATTCTGCGTGCTGCACTGAGAGCACATGCTGCGTGGAGAGCGCTGACATCAGATGCGCGTTTAAAGCACCGACAGCTCAAAGGTATACAGTACATTCTGTCATATCATTATAAAGCGATTAATTTGTTGACTAAATGCTGCATTAGTAGAGAAAGAACAGCACAACAGTATGTTTGTTTGCCTTCGAGGCTGAGAGGACGCTAGCATTAGTAGTAGCCTACCTCAAGCGGTTAAAACACTGACAAACATAAACGTAAGTCCGACCCGAATGTTTAATGTCACAATTGTTACCCTCTATTTGCATTAGTTCATTCATATCCAGCTGGTCACTTTTATGCACTTAATATGCAGAGAAGTTGCATATTTAAAGCTAGAGACGTAAGCAAACTGATATGTTCATACAGCCGACAGAAACATAAACGAATCAGAAAAGCATTCGATTTCGGTTATTATTATTTTTTCATCTTTACTTTAATACATATTTTGTTATTTTGATTAGATAATCATCAAGTGTTTATAAAATAGAAGCAAAAGTGTGAGACTGACTATACATGTAATATTTATGTCATTTCAATGCTCTGGCATTGTAGATATTTAAATTTGGCCATCTTTAATTAAGTATGACTGTTTGGATTTATATGAAATAACACTTACAATAAAATTCCATATGTAACATTAACTAAGGTTAATAACTGCTGTATAAGGATTGTTCATTGTTTGTTAATTAAATTAAGGTTTTTATTTGTTAACCATAGTTAATGCACTATCAAACTAATATGAATGATCAAGGTGCAATTGTATAGCTCAAATATTAATACATGTTGTAAAAAATGTATATTGCATAATGTGTTATAAACACACATTTGACATAATATTTTAATGTTTAAATTATTTTCAGATGGCAAATGCTTTGAAGAAAGTGCCAGTGTGGGAGTATTTTAATAAAGTTCAGCACTGTTTTACTTGGAGTGTTATGTTTGTTTTTATCCCGTATCAATTTTAAAAACTATCGGTTCATTAATCGGTTATCGGCAAGTATGGCCCAACCTAGCTATCGTTATCGGTAAAATCCACTATCGGTCGACCTCTAGACAACACTAGTGTTAGCTGCTTTGCTGCTGACAGAAAGCCGGAGCACTGCATACAACCTTGTTTCCATTGCCATTTCTAATTGGCCAGCAAGCCAGGAACGCGAGATTCGACCATTTTGATTGGCTAATAGGTTTGTCACTCAAATGTCAGAGGCGGGGGAAAAAACCTCAGACTCCTGAGGTTAGGTTATCGCGGGAGTTAAAACCTCAATATCGATGCGATAAAGGTTAATCGTGCAGCCCTAAGTCATACTATTGAATGGTCGTGCAACATTCTCTCATTTTCCCCTGAGACGAGATAAATCCACTATTTACCTTTTTCACTTCCTCCTACAATGACGCAAAAATCGTCATTTGACGTCATTGTAGGAGGAAGTGTAAAAAGGGGGGATTTCTGTAAAGACTACAAGCACAAGTTCCCACCCTTTCAAACCCACCCATAGGGGGTTGTACCTAATGCGCTAACAGACCTATCACAGATCAGTGCCAGTGAGTTTGATTTCACCGGGAGAAACTTTTCGAAAATATGGAGGAAAATACTGAATTTTCAGACGGATGCATTGGGGAGGATTTTTATTTTGACGAAGTTATGTTAGAAACGTATGTTCGTGGCTACCTTTATGAGCCACAGTATAGCGACGAGCAGCTGAGGCTGATGGAGGAACAGGAGGCGCCGGCGGCAGAAGACCTGCCTGTGGCGGACGAGGAGCCCGGACTGGCTCGAGCTGGGGCGGAGTGGTGGTGCCGGTGCGCATACGGACACAGAGATAGAGTCCGTCTGCTGCAAAGAATTTCAACGATGCCAATTTCTCCTGGACGAAATCTCTGAATCAGACGAGGACACGGACGTTTGTGTTGTGAACCATCATAGTTCCGCACCGCATCTGTTCTGACTGAACATCCCGGTACCATGCAATAATTCACCATTTCGAAATAAATACAAACGAGGAGTAATTCACTAATGAGTTCGCCAACTAGCTTTAATGTTTGTGTGAAATTAATTTCAAGCTCTGGTGGTTAGCTAGCTTTGTAGACGGAAGAGTGATTTCTCTGATAGGCGGATACCTCATAAGCGCCGTTCTAGATTAGTGGGAGTGGCTTGCGGAGCTTTGCAATGTGGTGCATTGTGGGAGTTGTTGTCTTTCATACAAACGCGCCCTAAAGTTACTTTCTGTCTTTTCTCGGTCAAGAAGGCACCAAATTCGAAAATTATTTTACATTTCGACTACATGACCCACTTTCAATAAAGATTAATGTTCCCACGGGTGAAATGCTCCTTTAAGTCATTATTACGAGATGTTAAGTAATTATTACGAGATGTTAAGTCATTATTACGTGATGTTAAGTCATTATTATGAGATGTTAAGTCATTATTACGAGATGTTAAGTCATTATTATGAGATGTTAAGTCATTATTACGAGATGTTAAGTCATTATTACGAGATGTTAAGTCATTATTATGAGATGTTAAGTCATTATTACGAGATGTTAAGTCATTATTACGAGATGTTAAGTCATTATTACGAGATGTTAAGTCATTATTACGAGATGTGAAGATGTTAAGTCATTATTACGAGATGTTAAGTCATTATTATGAGATGTTAAGTCATTATTATGAGATGTTAAGTCATTATTATGAGATGTTAAGTCATTATTACGCGATGTTAAGTCATTATTACGTGATGTTAAGTCATTATTACGAGATGTTAAGTCATTATTACGCGATGTTAAGTCATTATTACGAGATGTTAAGTAATTATTACGAGATGTTAAGTCATTATTACGCGATGTTAAGTCATTATTACGTGATGTTAAGTCATTATTACGAGATGTGAAGTCATTATTACGAGATGTTAAGTCATTATTATGAGATGTTAAGTCATTATTACGAGATGTTAAGTCATTATTACGAGATGTTAAGTCATTATTACGAGATGTTAAGTCATTATTATGAGATGTTAAGTAATTATTATGAGATGTTAAGTCATTATTACGAGATGTTAAGTCATTATTACGAGATGTTAAGTCATTATTATGAGATGTTAAGTCATTATTATGAGATGTTAAGTCATTATTACGAGATGTTAAGTCATTATTATGAGATGTTAAGTCATTATTATGAGATGTTAAGTCATTATTATGAGATGTTAAGTCATTATTACGCGATGTTAAGTCATTATTACGTGATGTTAAGTCATTATTACGAGATGTTAAGTCATTATTACGCGATGTTAAGTCATTATTACGAGATGTTAAGTAATTATTACGAGATGTTAAGTCATTATTACGCGATGTTAAGTCATTATTACGTGATGTTAAGTCATTATTACGAGATGTGAAGTCATTATTACGAGATGTTAAGTCATTATTATGAGATGTTAAGTCATTATTACGAGATGTTAAGTCATTATTACGAGATGTTAAGTCATTATTACGAGATGTTAAGTCATTATTACGAGATGTTAAGTCATTATTATGAGATGTTAAGTCATTATTACGAGATGTTAAGTCATTATTACGAGATGTTAAGTCATTATTATGAGATGTTAAGTCATTATTACGAGATGTTAAGTCATTATTACGAGATGTTAAGTCATTATTACGAGATGTTAAGTCATTATTATGAGATGTTAAGTCATTATTACGAGATGTTAAGTCATTATAATTATGAGAAACTTTCTCAATATAATGAGATACTAAGTCATAATTATGAGAAACTTTCTCATTATTATGACTTACAGAATTTTTTTTTTTTACTCAACTGTGGCGGAAACGGGCTTCCATAATGATAAAATAAAATAAAAAATAAATACATTTCCCAGGAAAACGGATGAAAACTGGGCAATAATTAAGGATAATTAGCAAATATGACTTTAAATGTCCAGGTGGACACTGTCAAAACGGCATCAAGAAATTAACCGATGACTTTAACCCTCGGAAGAACACATTGCAGAACATAACGAAAATATTTCATAAAGAATTTAGCAGTCAAAACTGATTCATCGTTGATTGAAACCTTGTTCAGCCGCTGTCAGGGACAAGTGGTCCTGCAGTCTGGCTGGTGTAGAAGTGGCAGATGTCTGGTTAGGCTAGTGTGCACATGACCATGGAAAGGAGTCGTCCCATATTAAAGTAAAGTTGAAAAGTCATTAAACTGTGCTCTCCTCATCAGTTATTCGCCATCGATCATCGACCCCCACATGTGTACGTTTTAGAGTTGCTCACTATCTCACTCTTTACTGTAGATGACACTTACTTGACAATTAGGCTTGACATCTGTGATTACATACGATAAAAACGTTATGTTTTTTATATATTTTATAATGTCATAATATCACATTTAATCTCCAAATTAATGTAGAAACAACAAAGACAGTATATTTTAAATATTTGTCTAAAAGGTAGGAAATGTACAGAAATGTAAAAAAGTTATCAAACAGTTTGCACTGCATAAATGTTAAA
This sequence comes from Phoxinus phoxinus, assembly GCF_949152265.1. NCBI lineage: Eukaryota > Metazoa > Chordata > Actinopteri > Cypriniformes > Leuciscidae > Phoxinus > Phoxinus phoxinus. The sequence goes on from NC_136885.1 coordinate 1,887,257, forward strand.
TTATACATAGATTAATCCTTATTAAAGTTACAAATGTTCTTTTGTCAAGAGCAGTGAGTGTTTTTCTCTGTTCCCTTTGTTCTGTGATTAACTTTACAGACAGAAAGCTTTATTTGGCTACTGTCCCTTTAAGAGCAGCCGCCGCTGACAGAGACGCGGATCTCACACGCGCCTCATTCTCTCACAACTCTTCTTTGTGTTCATTTAAAACTATTTAACTAATTTAAGAGTGCTCAGTCTGCTCTTATGAGGATACTTGACAAAACAGACATTTTTGCAGAATTGCGTGTTAGTTCGGTCAACTTCAAGCCGAAAGAGAACTCGATTCTGGCGCTTAATTTGTCTTTGCGTGAATGGTTTAAAAGCATTTGCAAGAATAAAAGCGCATCATATAATGTAACGCCAGCCAAAGGAAGACAGACAAAACGGATGCTGCGTTAATTACGTGAAATATTTACCACGGAGTCTTCTCCTCCCATTTCTACCAGTGATCGCTTTATTCAATTTCCAACGTCGATCTGCGCACGTCAACAGCGCTACTGAGTTGTAGGTTGCCAGGTTGAGCTCACAAATGGGTTGAAATGTGTATGATGTGTGGATTGGGCGAGTAGGACGGGTTTCATACAAGATCTGGCAACTGGGCAACCTTGGAATAATATATTGATGTGATTATTCATATAACAATGTTTGGGAATACAGATTACGGGAGTTTCACGGGAGAAAGGACAAAACGGGAGGGGGGCGGGAGATGGGATGTCGTTTTTTCCCCCGTTTATTTAAAGGGTTGTTTAGAGAGAGAGAGAGAGAGAGAGAGAGAGAGAGAGAGAGAGAGAGAGAGAGCTCAGTGTGGAGATGGAGAAGTTTATACACTCTCTCTCTCTCTCTCTCTCTCTCTCTCTCTCAATGATGATGAGGCATTAATCTAATTTATTTTCTTGATACTTCTCTTGTGGCCCCTAGTAAAAAAATGGGTATTTGTTTCACTGTGAAGAGCTGAACGGCACCAGGAACGGCATCGAGGCCATTAACTGGTTTATCAAGTTGACTTTGGCCGTCCGCGTGACGCAATGTTCATCATCAGGAGGATCCGCTCGCTGCCCAATTTTAGTGATCGCGCAGACGGCGCGCACACAGGGGTCAGATGAGTGTACTCTGACAGGCTCGCGCACTCAACTGGAAAATGAAGCAACACGGGTCCTTCTGAGGCGAGTAGACTCGAGTCCTCAGCATTAAACACTAGAATGAGACGCTCTAGTAAGTGTCCATGGCTACGTCACACATGTTCCTATGAAGGAAAATGAGTAGCAAAACTCAAGAGCACGTAGATGTGAATTTGAGAACTTGTACAAGAAATATTTGTACTTGTATGCTCAAATTTACACTCACAGCTCTGATGTGAAAACCTGTAAAAATAAAAATCTGAAGTTGAATGTTGAAATTTGTACTCGCAGAGAATAGTCACAAACCTGTATTCTGAATTTGAAGCTGCAGACAAGTAGTCACAGATGTGTAAAATGCCATTCACAAAAATACAATGACTGACACAAACGTGTAATATATATTTGCACTTCTTCTTACATTCATATTCCCAGTACAACCTCAAATAGGCACTTGCAACTCCTCAAATCTGTCACAACAAGTTCAAATTTCGCGCCTTGACTTTTGCTACTCTTTGCGCGATATATGAGGTGCAAAACTGACTTGTGCACTTGCAACTCAGAGGCGCGAGGGGGGGAGCATGGAGTCAATATAATGCCACATAGTTTTGTAAAAGAATAATACTTTATACAAGACTGATCACACCGGTTTGATCGTACGCGCAAAATTCAGTGATTCCTCTGCGTACCACTAGAGGGAGCCGGCGCACCACACTCTGAGAACCACTGCACTAGGGAATACCAATATGGCGGCGCTGGCTTCACTGTTTATGACGTCATGAGCTATCCAGTCATTATATAGATCAGTGGTGCCGACTCATTTCCATCAGTTCTTTTACATGAATCAGAATGTGTGCAAAGGATTGTGGGAGATTGAAGAACACGAAGGATACACTTGATGCATCTTCAAAATGAGCTGAATTAAAGACACAAAATGAAGTCAGTCTTCAAAAGATCCTTCAAACTGAGACGGCCTTCAGAGGCGCTTGATGACGTGCAGTCGAGATGTGCAGCCTTACTAGGACACAGCCACAGTTTGAGGAACACCCGCAAATTATGTACAATATCCCAGAAATCAGTCTGTGCCCGTGATTTAAACACCTCTGATCTCTGAGTTTCTCTTTGTTCATAATGTTTTAGACTGTAATGATTGCACTCAGTGCGACTTACCGATCATCTCCGTCTCCAATTAAGCTGCTCAGGTCAAACCTCTGCAGTGTCTCCTCTGAGGACAACAACACAAACACTAAAGCTGACCACTGAGACGAGGAGAGTTTCACATCACGTAATCCTCTAAAGCTCGTACGAGGTTCAGCTTCGTCCACTAGAGAAAGATCACCCAGTTCATTCAGACAGTGGAACAGATTGATGTATTTATCTGGAGAGGGATTCTCCCTGATCTTCTCTTTAATATAGTCGACTGTTTTCTCATTGTTGTGAGAGCGGTTTGCTGTCTGTGTCTTTAGTTCTTGTAAGAGACTCTGATTGGACTTCACAGACAGACCCAGAAGGAAACGGAGGAAAAGGTCCAGATGCCCATTTCTACTGTGTAAAGCCTCATCCACAGCTCTCTGGTGGAGGTCAGATAGAGAAACTGTGCCTCCATTAGTTGGTCTGGTGATCTGGTCAAACACACTGATGTTATAGTTGATAAAGGAGAGATGCACATATAGAGCTGCTAGATGCTCCTGAATGCTCAGATGAACAAAGCAGAAGACTTTCCCCTGACACAAGCCCAACTCCTCTCTGAAGATCTGAGTGCACAATCCTGAGTAAACTGATGCTTCTGCCTCATCAATGCCACACTCGCTCAGGTCTTCCTCATAGAAGATCAGCTGGCCTTTCACAAGCTGCCGATACGCCAGTTTCCCCAGTTTGACAATCATGTCTTCATCTTTCACTCTCTTCTCATAGTCCTTCTCATGTCTGATGTTGGTCTGAATGAGCAGGAAGTGTGTGTACATCTGAGTGAGAGTCTTGGGAATCTCTCCTGTCTCTGCTTCACTGCACATCTCCTCTAGAACAGTGGCTGAGATCCAGCAGAACACGGGGATGTGGCACATAATAAAGAGGCTCCTCGAGGACTTCAGGTGTGAGATGATCCTGTCGGCCAGACGCTGATCACTGATTCTCTTCCTGAAGTATTCCTCCTTCTGTGTGTCACTGAAGCCTCGTACCTCTGTCACTCGATGGACACACTCCGCGGGGACGAGATCCGCTGCTGCTGGTCTGGAGGTGATCCAGATGAGAGACGAGGGAAGCAGATTCCCCACAATGAGGTTCACCAGCAGCTCGTCCACTGAGGCGGATTCAGTCACATCACACAACCTCACATCGCTCTGGAAATCCAGAGGCAGACGACACTCATCCAGACCATCAAAGATGAACAGCACTTTATACTCATCACTGGATATGTCCAGTTCTTTAGTTTCAGGGAAAAAGCGATGAAGAAGATCTGAAAGACTGAGTGTTTTGTCCTTCATCACGTGGAGCTCTCTGAAAGCCAGTGGAAATATGAGCTGGACGTCCTGATTCTCTGTCCCTTCAGCCCAGTCCAGGATGAGCTTCTGCACAGAGACGGTTTTTCCAATGCCAGCGACTCCCTTTGTCAGCACAGTTCTGATGGGTTTGTCTTGTCCAGGTAAAGGTGTAAAGATGTCACTGCATTTGATCGGTGTGTCCTCTGCTTCTGCTCTCCTGGACTGTGTCTCAATCTGTCTCACCTCATGCTCATTATTGATCTCTCCACTTCCACTCTCTGTGATGTAGAGCTCTGTGTAGATCTCCTTCAGGAGTGTTGGGTTTCCCCGCTTTGATATTCCCTCACACACACACTCAAACTTCTGTCTCAGATTTGATCTCAATGTGTTGAGGACTTCAGCAGGTTTAGAGTCGTGGCTGTAGGATTAAAATACATCATTATTACACAGGTCAAAGAATGAAATAACCATAATTCAGTCAGGACCGCTTCGCCAAGTATATAAATATAGATAGATAGATAGATAGATAGATAGACAGACAGACAGACAGACAGACAGACAGACAGACAGACAGACAGACAGACAGACAGACAGACAGACAGACAGACAGACAGACAGACAGACAGACAGACAGACAGACAGACAGACAGACAGACAGACAGACAGACAGATAGATAGATAGATAGATAGATAGATAGATAGATAGATAGATAGATAGATAGATAGATAGATAGATAGATAGATAGATGCTGTATAATACACTACGCATCAATATGTCTTTCCTTTGTGATTTGAACTTTTTAATGCGAACTCGAAGCGCTGCGCTGCTGTGACTCGTGTTGCTTCAAGCGCATCATTCTGCGCTCGGGATGCGCATAAGCATTTTGTGCCGTGACGCAATGAGCGATTATTAATATGTATTGGGGCCTTTCATATCATAATACAGTGACGCAATGAACGATTATTAATATGTATTGGGGCCTTTCATATCATAATACAGTGACGCAATGAACGATTATTAATATGTATTGGGGCCTTTCATATCATAATACAGTGACGCAATGAACGATTATTAGCCTTTCTAGTTCTGTCCTATCTATCATATGTTGCTGCCTCATTAAACCGCTGTGCTATACGTTTAAAACATGTCTCAATTGTATAGTAGGCCTAGGCTTTATATATAAAATAATTAATATTTTTGATTTTTGTTATCTTGGTTGTCATGAATGTATTTTACAACAATACATAGAGCAATGTTTAACGTTTTACCAGATTTAGTGTTATACTTATTGTCTCATATTTATTCCCCACTAAATGTTTTTTCATGTTCAGATTTAATACAATTATTGTGCACTTGTGATTTTTCTAGACTACATTTTACTGCTGAATTATCCACTAATCTAGTTTATAATAGCATTTCTATCATAGATTATTATTATATATTTTTGTTGTTGTTGTTTTTCTTTATAATGAAGTTTTCTGTATTAAGTAGATTGTGTTTAACACACAAAAGAGTGATTATCAGTTCAACAGTTATAGAAATTATACATGATTAAGAAGAAAAAACTGTGCTGGTGTCGGATTGGTATCGTATCGGTCGATACTCAGAATAATTGGTATCGGATCGATTCTGAAAAAATGGTATCATTGCATCCATAGTTAATATCTTCATATCTTGTCAGTCTTTTTCACATGGTGCAAACAAAATGTATCGAAATGTACTAACAAAAAAAAAATACAGGAAACATGTTAAATTTTAATTTTGGAAAAAATAAAATGTGTTTATATCGTCACATCTTTTCAGTCTTTATTTTTTGACAGCTCCTAATACTGTTAGGTCAGGTTACCTAATGAATGTTGACAAATGAAGCTTAATTGTAACGTGTTATTCTAACATTCATATTAGTAATATTCATATTAGGCTACTATTACTCTCTCTCTCTCTCTCTCTCTCGCTGACTCCTCTAGGGGTCGCCACAGCGGCAGGAATATGCCATTTACTATCACTAATACTAAAATTAATAATAGTGATTTCTATATTCATTCAAATTCAATTAATATATGATTGTTTGAAAGTGCAAAAATGTTGAGACCTAAACTTCATTGGTTCTAGCGTGTCAAACACATTTGAGCTTTCGTGTTATCATATTTAATTGATAAGCTCTTATGTAACTTATGTGCGCTGATCAGTGTTGTGAATAAAAGTCTAAATTAAATCAGTTGAATGATGGACTCACCGGTCGATCTCTGAACTCTTTGAACAAGTCAGGATGAGCGAGTGACAAGCGCTGACGCAGATTTGATGTGTTGCCTCCCGTTTGTATAGTGGAGCATTGAGGTCTCTTGCTTCACCTTTCTCATTACTTTAGTAGCCAAAGTAATGCCATATTTCACTCCTACTGCTCTCTATTTATTAATGTCGGGCGTGTAGAATTAGCTTCCTCTGTTTGATCGGTTTGATCCATCGCGTTCCTCCGTTGTCACCGTTTGCCGGTTTCGCGTCAGTTTGGCTAGCGCACTGCCGCCTAGCGGTGAACTTCGAAACAGCAGCGCATCAAATACCGAATTGAACAAAATTATGATATTGTACCGTCAGAAATATTATATATACCGGTATTTTTGCAGTACCAGTTTACTGCGCATCCCTAAGTGGGACACAGAACATCATTAGGTTTCTGAAATGTTTCAATTCTCCCTTCGCAGGGAGTTTGATTTACAGGCGATCTGACCAATCGTAATCCGCCATTTTTGTCCGACAAAGCAGTCAGGAGATTTAGTAGATTAACGTCAGTGGATTTGAACTTGAAAAGCGGAGTGTGTACAGAACATTGCTTCTGATGTTCATTCATGTTTATTTGATGTTATAAATGAACTAAGGAAGAGGTGATCGGTTCACGAGCGGCTTTAACTGACGCTCTACAGCGATCTGTCACACACACTAAAGAGCCACAAAACGCTATTTATTGTTTAAATTTGAAAGTTGAGACTTTGTTTCATATCAAAAGTCAGCTGGTGTGTCCTGTCTGGCGGTGTGTTGTCAGTGTCTCTCTGCTCCGCGGTGTGTTTTTCACTGCGTGAGAACATGGTGTGTGTGTGAGAGCAGAATGGCGTGTCGGACATAGCAACAGTAACTAAAGGGGGCGGGTCTTCGTGAACAGTCAATCATTAATCATGTGTTTGAGTGATGTGTGAAACTAAAATTAATCAACAGCAACAAAAGTCCTGCATTTTACCTGAAACCAGGACACACGCTTTCATTAAAGTCTTGTGGTTGAATCACAGGCATGAACACAGTTGTGTTTTTAACTGGTCTGGATGGAAGATTTGACCTTAAAGGGCACCTATTATGGAATTTTGAAATGTACCTTTCATGTAGTGTGTAACATAGATCTAAGTGAACAAAAACATCCTGCAAAGTTTGAAATATGAAAGTGCACCGTATATAAAGTTATTGTCTTTCAGAAGTAAGAGTCGACTCGGAGTCATTTTTATGAATCGTTAGAAGACCGAAGCTTTTTCTCTGACTAGATGACGTCAACTTGTCAAGTTATTTGAATACGATACGCCCACTTATTGCGCTCCAAGGCCAGCAGGGAAATATCAGGGGCGACGAGACGCTGTGTTCTGAAGTGCGGCTCAAAAGCAAACTTTTTTCATCTGCCCAAGGAGGAGCATTTGAAGACTAAGTGGCTACAATTCATATATACAACTATACCACAGAAGTATAGTCCGAGCCTTGTGCTTTGCTCGCGCCATTTTGAAGACGATTGCTTTACCAACTTAAATGCAATCAAACTGGGATTCGCGAGCCGGCTGATATTGAAGGAAGGTTCAGTTCCAAGTGTATTTGCATCAGCTTCCTCCTCGGTATCACAACCTGTAAGTGTTATTAATAATTGTTGCTTTTATATTTTATGTAGCATGCTTAATAATTATTTAGTTTGTTGTGTAAGCACCGTTTAGCTTCTAGGTCTTCAATGACAATTGTATTGAGATATGTGAAGTGTTTGTCGTTGTTTTCGGAGTTGTCTTAAATAATAGAGTAATACCTCGTAGTAACGTAACTACATTTTATTTTTTTTATTTTTGTAAAAACGTTATGTTTATGCATCGGGCTAATGCAAACAAAGACTGATTGTGCTTTTACAATATGAACTCTGGGCTATGCTCGCTAACATAACATTACATGCTTTATCTTATTTTTAATTTTTTACTACAAACTATAAAGCAGTGGACTATAATCATTATTATAACACAATTTAATTGATAAAAGCATCATTGTACTCCGTGTTAAAAATAAGTATTATCTCTGTAAACACTGCTGGGTCATCTGACCAATCAACGCAGATTAGCGTCGCGCAAAGGAGGGGTTTGGAAAAATGAGTCGTTGAACGATTCATTTGGGAGTCGGTGAGCAAATCAGGTAAAAATAAATGCATATTATACGACAACAAAAGTGTTTTTTGTCATTGCATGCATGTAAAACTGTTGTTGGGGACTCCCAGAACAACATTAGGAACATTTTAAATGTCATAATAGGTGCCCTTTAACTCAGAATGAAGAGGGTAAAGAATCAGACACACTGATATTGATGTAATTGTGTCATTAACTGAGTAACAGACCAACAGCGTTTACAGTGTGTGAATCTATTAACAATACATTACATAGAGCTTTACACAAGAGCACAATGATGATCATTAATAGACCGAAACTTACAGGATTGTAACTCATTACACTGCTGTATATTAGCAATTTCATAAAAATCAAATACTATAAACTAGGGCTGTCAAAAAATTAATCGTGAATAATCGCATCCAAAATAAAAGTTTGTGTTTACATAATATATGTGTGTGTACCAGTGGCGGACTGGGACAATAATTCAGGCCGGGAATTTGACTCCACTGCCAGGCCACCTCTGCTGCTGCAGTCACCACCACCCTATCACCTTTTCAAAATAAATAAATAAACAAACAAACATTGTAGGCTACATATTGTAGACTAGAAATGAAAAATCTAAATAACTAACACTGTATTCTTTTCCATACCATCTACTTGATTTATTTATTATTTAAACAATTTGACCCACTAACACTATTCTGTCTACTTTTTATACATTTTTATTTATTATATAAAAAATAAGCTACATGTAGACGAAACGAGACTTGACACAGCACCACTTACATATTGTTGCTCGTTTGTTGGTTTAATTTTATCTATTGTGATTATCTAAGTGATTTGTATGTAGTGTTAATTTTGTCACTGTAGTGGCTATTTTATGATATTCACTGATCTTTAGTAAAATATAGATGATTCAAAGAATGTCACATGTGTGACTCTCACTTGTAGTGAGAGAAGATTCTTTTTATGTACCTGGGAAGGCAGAAGGGAGAGACACTCCAGAGAACAGACGAACGAGGACCTCTGACCTAGATGTCAGAAGGCCATTTGGTGAAGGAGGGCTTATGGGCCAACTAGTGACAAATCTAAACTAGTGTTATGGCTTCCTTGTCTATGGAAAACCACTGGATGGAAAACTACTGTGGGAGGAGGGCTCTGAAGAAGAAGGCCTTGAATCTTAGATAAAAGCTTGTTGAGTCTGTCTGGGGGTGTGTCACTCTTCTGCACAGGGTAACAACTGTGTATTAGACTGCTCCTATTCTTGCAAGAATAAATACTTCTATTTTATAATTTGACTCTGAGTGTCCCTTACGCAGTGATGTTTGTTTGATGAATTTTTGCCACAACAATTTGGTGTCAGAAGTGAGATTCCTTGGACGATGCCTCCTGGACCTGAGATCGGACGGTGTTTGGCCACCTGGACTGAGTAAGTTCCAGCTCTACCTCGTAAACTTGAGAGAGAGAGGCCGGCCGATGTCAGAGCCCCGGGAGGATCGACCACTGGAAATCAAAAGAACTCAAGGTGGCACAGAACAACATCTCTGAGTAAGGTAATTAAATTCAGTTTAATTGGGGGAAGAGTGAAATTGAACCATATTGGCTGGGAACTGTTTTCTGTGGTAAGGATCTGAAATTAATTGAGGTCTGTGACAGAACAAGATATTTCAAGCAGATAAATAATCTGGAATTAATTGAGAACTGTGACAGACCAAGACATTTCATACAGATAGGTACCTGAAAATTAATTGTTCCACCACGGAGCAAGTTATTTTTGGGTGCTGAGACTAATTGGGGGAGCCAAGAAAATCGTAACAGATTTTTGGTAAACCATAATTAGGAGAAGCACTAATAGTGCGAACCCAACCGACTTGGGTTAAAAGAAAAGATCGGGTTTGTTTCAGAGACGTCTGACAAATAAAGAGAACGCGCGCAAAGGAAAATCCACAGAAGACAGTGAAACAGCCAAAGTATGGGGATGTTTTAAAAGCAAGCTTGCGAAATTTGGTACACCGGTGTTTTGTCAAATGAGATAAAAATTAAGTGCAGAAATGTATGATATTGAGCGCCACAAGATGGTGCGGGAATCAGTTGAACAGGGCAGTGAGAAACAAAGGTTGTTGTGTCTGTGTTCAACGTGTGTAAAAGTGTGAAAAGACAATGAGTTGTTGGCTTGAAGCAGATAAAAGAGAACGGAGTCGATGTAGAATGTATTTCCATATAGTAAGATTGAATATAACTGATGAAAGGTTTTATTTTTTTTCATCCATTAGATGGATGCATGACATTAGATGTCAGAAGATTTTGTTTGTAACAAAAGTTGAAGTAGCAAGCAGCAATAAGGCTGTCTTTGTGAAGGATTGAGATTTGAGTAATATGATATTTTGGTTTCTGTAAAAACAGTAAGTAGGATAAGTGGGACAGAGACAGTAATGATAATAGTTGTTGTATCGGCAGACTAACCATTTTGAGAAGAAAACAACTGTAGAAAATGTATGTTATGAAAATAACATTTCTGATTAAATGTATGGAACTATTTATGAACGCCTGTTAAGTCAGATTAAGAAATGGTATGAAAAGTGAGGTTCAGATTAAAATAATAAGGTATTGAGTATGATTAACAGGGATTAACATGAAATAAAGATAATTAATGTTTCATTTAGCAAAATGGGGAACAATTCTATATTTTAATGGTAAAATAAAGAGTGAAATTATGTTTATTTTTGGTTTGACAACCATTATCTTTTGAACCTAAAGACTCCAGCTATGCTGGGAGTACAGCAACAGCGCGTGCTTATTCAGCCCGGCTTCTGGGTGTTAAATGTGTACTTGCTATTGTAATCACTGTTGTTGATGATAATACCGAATTAGAGAAATGTAAAGACAGATTTTGGAATTAAATAATGTAAAATGTCAGATATTTTGTTGATATTAAGTCATTGAGGGAAAAAAAAAAAAGACATTGTCTGTTTTATAAAGGAAATTATGGGTCGGGGATAATTTTCCCTGGACAAGTGTTAAAGTTAAACAGAAACTTTGTGAAAACTTTGTTAAAACAATTTATGGATTTCCGTGCAGTTTATGAAAATTAATGTTCTGCCAATAATAATGATGAAGATTATGATTTGGCTAGTGTGATCCGCCACTGGTGGACTGTAAGAGGAACAGAGAACTGCTTATCAGCTCTGTTTACAAACTGATTGGAACACACTGCTTCAAGGGTGTCAGTAAGTTGGTGCTGCTAGAAAGCTCAAGGTGATCGAACTATAGGCAAGGGGACAGAGAGTGTTTTAATTGTGGTCAGCTGCATTTAGCAGTAACTGTAAATGCCCACTCAGAAAGGTAGAAAAGAAAGTTGATGGAATGTGAAAGTGACGTGTATTAATGTGGGTTTGAAAGTAGAACAGGATTTGAAGACGATATTAAAGTTTTCGTCTGAGAAAGAACTGATAATGTGAATGCAGTGCTAAGTAAATGAAAAGAAAGTTGAAAAGAAAGTTGATAGATGGAAGTCGTAAGTAGATTGAAAGAGAAAAGAAAGTTGAAAGATTTAAGTCGTAAGGAAATCATTTTAAAAGGAAAATAACTAAAGTACCAGTAAATGTAAAATTACAGATAGGGAAAATATTTGTAAAGGTAACTAAAAAGATGATTGTCTTTTAATGAAACGCTTAAAAATTTTTTGTTGCAGATAATGTATTAGATAATGTAATTGAGAATCTGACAACTAAAATTGAGATGTTATAATGAAACGTTATTGAGAACTAGAATATCTATTTGTATTTAAGATCAAATAAGTAGAAGTAGCACTGGGTTGCTAAATGTAAAAACAATTTTGTAGAAATGGATCTGATTAAACAAACAGCTTGGTAGTGTTGACCATGAAGCAGCTAGAAGATGTTTTGGTTTCAAAAGATAAGATTGGGACTTGGCTGAAACTGACTCAATATGAGTGGAAATTTGTAATGTCTAAATTCCCTGATGTATGGGCAAAAGACAACTATAAAATTATTCTAAAATTGAAAAGCGTATGTAATTTCTGGCAAAGATGCCTTAAGCTGCCAGAATTAAAAGATAAAGTAGAGAATGTTTAGTATGACAAAAAAAGTGTACCAAGTCCTGAAGGCCTCAGAGTCTCTGTCTCATTCAATGTCAGAAGGCTGTTATCTTAGCCTGTCATGACAATAAGCTATTTAGTAAAGCACAGTTTCAGTTGAAAATTATAGACACAGATGTTAAAAGAAATCATGTTAAAGGAAATCATTGCCATTCAGAGGGCAATTAGTACTTAAATATTTTAGATTGTAAAACTGAATGACTTTAAAGGAGTCTTTAAAATAATAATGTAGACCTGAATGACAGAAGTGACATTTTTGTACTTTGTTATTTTAGGACCAGTAACGTATTTGTCTGATCTTAGCCTTCACCATGACACAGGACCTATGACCATGGCTATAGATGTACATTGAATAGACGTGAATAAAGTTCACTGTGATTTTGTTGATTCAGACAGGTCTAACAGATTTGAGTGATTAAATACTGTTGTTATTAACCTGTCTCCCTTAACATTTATTAGGCATGCAGTCCAGATAGAGGTGACTCCTGAATGTGTCTTTCCTAAGCTCCAGAAAAACAGCTGAGTTCTGTTGAAGAAACTGATTGTGTGATGCGAGCGAGTCACCAGTGGGTACGTGGCTACTCAAAGACGGGATGATTTTCCTGGCCAGGAGACATTCTAACGCAGGGGGTCCCGGACACTGCATCTCCGGATGGAGGTGTTATATGTGAGAAGGTATGAGAGTTGAGCGCTGACTACTAGAGGCCAACTGGGGTCAGCAGAGCATTGTGGGGTCAGCAGAGCATTGTTTGACCGAGAAAATGTAAGTTCCTCTATACCACTCACCAGAGAAAACCCCGCAATTCACTGTATGGCTTGTTTTCAATTGTGACAAGTCTGATGGAAATTATAGATAAAGAGCTGATGGGAGATGTGCTTTCAGGAGCCAGCTGGGACCATCTGATTGTCATTATTTGTTGGGGAGACAGTGACATAACTTATTAATTTATATCAGGAACATGATGTTGTTGCCTTATGGGCAAGGAAAATTATAGAAGTGTTGATTTTGAACTAATATGTCTATAAGATGGTTTTAACTCCTGAAGATCATGAGACATGGTGGGTGGCTAAAGATTAAGACAGTTTTTGTAAGAGTTTGGATAATAAAGGTGAATTGAGAATTTATACAAGTATTCAAACTAAAGATAACCTTAGAAAATGATAGCATAATGTATTTTAGATTATTGTAATGGTTCTAATTTGAGTTAAACATTTGTATATTAACATTTGTGAACTATTAAGGGTTCTAGACTATGATTAATTAAGTTTCAGTCTTAGGAGGCTGTTTGAAAAGATTATTTGTGTAAGAGAGACGGCTGAGTGGAGGAAGGGATTTGGTACTCTGTTTGTCTTTCTGTTATCAGGCATGGTAAGGCAAGCTTAAAGGGGTCATGACATGAGAAACCAAATTTGCCTTGATCTTTTGGTATATAAGAGGTCTTTGTACCATTAAAACGTCCTGCAAGTTTCATAGCTTAAGACGTCCTCCACATTATAAACGAATCATTTATTTAATCAAGCTCTAAATACAGCTCGTTCTGGATCCATGGTAAGAAGTGACGTCACGGTACGAAGTGACGTACCAGCGTTTGCATAATGACCGCCTCCAGCGCAAGACAGCTACGCTTTAAGCGCAAGACAACTACGCTCACTTCGTATCGTTGTCGCGCCCGCGCGCCTCACAAGTGTTCAGTCGCCGGACAGCGAGTGGGTCTGTGTACAGGGAAGTTACGACGCCGCAGATGTGCTGTTCCTGGCTGTGGACAAACAACATCTTTGAATACGCTGCGAAAGATCCAGTCGTCAGGGAAAAATGGATGCACTTTATTTTTTGCGGACGTCTTAGTCACGGCAGTGTTAGTTTAAGCGTTTGTTCTATACATTTTAAGGATGACTGTTTTGAGCTTTGCCAGAAAACTGTTGCTCAAAGATAAGTCCGTGCCGTCTATTCTGGGCTCAACAACGACGACGCAAACTGTAAGTAATGTATTTAAAACTTTAAACTACTTTTTAAATACGCTGAAAGATCCAGTCGTCAGGGAAAAATGGATGCACTTTATTTTTTGCGGATGTCCCAGTCACGGCAGTGTTCTATACATTTAAGGATGACTGTTTTGAGGAAAAAATCCCAATATGATGCTGGCTTTGCTAGAAAACTGTTGCTCAAAGATAAGTCCGTGCCGACTATTCTGGGCTCAATAACGACGACGCAAACTGACTTTTTACCATGGCTAATATAAACACATTTGTATAAGAGAATCTTGAAAATATGTCGCCTTTCTAGTAGGCCTACATGTGATAGAAAATTAAAAATGTTGCCTTTATCAATGCTGCATCTTCAAAGATGGCCTGTCTGTGCATGCATTTTTGTCCGTGGTACACCCTATCATTTCATTGGAATTAGTTAAATAATGTTAAACTGTTAGCAAATGAAGCTATAGGATAATTATGCAACAATAATCCGTTTTCAAGTGTCTCGGGTTAATTTTTTTTTTATTAATTCAAAATAGTTTCACTTTCCATGTGGACACGGGCTGATCCAGTCTTCGTTGTTGTGGTGATGGTTCATTTTCCTCTGATTCCGGCTCAAACATAATAAGGTTTTATCATTGCAAGAGCCATCGCTTCGCATGCATCAGCCGCTATTAAACAGTTGCGCCGAATCCGCAAATGTTCTGGCTGGGGGCGGTAACGTCAGATGCATAGGCACTGACGTTAGCCAATCATAACAGTGGGCGTTAACACTGAACTCTTAAAGGGGAAACACCCCCAAAACAGACTGTTTGAACCAGAGGATGAGAAACAGGGTGGGAAAAGGTCATAAATCACTACATTTTAAAAGTTTTTTGTAAAAAAAACTATAGTAATACTATAATTGCACCTAAGGGAACATAATAATAAAATAAAAAAAACCATGTCATGACCCCTTTAAACAAAATAATGATAATGAACCAAAACAACCCAGTTGACTTTTCTAAAGACAAAATGAATAATGAACAGATAGAACATTTGAAAGGCCATGTAAAATTATATAAAAGCTACAGAAAGATGTGAAGGTTAAATCTTATTTAAACCTTAAATATTATACTTTTAGAGTTAATATAAAAAAAAAAAAAGCAAACATTGGAAATGAGCATTTAACCTATGTGTATCTAGCATGAGTGTGTGTGATGGGGACAGCACTTTATGTCTTGTAGGTGTTAAGTGTAGGGCAGCTATTCCGCCTGAATAGTGAGTATATTGTGTCTTTAACCTCTGGAGAGTGTTTTTTAATTACAGATGTGTTAAGGCAAGTGACAAATTGTAAAGAGGGCAAATGCTGAGTGAATCTGATGAGAAGATGATAGAGAACATGGGACGAGCTTTAAGATCACGCTCCGTCTGGTAGTAATTACTTTTGTCATTTATGATGTGGATTTGAATTACTTTTGGATAAGTTTAGGTATTTATATAAATTGGAATTGTGGAGTTGTAGATCATGGGTTGAAATAAAAGAAGATGTTATAGATTTGACAGCAACAACAAAGATGTGACACATTGGCTAAGTCAATATCAAATTATGCAGAGAGCCATTTGATTTATGATTATCGTAAACAGGAGGAGAATGTTTTTTTTGACTGACATTGACCAAGTCTGTACAGCACGACCTGACGAGATGAAACTACTGATGACTTTTAAAAATGGTTGCGAGACAAAACAACAGGCCTGAAAAGCAGGATACGCAGTGAGACTGAGGGCCGTTGCCCTTCAAATACTTCGATAAGAAAATGAAATTGTGGCTTTAAGTGAAGAATGTAATATTTTTGTTTCAGAGGCAGAGAAAGATGTCTGGAGAAAATTTGTCTGAAGGACAATGGTTGGGTTAGTGTTGAGGGTAAACTTTATCGAACACACTATGTTAAATGTAATGTTAAATTGATGATCGAGTTGTGTCGACCATCAAAAGGGGGATGCTTTATGTTTTATTAGGAATAAATGTTGGAAGAACACTATAGGGGTAATTGGGTAAAGCCCTGAAAGAAGCCATTCTTCTGCCTAACAAAATTGCTGTCTGGATTGTTTCAACAGGAAACGCCAGGACATCGAAGTGGCAGCACGTACTTTACTATCTGACAATAACCTCGAAATTTGTTTTGCTTTACAGAGAGCATGCAGGATTGGGAGACAGGGCAAAATGTGTTGAATAATGGCTATGGATGAATTTTGCTAACTGTCCTGGCCTGATTGTTATTATTGTGGAAAGGTGCTACACCTTGTACAGAGCATAACTTTAAAATGTTCCTTTTTCAGAATGTCAGGATGGATTGCATCAAGCTGAACTGATTCTGTTTTCCAAATGTATGAATATTGACTTGTTAACGTGGATATGTGTTTTTCAGGGGAAAAGGACTCTGACTTTATTAAGCAAGAAATGTCTAATGATAATATGTTTCATTTTGTAAACAGATGGTGAAAATTCCACAGGTCACACCAAAAGGGACGAGGGAAAGACAAGCAGTCACTAACAAAATACTTAATGTCTCCATTCACAGGTCCATGGGGCGAACGAGATGATCAACACGCCTGGAGGAGGATGTGGACCAACTAATGAATTAAGAATGTGGTTTTGTGATGATTTTGAGGATTTTATCTGATTATATTAAAATAGGGCTTAGTATTGATATTGGTATATGACAAATGATTTGATTGGTTACGGATTTATTAGAGAATATTTAAGGCAAATGTTTTCAGGAAGAGAAGATATATTAATTAATGTAAATTATAGGGATTATTGAAGCTTATCAAGTAGAACCACTGCCTGATTGAATTAAAGGTAAAAGAACAAAATATGGTTAGGGAAATGGATATGGGGAAAATGTTGAATGTGCAGGAGTTATGATTGTATGTGTTATTCTGATAATTTTGTTATTCATGGGTGAATGTGAGAAAACTGGAATGTCTGTTCAATTGAAAATGACAGTCTATCTGGATGATGATGATGGTGAACAAAATTATGCAGATGATTCAAGTAGAGATTACAGTTAAATGTGTTGATGTTTTCTTTTTCTTTCTGAGAACGATTGATATGTAAAGAGGGTTAAAAGTAGCAGTCATCCGTGTTACGAGATGGCGTACAAGGACAGGGTTTGAAACTGAGGGATTTTTTTATTTATTTTATTTTATTTTTTTATTTTTATTTTTTTATTTATTTATTATCTGTTTGTTTTCCTACTGTGCTATAATCTTTTTCCTTACTAGTGTGACTGCGGTAGTGAGCCCGGCATTAGTAAATTGTTTACTTGCTTGCTAAATAATTAATGGGGCTTTCCCCCACAAAAACAGCCTTATGCTTCTTCATTCTAAACTTTTTCTTCACAGGTTCAAGGAGACTGATTTTTATGATGTGATGTAATGACTTGAACTTGCATTTTATTATTATTGTTATTATTATTATTATGTTTGATTAATAATGATAAAAAGTGAGGAGTGTAGTGGCTATTTTATGATATTCATTGATCTTTAGTAAAATATAGATGATTCAAAGAATGTCACATGTGTGACTCTCACTTGTAGTGAGAGAAGATTCTTTTTATGTACCTGGGAAGGCAGAAGGGAGAGACACTCCAGAGAACAGACGAACGAGGACCTCTGACCTAGATGTCAGAAGGCCATTTGGTGAAGGAGGGCTTATGGGCCAACTAGTGACAAATCTAAACTAGTGTTATGGCTTCCTTGTCTATGGAAAACCACTGGATGGAAAACTACTGTGGGAGGAGGGCTCTGAAGAAGAAGGCCTTGAATCTTAGATAAAAGCTTGTTGAGTCTGTCTGGGGGTGTGTCACTCTTCTGCACAGGGTAACAGCTGTGTATTAGACTGCTCCTATTCTTGCAAGAATAAATACTTCTATTTTATAATTTGACTCTGAGTGTCCCTTACGCAGTGATGTTTGTTTGATGAATTTTTGCCACAACATCACCTATTTTTAATTTAGTCTTAGTCTTGTGCCAAATGTCTTAGTTAGTCTTAGTTTTAGTCAACTAAAAGTCTCGTCATTTTAGTCTAGTTTTAGTCAAAAGAAACTCAAGGTATCTTAGTCAAGTTTTAGTCGACTAAAAGTCTCGTTATTTTAGTCAAATTTTAATTAGTCGTCTAATTTTAGTCAAAAGAAACTCAATATTTCTACGTTTTAGTTAAAACATTTTAGTCTTTTTTTTAAATAACAAATTATTTCTGATATTATTTCTGATAACTATTTCAGTCAAATAGTGTTTCACACATCTCAAATATTGGTTAAATGTCATAATTACCTGAAAAAAAATGTAATAGATTTTTTTAATGCAACTAGTTTTTAACATTAATCTGTAAATAACAGATGAATATTCAATCTCCTGATGATGGCAAGAGACGATTGGAGACGAAAATGAAGAGAGATTTTATCTTAGTTTTTATTTTATGCAAAACATTCTCGTCTTTTTTCGTCAACAATAATGCATGTTAATTTAGTCTCAGTCAGCGTTTTTGGACATTGGTGCAGTCTCGTAATCGTCTCGTCTTAGTCATGGAAAACAAGGTCGTTGACGAACATTTTTAGTCTCGTCTCGTCTGACGAAATGAACACTATTTGGATGAAAGCGTTCGTCTGCCAAATTATTACAAATATAATGTAAATGTAATCTTGACCGACCTGTTCCCTTACTGGCGAACATGGCTGAGATTTTGCAGCTTGCTGCGTCTGTGGCCAGGGCTTTTTTCCTTTTTAAACGCTCCCTCTGCTCCTCCTTTGCGTTTACGCTCCATTTTTTGAACTATTTAGTCAGTTATTAGGCAGTGCTTCGTGACGTTGGGTGGGATTGTCATTTTCACTCCGCCATTATGATTCGTCGATTGAGAGATCCGTCAATTAATTCGTAGTTGCACACCAGCCTATCACATGCCAGGCTGATCGTCTGCGCAGCCGGCAGGCCTTTTTTTTTTTTTGGCAGCCGGCAGGCCAGAACGACCGTCAGGCCACCGGGAAATGTCCCGGTGCTCCCGATGGCCAGTCCGCCCCTGGTGTGTACTATGTATAATTATTTATATATATATAAACACACACAATCATGTATATTTTTAAGAAAATTTGTTTTTATTTATATATAAAATATTTATATATAATATAAATTATATAAATGTATATACAGTATATAAATTAAAATATTTTTAAATATATACATGAATGTGTGTGTATTTATACATAATAATTATACACAGTACACACACATATATTATGTAAACACAAACTTTTATTTTGGATGCGATTAATCACGATTAATTTTTTGACAGCCCTAGTTTATAGTATTTGATTTTTATGAAATTGCTAATGAGTTATAACCCTTTAAATTTCAGCCCTACTATAAACATAACTTTAATAGAAATGATATACCTGAGATCCGGCCGTTTGTCTCCACTCTTAAACATTATTCGCGGCGGATCCATAGAGCGGTCACTCTTCACAGACACACAGCTGGACTCTGGGTTTGAGCTCTTCTGCTGGACTGAACTGGACAGAGAACAGATTCAGTTTAATCCTTTACATTACTGTGATTACATTCATCCTGCAGCAAAACTACTTTGAGGAAACAATGATCTTTTTATTTAATATTTCATGTTAGTTTCAAAACAAAAATAGGCAAAAAAATCATATTTTTTCTGTAAACTTCCTTTGATCTCTCTCTCTCTCTGTGTGTGTGTGTGTGTGTGGGGGGGGGGGGGGGTTAGATTAAATGTAATCTAACATTTCTGCAACGTTTCACACAGAAACAACTTTTTTCAATATTTAACAGTGTTTGTTGAAAGTACCTGCATCCTGGAGACAAATCTCCATCTCTGGACGCTTGTGGATCACCCATGATGAAGCTGCAGGAGAATCTGATGAGCTCGATCTCCTCCACTGACTCTGAATGAAGAACACAATCAGACACTAAAATAAATGATTAAATTAATCAATCTTCATAATTTAGCTGAACATATCTGGAGAGTGGGAGAAAAAGGATCATGTGACTGCGTTAACTCAAGCTCATTGGGCCTTTTCACACACAAACAAGTCGACCGTTAGATTTATAATTTTATGAAAAATAACCGAGAAACATATGGAGTTTCCTTTCTGTCTTTTTTATTCAATCAAACATAATGCGTTAGCGTAAAACTAATTATTTTGTAAAAGAAAAAATTTAAAGATTGCAAAAAAGTCTTCTTAAGGCGTAAAAAATAAAGAAGTTGATAACAAAATGATTTGCAGTGTATGTAAAGTAGTGGGTGTGGTCAACCTGTCACTTCGACTCAGGGTGACCAATAGGAAAGGGCCTTCCACCCTGGTTGGTAGAGACCGCCCACTGACACAGCTTTATTCACAAAAGATTTAGACCCGCAAACAAGACAGCAGAAAGGAGAGCAACATTTGTGCGTTTGTGATGAAAAGTGTTCGAAATGCACAAAGAAAAATAAAGGTTCTCTTACGAGAGATACTCTCGTACTGCGTTGTCGTAGCAACGCATTGGGGAAAATCCTTTTCCACGAGAATACTGAAGCAAAAAATTATCCTTAATTTTGTATCAATGTAAAACGCATTGCCACAGCATACAGACCTAGGCGAGACGGCTCGCGCGCCTATTGGCTGCTGTGCGGCAAATGCTTAAGCCAATGGAGCGAGCCCATGAGTGACGTCACACCCAATGAGCCCTCCTGCGTCACGTCCCGCCTAAACGGGCGTGGCTTAGGGCTATATATTTCGCTCACAGGCTTATGAACTCTGATTTTTAATCCTTCAGCGAAGAGCACCTCATCGCTGATCCGAGCAGAAGAAGCGGCGCCGTCGAGAGAGCACATCAGCGGGAGAAGTCACGACAAGCTGCTGGCACCGCCGCCTTCGTCGCCTTCCAGCTGCGCGTTCCGGCGCTAATATCCTTTCACTGTGTTGAGTGTGTGTGAGGTCGCCGGCGCGACTCACACTTTTTCTCTCTTTTGTATCTAGAGCGGCGTCTTCTTCTAGATGCCTCTCTGCGGTTCGTACAAACGAACCACGCTCAGCGACGGGGACCGCCACGTGATTTGCGCTTCCTGCCTGGGCGAGGAATACGCGGCTATCGCCCTCGCGGATGGCGGCTGCCATCACTGCGAACTACTGCCTCTGGCGACTCTGCGGACTCGCCTGGCGTCGTTCCAGGAGCCCGTGTTCTCCGCTGTTGTGCCGCGCCGTAAAAAGCGCCGTGCACAGCGGAACCCCGAACCTCCGTCAAGCCGTCAAAGTTCGCCGGCGCGCCCGCGAACTGTGTCTCCGGCTTCCTCAGCGTCGATACCCGACGGACAGCGACCACAGATTGCCGCCGCTTCCGTCGACGATATCGATGACATCGCTATCGACGACCTGCTGAGGGACGAGGACTCGTGCTCGGTTTTGGCTTCTGGCAGCGAGGATTGGGCGAGCTCTGCGGACCTCGCGCCCCCTGCCCCCACGCCGAAAGGAAAAAGAGCGAGCATCGAGGCGGAGCTCATGCGCGTTCTCACTCAAGCCACGGCGAGCCTTGGCCTTGAGTGGGTTTCGCCCGAGCAGCCCGCTAAAAACCGACTGGATGGCTATTTTCTGCCCGGGGAGAAGTCGACGCCTGTCTCAAAGCCCGCCCCCTTCCTTCCTGAGCTTCATGAGGAGGTCGCGAGAGCTTGGACTTCCCCGTTTTCTACGAGGACGAGGTCATCTGTTTCCCTAGCGTTCTCCGAGGTCGACGACGCTAAAAACAGAGGCTACCTTTCCCTCCCGCCGGTCGAAGAGCCTATCGCGGCCCACTTATGCCCACCCCCCGCTGGACGGCGGGCTAAGATGGCGCTGCCTTCAAAGGCTTGCCGCACGACGTCATCCCTGCTCCGTCGCGCTTATGCCGCCAACGGACAGGCCGCGTCAGCGCTGCACTCCATGGCGACGCTGCAGATATTCCAGGCCGATCTCCTCCGCAAGCTGGACGAGAACGGACCCGATGCGATCTGCGTGGCGGATCTGAGAAGCGCTACAGACCTGGCTCTTCGCGCTTCGAAGTCTGCGGCCCAAGCCATCGGACGCAGCATGGCGGCGATCACCGTGTCTGAGAGGCACCTCTGGTTAACGCTCTCAGACATGCCAGAAGCAGAACGGACACAGTCCTTGACGCCCCGCTCTCCCCTGCTGGCCTCTTCGGGACTTCGGTGAAGGACTTCACCAACAGGTATGCGGAGGTGCAGAAGGCGACCCAGGCTATGAAGCACTTCCTGCCGAAGCGCTCCAGCTCTGCAGCAGGCCGTGCGAAACCGCCCGCTCAGAGCTCACAGCCGAGACCGCCGCCCAGCTCCTCATCTCAGCGCCGCCAGACCCAGAGCTCGAGACCGCGCTCTCGCTCTTCCGGTCGCCGCGCCGCGTGGCCCGCGACAGAAGGTAGCGTTGAAGCCAGAACCCCCGAAGACATCCTAGCATTGCTAGGGAAGCGCCGGTGTTCAAGTCCCGCTGCGGCCGGACCCTCACCGAAGCTCACCGCTCGTGCAGTCCCAAGAGAAGTGATTGTACCTGCGATTATTGCAGTCAACAGGCGCGTCTCAATGGCCGCTTGCCTGCACACAACAGCCGTTTTCACGGCTACCCAGATAAATCCATTAAAGAGTGCATTTTCTGGTGTCCCGGCCACGGCCGATGGTGTTTCTTGTGTAGTAAATCTGCCCGCTGTAATGTGCACATCCCTACACACAAACACGGCCCCACACGCAGGGCCCGCGCACATAAAATCGACACAGTTTGATTGCGCGTTAAAAGTAGCACACGTGCCCACTACCCAGTGCCCACTAATGCTACCTCCTGCTAATCGCACGGTTTCTGTAAAAACAAAACCTGCGTGCAGGCGCTCCGCTCCGGCGAGCGATGCTATAAAGGTGGTAAACGTGCCCGGTCCCCAGTGCCCGCGTTCCCACACAAGCACTACGGTTCCCATGGAACCCGTCCAGCCCTCCCTCTTCCGCCTAAAGGCTGTCGAGGGGTCGAGCGCGGACATTCTGCTCGCTCTCATAAGCGCGGCCCCGGCCTCAGATGTTACGAGCAAGACACTTATGTCGCAGCTCGCGAAAGCCGCTGTATCGCTAGTCGATCAGAGCGCGCTTTTCACTCAACCCCTAGCTACACGTGCAGATGCATGGGAAAAGCTTCTCGGGGTTTCAAAATGGGTGTTAAACATCATAAAAGAAGGCTATTCGCTACAGTTTCGCAGACGCCCTCGCCACCACGCGGCGCGCGTCGAGACTTCGGTAGATTCGAACGTAGCACATCTACTTCGAGCCGAAATTCAGAAACTTCTGAGAAAAAGGGCTATCGAACCTTTATCTCAGGCTCAGAGCGAAGGGGGGCTTTACAGCAGATACTTCCTGGTACCCAAGAAAGACGGGGGTCTCAGACCCATACTAGATCTGAGGCAGCTGAACAAAGCGCTTGTGAAACGCCAGTTCAGAATGCTAACGACCAGAAAAATCCTCGCGCATGTTCGCCAAGGAGACTGGTTCATGTCAGTAGATCTAAAAGACGCGTATTTTCAAATACAAATTGCATCACGTCACAGGCGATTTTTGAGATTCGCCTTCGAGGGCCAGGCATACCAGTACAAAGTCCTGCCGTTCGGCTTGTCTCTAGCACCCTGTACATTTACGAAGTGCATGGACGCAGCACTCGCTCCCCTCAAACTGCAGGGCGTTCGAGTGCTGAACTATTTGGACGATTGGCTCATTCTAGCCCAATCTCATTCAGAGATAGTGGCGCACAGAGCACTGCTGCTGAGTCACCTCGAGAATCTCGGTCTCACAGTAAACTGGGAAAAGAGTTCGCTATCTCCCAGTCAGAATATTTCTTTCCTGGGACTAGAACTGAACTCGCTGTCGATGACAGCGCGGCTGTCACAACAGCGCGCGCTGCGCATTCAGCGCACAGTCAGCTCATTTCGCTGCGGCGCTGTTCTCCCTCTAAAGGGCTTTCAGATAATGCTAGGTCTGATGGCCTCAGCATCTGCAGTACTGCAGCTGGGCCTGCTACGCATGCGCCCGCTGCAGATATGGCTCAAGGGGAGGGTGCCATGCAAAGCATGGGCCACCGGTCGGCTTCGCCTCAAGGTCAATCAAGCTTGCGTTGCAGCTTTGAAACCATGGAAGTCAAAAGACTGGTACCTGTCAGGTGTAAGCCTAGGGACTTCCTCGAGTCTGAGGGTGGTGTCTACGGACGCATCCAACGCAGGATGGGGAGCGCTGCTCGAGGGCAGACCGCTGTTTGGCCTTTGGTCAGAGCGGGAGAAGCTCTTCCATATAAACTGCCTCGAGATGTTAGCAGTGTGCAAAGCGCTCACTCGCTTTCGTCCCCTGATTATGGGCTGCCATGTACTGATACGTTCAGACAGCATGTCTGTGGTGTCATACATAAATCGCCAGGGCGGCCTCAGGTCCCTGTTGTTATACAGGCTGACCAGACGCCTTCTGATATGGGCGCGCTGCAACCTCCTTTCACTAAGGGCTGCGCACGTGCCAGGGCACCTGAATGTTGGACCAGATGTACTGTCCAGGAACCGCGTTCCGGCAGGAGAATGGTCGTTACACCCACACACAGTACAACTGTTGTGGAGGAAATTCGGCAGAGCGGAAGTGGACCTCTTTGCGTCCCCAGAGAACGCTCACTGTCTAGAATTTTTCTCAAAAAGCAAGGACGCGCTGGCTCATCAGTGGCCACGCCGTCCCCTGTATGCTTTTCCCCCTGTCTCCCTCCTGACTCAGGTGGTGGAGAGGATCAGGGAAGAAGGATGCTCAGTGCTGCTAGTAGCGCCGCTCTGGTTGAATCAACCCTGGTTCCCAGCTGTGATGCAGTTAGCCAGCACCGCCCCGTGGCCAGTGCCTCTGAGGAGGGATCTCCTCTCTCAAGCAAGCGGCTCGATTTGGCATCCTCACCCGGAGCTATGGTCCCTTCATGTGTGGGCCATCAACGGGTATCCGCTGACCTCCCTCAGGGAGTGTTAAACACGATCACACAAGCTAGAGCTCCGTCTACGCGACGGCTCTATGCGTCGAAATGGTCAGTTTTCTCTGGCTGGTGCACATCTCGCGGCGTGTCACCCCCAGACTGCGGAGTGACAGAGGTTTTATCCTTCTTACAAGAGATGTTGGATAGCGGGAGATCCCCTTCCACACTCAAAGTATACGTGGCGGCTATAGCGGCTTTCTCTGAAACCGCGCACGGCCAGTCCATAGGAAGGAACGATTTAGTCATTCGGTTCCTTAAAGGAGCTAGGAGACTTAATCCACCCAGACCTCCCACAGTTCCCATTTGGGACCTTTCCACGGTGCTGGACGCCATGAAGGGTCCTCCTTTCGAGCCTCTTCAGGAGATTGATATGAAACACCTGTCGCTCAAGACGGTGTTTCTCCTGGCTCTCGCTTCAGTGAAGCGCGTTGGGGACTTACACGCGCTCTCGGTGAGCGCGTCGTGCATGGAATTTGGGCTTAATGACTCCAGAATCGTGCTCAAACCTAAGCATGGTTACGTTCCGAAATCCCTAAACACACCTTTAGGGCGCAGGTTATTTCCCTGTCTGCCCTTCCGGTCACCGGGGATAGTATGGACGAAAATCTCATCTGCCCGGTTAGGGCGTTGAGAGCTTATGTGTCACGCTCGTCTGCTTTCAGACAGACAGAGCAGCTCTTCGTTTCATTCAGTGGGCGTCTCAAGGGACTGGCCACTTCGAAACAGAGCTTATCCAGATGGATAGTGGACGCTATAGCTCTAGCGTACGCATCCAAAGGCATTCAGTGCCCTTTGGGTGTTAGGGCGCACTCCACGAGAAGTATGGCTTCTTCGTGGGCTTGGTCGAGTGGGATTGCCTTACAGGATATTTGTATGGCGGCAGGCTGGGCCTCACCGTCTACATTTATCAGGTTTTATAACCTTGAGGTACCCGCCTTACAGGCCAAGATATTTTCGGTTTAAATAGCCGTATTTGTTAGACTGACTTTTCAGTCGTCTATTATGGCATAATTATGCTGAAGCTGCTGAGCGCAGTTTTTTCTGTACTGATCTGCTAAGCGCAGTCGACTCTATACTGATCTGCTAAGCGCAGTCATCTCTATACTGATCTGCTGGATGCAGTCACTTTTGTGGGAGATGGTGGTTAGAATCCACCTCTTTCAGGATTCTCTGTGAGTCCTAAAGGTGATTATGTACTGTATGAACCCCAGCTCAGTGCTCTGGGTCTATGGTGTCGGATCACTGCACACACGGCGTCTTACAGGGTGTTCCCCAATGCGTTGCTACGACAACGCAGTACGAGAGTATCTCTCGTAAGAGAACGTAGAGAGAGGAACGAGTACTGCGTTTCTTGCCTTGTATGCGCTCTGGTTGCTTTCGCTGTTAAAAATCAGAGTTCATAAGCCTGTGAGCGAAATATATAGCCCTAAGCCACGTCCGTTTCAGCGGGACGTGACGCAGACGTCACTCATGGGCTCGCTCCATTGGATTAAGCATTTGCCGCACAGCAGCCAATAGGCGCGCGAGCTGTCTCGCCTAGGTCTGTATGCTGTGGCAATGCGTTTTACATTGATACAAAATTAAGGATAATTTTTTGCTTCAGTATTCTCGTGGAAAAGGATTTTCCCCAATGCGTTGCTACGACAACGCAGTACTCATTCCTCTCTCTAGAGAGAACCGAGGTTACGTTAGTAACCGAGTACGTTTTCAAAGATTTACATGAACTGCAAATAATTTTGTTATAAAGCCTTTTTTTTTTTTTTTGCAATCTTTTAATTTTTGTAATTACAAAATAATTTGTTTTACTCTCAAACACAGTATGTTTGATTGAATAAAAAAGACACAAAGGAAACTCAATAGAAACGCTGATTGAACATGTTCGGGTGAAACAAAAAACAACCCCGGACACACATCGACAGACACTGATCCGATTTTAAAAAAACGTGTTTGTTTGCGTTTGTGTGAATTGCAATTGGCCTATGAATGTTTACACATAAGCAAAACTTCTGAAGAATCAAAGGGAACAAAGGAAACATTGAAGTGAAAGAAACCCTTTATTAAAGGTTTCATATCAAGCAATCACGTAAAATGTCCTCCAGAGATTCATATTAATATGAGAAAGTCACACATGAACACTCACCTTGATCAAACTTTTACAAGATACAGGATCTCAAATCCTCCAGCTTTAACATCATAAACTACACGTAAACTCCTTCTTAAACGTTGATAACACTTTGATGCTGTTTTTTCCGTGTCGTATTTCGTATTTTTCCTGCTTAAAATGGCGACAGGAGAACTTGCTTTGAGAACTTTCTATGTGTGTCGAGAGAGAGAGAGAGAGAGAGAGAGAGAGAGAGAGAGAGAGAGAGAGAGAGAGAGAGAGAGAGAGAGAGAGAGAGAGAGAGAGAGAGAGAGAGAGAGAGAGAGAGAGAGAGAGAGAGAGAGAGAGAGAGAGAGAGAGAGAGAGAGAGAGAGAGAGAGAGAGAGAGAGAGAGAGAGAGAGAGAGGAGAGAGAGAGAGATGCTGCGTTCCAAACCGCATACTCAATGAGTAGGTACTTAATTTCAATAAGTACTTACTTAACGAGCGCTAAAAGAGTAGGTAAATAAAAGATAAAAAAAATAGAACTTTTATAGCCAAATCTCGTTAAGTATGAATGCGAACCGGACATCTGCCATGTTGACGTTATCATGTGACCTACGACGCGTTATCACAAGTTTTTTTTTTTTTTTATTGAAGGCAACAATGGGTACAAACGTGTAAAACCATCAATATACAATCAAACATTTATACAGACATACCATACCGGAGACAAAGAACAAAACAAACAAATGAAGAACAAACTAAACAAAATAAAAAAAAAAACATACATACTAAATAAAAAATGGAAAAATAAAAATATTAAGAGGATTCGGGGAATAGGTCATAATATTTACACAAAAGTTTTCCATTCTTCTTGTTCTTTACAAGCTTGTGTGATTTAAGAAGCATATTAAGTTCCAAAATATAATGTTTAAAACATAAGGAAGACTTATTAAATTTCTGCTTGTGTATAAAGAACTTAGCATATAAGATTATAAAGTTTAATACAAACTCCAGGGTGCCATCTTGTGGGAAATAAAAGTAACAGATAATATCTTTCAGGGTGAATGAATGAGTTATATTTTGAGATTGGAGAAAGTGAGTACCCAAATTTTCCCAAAACCTTTTGGTAACTGGACAATTAAAAAATAAATGAGGAATGGTTTCAGTGTCTTGTTTACAAAAACTGCAGCATGTGTCAATGTCTAGAAACTTAGCAACAAAACAATTTGTAGGGTAAATGTTATGTAAAAGTTTAAAGTGGACCTCTTTAGCTTTATTAGAGATACAGTATTTGTGAGGAATCAACCATGTTTTTTTCCAATTTATTTCACTTATTAAGGAGTTCCAATAAGACATCCCCCTTGGAGCAATGGAGTTACTCTTTTGCAAATGTCGGCGAATATGCTTATTATTAAATTTTTTATCAGACAGTTCTACACCATCCAACATAAGTGAAAGCTGTCTGATTTCTTTGTTTCCATAGCTCAGATGATTTTTAATTAATTGTCTGATTCCGACAGGGATGGCATCAGAGATAGATTTAAAATCTTTAAAAGGTATTGGGAAATCATGAGCTACCATAAACTGTTCATAAGAGAGCATGGTGCCAGAATCATCAAATAAGCAGAGTACATGGTTAATTCCTCTATCGAACCACTTAGGGAAGAATACTGATTTATTCCTAATAAGAATGTCACAGTTGTTCCAAAGGAGAGATTTGTGTGGTGAGAAGTTGTGATTGAAGGATAATTTCCAGGCCAAGAGGGACTGTTGGTGGAAGTTGGACAGTTTGATAGGTAATTTATTTGGTAGAAAATTACACTTTAGAAGAAATGAGAGCCCACCCAGCTTATTAAAAATAAAGTTTGGAATAAAGAAAAAAATAGAATCAGGATTTCGAATGCACCTTTTTAACCAATTAATTTTGAAAGTGTTGACCACATCTATAAAATCCAAAATCTCTAGACCTCCCTTTTCTTTAGGGTTAGAGAGAACATTCTTTTTAAGCCTATGAGACTTGTTCTTCCAAATGAAATCTAAAAAAGTCTTGTTGACTTGATTAGCAATTGAGTCCTTTACAAAAAGAGACAAGGAAGGGTAAACAAAGCGAGAAAGACCTTCTGCCTTGGAGAGTAATACTCTACCTAAGACGGACAGGTCTCTTTGTAGCCAGCAGTTGAATATTAATTTGGTTTTCTGTATCCTATTCGAGAAATTTAAATTCTGTCTAACTATAATATTTTTACATACATGTATACCTAAATATTTTACAATCTGTTCAACTGGAATGTTATCAACAGCAGAGTCACTACAACAATGAAGTGGCAACAGCTTACACTTGGATCGATTAAGCCTTAAACCAGACGCAGAAGAGAATTTCTCCACCAGTTCAAAGACAATGCTCAACTGGTCCTTGTTGTTCAAAAAAATGGTAGTGTCGTCTGCCAGCTGCGAGATCTTTATTTCTTTTCCAAAAATCTTTATTCCTCCAAAATGTACGTCCTTTACTAAGTGTATAGCTAGTAGTTCGGTTACTAAGATAAATAAAAAGGGAGAAATGTTGCACCCCTGCCTGACCCCCCTATTAATCTGAAATCGTGGAGAAGTATTTTGATTAATTATAACAGAACTATTTATATCTTTGTAGAACATGCTGACGATGTCGACGAAAGGGTTTCCAAAACCAAATGCCTTGATGGCTTGTATTAAAAAAGGGTGTTCGATTGTGTCGAACGCTTTGTAAAAATCAAGAAACAAAACGAAGGCGTCAGAATCAATATTGTCAGCATAGTCAAGCAAGTCTAAAACAAGTCTTATGTTATTGCTAATGTGGCGGTTTTTCATGAAACCCGTTTGAGTTTCTGCAATTATTGAATTTAAATCAGATTTTAATCTATTTGCATATACAGAGGCCAGAATTTTATAATCTATAGTTAATAATGTGATTGGACGCCAATTATCAATTAGGTGAGGGTCTTTACCAGGTTTCGGGATCAAGGAGATAATGCCTTGCTTCATTGTTGTGGTCATTTCCCCTTGATCAATACACTCCCTATACATGTGCATGAAAGGGAGTTGAATAAGCTCCTAGCCCATCTATCCCGGGAGATTTTCCTTTCTTCATAGAAAACAAAGCATTTTTAATCTCATTTAAAGAGAGATCAGCGTCACAAGATGCTTTATAATCTTCACTAATAATAGGGATACTGTGCTGAATTTTTTCAAAAAAACTTACACTTTCTTCTCTGTTAAAATTAGATTGATATAAATTACCATAAAACGAGCTAACAAATTTAGAAATGTGAGTAAGATCCTTAGAAAGGGTGCCATCAATGTAGAGCTCAGTTACAGAATTTCTTTTAGCATTCCTTTTTTCTAAAGCAAAAAAATAATTGGTGTTTTTTTCGCCCTCTTCCAGCCACTTAGCCCTTGATCTAATAAATGCCCCCTTTGCCATTTCTGTATATATTTGGTCTATCTGAATTTGGATGGCTTTTAGCTCAATTTCTTCTTCTGGGTTAATGTTTCCTTTTGACATTAATTGAGTTAATTTATTCATCAAGACATGTTCTGAATTATATTTTTCTTTCTTTATTTCCTTAGATCTTTTTATAGCCAATTGTCTAATTTTATACTTGAAGTACTCCCACTTTTTCTTATGTTCATTATTAATGTCAATCTCGAAGATCTCTTTCGCAAGAAGCTTAACAGAATCATTAAAGGAGACGTCACTCAAAAGAGTATTGTTAAACTTCCAATAACCTCTCATGCCCGATTGCGGGTCAATGGAGCCTAGTTTCAAAATAATTAATTTGTGGTCCGAAAGGGGTGCATAAACATGTTTAACCTCATTAACAAATTGAAGAGAAGAAGAAGAAACTAAAAATAAATCAATTCTCGACTTCAGAGTCAGACTTCTATTACTCCAGGTGAAATCTTGGATGTCTGGGTTAAAAAAACGCCAAGCATCAGTCAAGGATAGGTCTGAGCACAGAGAAGAGATTAAATCGCTTCCCTGGGAGGAGCGAGCCGCTCTAGGTGGGTATCTATCTTTTCTATTTCGTCAGGACATTCATTAAAATCCCCCGAAAGAATTATGAAGGCATTTATGTATTTTCCTTTTAAATCCCTTAGCTGGCCAGTAATGGTATTGAATAAGTTTTTGTTGTCAAAGTGTGAATTAAATCCATATACATTGCAAACTATGAAAACTATATTGTCCTGCTTAACTATTATTGTTATCCATCTTCCGTCACTAGAGGGCACAACTTCCAAAATATCCCCCTTGAAACCATGCACAAGGATTGAAACACCAGCAGAATGGTTAGAACCATGACTAAAGTGAGCAATATTACCCCATTGAGTTTTCCAGAACCCTGAATCAGAGTCACAAGAGTGTGTTTCCTGTAATAAAATCAAGTCAGCTTCAGACCTTTTACAAAATAAAAACAATGCTTTCCTTTTTGTTAAGTCCCGAATACCTCTCACATTTAAAGACAAGACGTTAAGACGTTTAAACAAAAAGTCCATAAAGGAACAGAGATATAGAACAGAAATTACCTGAAAGTGCTATTGAACGCAAAAAGTATGCAAAGACCTTACAAGAAGGTGATGATAACCTGCCTTAAGATAGCAAGAACCCTGTTGTACAAATAAATAGCCGTCAACTTAGAATGAAGAACGTTCGAGACGACTGCACTTATAGTAAATTAAACTAACATGAACTAATTTTAAGTCCAACAAGGAGACCTTGTATGAAAAAATATATATAAACAAAGTAAAAATCTGTTAAACGACAAGGTAGCCTGGCTACATACATTGTATTAAATCTCCAGAACAAAATAGACCATTGAAGTTATTTTCCACAAAAGCCACATGAACAGTGGGCTTATGTGTACCTTAATACCTTTGGTAAAAGAAGATGCTCAGCCAACGAGGCTATTCCGGACAGTCAATAACTTTTCCATTGATGACAGCCGAAGCACCACGGAATGAGGCCTTTTTCCCTTCATCACGCGCCTTCTTTATCAAAGGCCAGAGCTTCTCCCGAGCCGCTCTGTCCTCCGGAGAAAGAGCTTCGGTAATCCTGAGACGATTCTCTTGCAAATACTGAGAGTTTTTAGCTTCTTTCCAGACGGCATCACGAAGGCGACGCAAGGCAAACAAAACTATAGTTGATCTCGCAGCGCCGTCATCTCTCAGTTTCCCCACGCGATGGACGATGTCAATGCCTTGTTTCAAGTCTTCCCGAAGCTTTGGTGCCATTTTCCCAAGGATGTCGATTATCTTGCCTCTGATGTCTTCATCTCTTGACTCCCTTACGCCGTGTATCTTAAGCGACCACCTTCTGCTGTAGCGTTGACCCTCAGCAACAGCTACTCTCAGGTGCTTATTTTCTTCTTGGAGCTTTATATTGGCAACTTTCATTTCCTCCAGTGTTTGCTTGTGTTGTTGAACATCCAGAGACAGCTGTTTGACAGTTGTTGTCAGCTCCTCAACCGGTTTGGAAGTAGCTTCAGTAGTTATGCCTATAGCAGAGATTCTCCGGAGTGTTTTATCCTGCTTGCTGGTCATGGCTCGGAGTGCTTCATCCTGCTTGCTGGTCATGGCTCGGAGTGCTTCATCCTGCTTGCTGGTCATGGCTCGTATCGCCTCCATGAGTTCAGCATTAGCCGTCTCCCAGTTTCGCCCACCTGATTGAGATTCACGATTCCTTTTCTTGGCAGGCTTCTCTGGTGTCTCCACCGCCAAAATGGGAAATGAATCGGTGTCTGACAATGGCTCTGGGGTGGCTTCATACCAGCACATTTCGTCTCCACTCAAAGGATTCTGGGCTACCGACTCTTGAGACTGGTTATCTTCCATGTTTAGCGACACGTGTTGAGAAATCGTTAAATTTTGCTCTTTCTTTAACCAGTTCCTCTTTTTCTTTTTAGACTTGGGCATTCGTGGTAGCCTACAATTATTATGACTTGCTATATGTTTGGGTTTTTTTTCTCAAGGTTCTGTCATCAAATTATTTTTAAAAAATGGCAGTAATATCACAAACCCTTCGAAATTGCTCGCAGAGCGACAAGCACACGTCCTCCTACAACGCTGCCATCTTGGGAGCCCCCACACTCTGTCCTCGTCTTAATTACTGATGGGACGTCTGACTCGTTTCCGCAAATCTTGTTATCACAAGTGCAACAACTTAAAAGATTTGAACGACACGTTTAATTCATCTATCTGATATTGATTAAACTTGCTCATTTTATGGTCTTTTTAAAGAAACTGCTGCCCATTTATTTTGAGAATACATTCAGGGTTGATTTAAGTTCTTATATTTAACCCTACTTATGTGACCCAGATAGCAGACCAACATTGAATCTACATTGAATCAATGTTAATGCATTAACCAAAAGATCATTGAATCAATGTTTTAATTTAACATTGATTTTTCATCAGGTTTGCACCCTGAAATAATGTTATTTCAACGATGAAAAATCAATCAATATGGTCATAAAATCAATATTATTTCAACCATAATTAAATCGCTTATTTAACATTGAATCAACATAGAAACAATATAAAATCAATATTGCTTTATGTACAGCAATATTCTATGCTAGTTTGGCTTGTAATATGCTTGAATATTTTTGGACTATGACTCCTTTCAGACAGGGTTGCAATTAAATATGTTTTTTAATCAAAATGTCATTCAAAGTAAACTACATCCTTTAGTTTACAAGCAAATGTATTTATTTATGCCCCCAAAACTGAACAGGAAATATCACATTCAGAAAAAAGTGTAATTTCGTGGTGACAAAGACAAAAAACAGCGGAGGTCTACGGTAAGAAAGAATGAAACATTACTCTGATAAATAGTTCAAGTTCAATTTTATTTATGTAGCACATTTACAACAGACCAAAGTGCTTTACAGAAGAACAACATATAGTTGAACAAAGAAGAACAAAGATATAGTATGCATTAACAAATAAAACAAGATATAACATGCATTATATATATAAAAAAAGATATAACATGCATTATAAAATAAAACAAAAATAAGAGCAACATAACTAAGAGTTCTATAAAACAGGAGAACCAAAACAGAAATCAGAACTCAGATATAAATTAATAAAACCAACCAAAGAAAATAATCAATATACTAAATAAAATAGGTAGGTTTTTAAAAGAATTGAAAGTAGATAGAGAAGGGACAGCTCTAATAGGCAAATGCTAGGCAAATGCACTTACCTCTACGCTTGGGTAGAATACCATACCGTAATGAACTCAGGGGTTTCCACCACGAGCAATACCCCCAAGCCGTTCAGGGGCGTAACGGAGCCATTTTTGTACTGAAACAGAAAAAATAAACTCTGAGGCCTCCTTTTTCTCTGCTTTTGCTTGCTGTTGTAAGGCATCTAGACAAAACAAAATTAGAAAATATTTGTAAATGTGACTAATTATAAATTACAAATGTACTACAAAATTAAGTGAAACTTTAAATTTTATATAAAGTTTAAGTTAAAACACGCTGAATTCAAAATCAAGACTATTTAATGATTTTTAGACATTTCGCTTTAAAGCACCTGCAGACACACAGGAGGACTAAATGGAAAAGCAAGTTGAAGATTGAAATAGTTTGTGAAAAAAGTAAAGGAAGAGAAGTAGATCCCCTTTTGCAAATTATAAAGTCATATAAAGTCTAAAATATCTCAAAATGGTATAACAAAAGCTTTAACATTAAGAGGTCTTAAATTTTAGGCCTTAAAACATAATTAGCAGAATTCAATAGCCAATTTAATTTGATAAAAAAAACTGAAATTAAGACTTTTAATGACCCACTGGGGCCCTGACTTACCAAACATGCAACTCTTGACTTTAGTGTCTTTAAAAGCAGTTTTCCTTTTTTGCTCATTTTTTATTTTCTTTCCAGCCCAGTTCATCTGAGAGGCCAGCTCGTTAGTTACACTACAGGCCAGCATCCTCCTGATGCGTGCATCCACTGATGCTCCTCCCACTACAGCAAAACGGCCAACCTAGTAAGGTGTCAGGAAAATATTTGCATAGAACATGGATAGGTTACAAAAACAAAATTTCCTGTTAGAAAACATTTTTTTAAAATGTGCATGGTAGATATGTGTTGAATGAAAAAAACTTCCTTACCATCGCATGTCTGGCATCTTCACTTTGAAGAATCTGCTCAGCTGCTTCTAACTCAGTCAAGTCTTTAAGAGGGAGTGAAAGAGGTAGTGGAGAAGATATTGGCAGTTGCCGTCTCAGGAAACCCTGGACCTCTAGACGGAGGGATTTAACTTCAGACACTAGCTCTGCCAGTGTTTCTGCCATTTTAGACTTTGCAATGTCTTGAAAGGGAAAGCAGTTTTTTTTAAAAGCACAATATGTCAACAACTGCTATGATACACAGCCTTAATTTTTCATAACTCTTAGTAGTCAGTTTTTCTTAACTCCAGTACTCAGGCCCCCCACCCAGAATGTCGAATCAGGTGTTTTAATTAGTGAGATATCTAAAATATCTTTGTACCGTTGCAGTTTAATAAATAAAATACAAATTAAAATAATACTTTCTTCCCCTGTTAAATAAATAAACAGCATATATATAGGAACTTACTAAAGCCTCTTAAAGTTAATACAATCTTAGATTTTGTAAATGGATCCTGTTGCAAAAGACAGCATATGCTGGATAGGTATGTTTTGAAGCATGGGAGCTGGTTTGAGCTGGCCATGAGCTAGAGCTAGTTGCTTAGGACCAGCACTTTACCAGCCTAAACCAGCTCCCATGCTTCAAAACATACCTAGCCAGCATATGCTGTCTTTTGCAACAGGATCCGCTTACAAAATCTAAGATTGTATTAACTTTAAGAGGCTTTAAGATATACATTTAGTACACTACATTCCTTAATTACTTGCCTTTAATTATCTGCCTTGGATCAGGAGATTCCATTCTCTGACCTATAATTAAAAAACAAACAAAAAATAAAATGAATACGAATATTCAACACCTGTCGCAGGTACCAATTGACAAATTAATTCTTACCATATGTGAGCGGACTTGGGAAATGTCCCTCTGATGGGCCTACAATAAGGGAAAAATGATGAGGGAAAAACATAGGCATTAGGTTTTGAACCAAACATTGTAATTTTGGTAATACAAAAGTAATAAAACAGTCATATAAAAGTAACTAATCCATAATAGACAGATACAGGCAAAATGATCTCAAAAGTCTGTAGATGTTCTTTTTAACTTACCAAAGGCACTCTGGTTTTCATATAGTGGGTCTAAATACAACAACAAATAATGGTTCTACAATATGCTGCTTATGTATCTGCATTCAACACTGTTTTTGCAAATAGTTACCATTATACATACTATAGTAATCTCCTATGCTGTGTGAAGGTGCTGCTGAAAAGAAGCACAGAGTTGATAAAAATAACAATACCAGTACTTTTGTAAAAGCTGAACAATTACATTTCTTGTTAATCCCTGTAAAGCTACAATCTGTATTGTATAAAGCTCAATATTAATTAAGGCGAGTTGACTACAGTGCTACATACAATTTCTTCCATTTTGTTGCATCTCATTGAAGGGCCAGCAATCAACTTGCTCATCTGCTGAAAGGAGATATGTTAAGTGACACAAGGTATTTATTAGCAATATTGCTTAATATTTGTTTAGTCAAGACACATTTATATATAACACACGCACATTTAAAAACAACAGTGCTGTACAAGCAAAATAGCAGAAACCATATCAGGCATGCGATTGGGTTGAGACTTGGGATTGTGAGCGTATCGTTACACCCCTAGTAGTTCCACCCCTTATTCACATACAAAAAAGTCAGTGGCTAGCCATTTTCTAAAAAATTCAGGATGCTTACATATAATGTAGCACTCCACATCTTGGTAAAGGAGCCCAAAATGGGTTACTAAATAGATGGTGATCTATAATGTTTTACATAAAGACCATATGCACTTTTTATCTAATGTTATCTAACAAATAGAATCTTATTGTAAAGTGTTTTTAATACTACAATTTCCATATTTTTTAACAGTGATATACACTTTAATATATCTAAATTCAATCTAAATTAACCATGGATTTTCACTGGTATTGGTACCGAATACTGAAATTTTGGTACAGTGACAACACTAAGTAGTATACTATCCACTTTAGTAGTAGTACTCCTTTTAAATCAAGTTCATCGTTTTAGATATCAGTAATGTACCAGTGGGTAAAAGTTGATGAACACTGGGCTCATGGTGATGCACATCTTTCTCCAGGCTGAGGGCAGCTTTCACCTCAGAATGAAGAGGGCCACATTGGGCACCAGCAGCAGAGAGTCCCTGAACTAAGAGTCATCACAGTGAAAAATCACAAAATGCTATAATTAATTTATTCATTTAGTCAAGGCAGTCAAGATTTTTGCTTGACTATTTACTTTACTTGTTTTGCCTTAAAATAAACAAGCACAAATGGAAGTGTTATTTTAATGTACGCAGGACACATTAGTATGAAACAATCTCATCCTGAAGTTACAATAGGTAGCCTACTGTTTCTTAAGGATTTCCCCCTCCCACTGCTTGCACCAACAATTCCAGGTCCTGCTGTAGAGGAAGGAGTTAATTATTGGTGCCAACTAAAGCCTGGGACAGACACTGTATAGTAAATAGTCCCTGATTAACATCAGACTTGTTTAGAAGGAAAAACATAATATCATCATTAAAATGCTGAAAAAGTATTTATGATTTTTAGACTTGCTTGGCCACACATTACATTAAGTGTGGGTGATTTTTAGGGTTGTCCCCTAATAGTTGACTAGAAGTGGCTTAGCCGACCAAAATTGTATTAGTCGGTTAGTTACAGAAAAAAACCCTGCTTGTGGCGAAATCACGCAGCCTGTGAGTGACATATCGTTAATGACGGTTCTTTGTGGTAATGACAGTTTCGGGGCAAGAAATCCAAACGTTCGCCTATCATCCATACCTCAAATAAATATAAAGATATAAACATGCAATTAGTCAACCAATGGCTTAAATGAACGACTACTAGTTGACTAAAAAATAAATCTCTCTACTGCAGCTCTACTGATTTTATAAATACACGAGACACCCAGAATTTTCAATCAATCATGTTACACCATGGTGCAGCATTTTCAAACTTCCTATATTGCAGGGTAAGTGGATCTGAATATACAGACTACATAACCATAAATAAATAAATAAACAAACAGGAATCAGGATACCTGGTATCTCAATTCTTGGAGCGTGAGCAAACTTCTTCCTTTTAACCTCAGTGCCTTCCTCCTCTGAGTCAACATCCTGACTATATATAGGGTTTGGTCTGAAACAAAGAATCAGACAGCATGATGGGCAGAATCATAAATACAATTTGATCACTTTCTATATTATTTGTCCATTTAAATAACATTACTTCGACTTTCGTCTTTGTCGACCATCGAACTCCTCGTCTGACTGAATATCAGTTGTGTCACAGTTGTCTTTTATATATCTTTTCAGGCTTCTTTGGGCTTCGTCATAAGTATCTGAAAGCATTTAAAAGACACCCTTAAGATAAAGTTGGGGGGGGGGGGACCTTCAAACTGTACCCCTTTAATTCCTGCTTCTACTACTACTACTACTACTACTACAAGTACAGTTAGACCTACCTGAAAATAGTTTTTTTTATATTTATCTTTGTTTGGTATTTATGTTGGCTTGTTGAATGTATATAGGTCTATTGTTATATTGGAATAATTCTGTAGTGCTAGGGAACTGTGTCAACTTGTGTAAAAGTTGAATGAAAACAAAGATGAACAAAAATCGTATGGGTTTGGAATTAGATTTCATGGAAATGTAAAGTGCATCATAAATAAAATGTATTATTATTATTATTATTATTACATGCGGGTGAGCAATTAATGACAATTTTAGGTAAACTATCCTGCTGAAATTCTGCTTCAACAGTTGTTTACTTACCACGACTAATTAAATGTCTCACTGGCTCATACAAAATCCATCCGTCACCTGGCTGGAGGTAATTTTTAACTGCAGCATGAATTTTTGATCTCTCTTTGGTGGAGAATGGTGGCCATGATAATTTGTCACCATGAAGCCAGTTGTGGGGAACTATTTCAGTGCCACCATTTTTAAATTGAACAAGGCACCATTGCTGCTTGGTTTCCATTTTGATACCTTGAGAAAAGAAAGCAAAGATGGTAAATGGAAAAGATAAAATATAAGAATGTACTGTACTCGATGTACTGTATGGTTTGTTAAAATAAAAATGTCCATGATTGTAAATTTACCATATTAAATTTAACACTATAAAAGACAAAATAACAGGGTATTACCAACAGGAAAGCAACAGTAAACCTCTACCTCACTTCATATGAAGCATAGGCATTGCAATGAAGCCATGTTTATCAGGATAGAGGACACATTTATTTTGGATGTATGCCCGTCTGCTAACACCAAGATTGTCATGCATCTGCCAGACCTTGTAACACCCTATGAATGACGACATGCAGGGATATGAAAAGTATGACTCCTGATGTTTGAAATTTTGATACAGTACAAATATCTGTTCTTCCACCTTAACTATATTTTTAACAAGAGCAATTGCATCTCCGACCTGTATGCAGTTATCTCCTTCCTGTGTGGATAATGTAAATTTATATGTGGTAACTTTTTTGTATTGTTCAGCTAAGCTAAACTGAGGAGGCAATGGGCCATCAAAATGTAGGCTATGTAAAATGCACTCTTTGAATGGGACTGGGATGTGCACACATGGGATTTCAGATATTCTTTTTACAACTTGCTGCAATGGTAAATGTGGCTTACGTAACATATGCTTGACCTGTCCTAGATAATTCTCAAAAGGAAAACCAGACACATTATCCAGAGGCCCAAAACGCCTGTACTCATTTGCAAGGTGTATTACTTGGTGTATGGTGAACACAATTTCATTCCTGCCATAAAGCTCTCCAAAATGGTTCACAAAGGAGACAAGCATTTTATGAGACAAGTCAACCATGGCATCAGATGTGCCAGGAGAGAGAAGAAAACACATCCCAACGGAAAACAACATGAAATTATCATACAGCTCACTTGGAATGCTGTCTCTGAGTACAATGGGCCCTGTATACAACATGAATGAGCGAAGCTCAGTGGCTTTCCATCGATCAATCTCTGTCAGAGACCTGGGCTTACGGTTAAATTCGGCAGGTGTGTAGGAACGGAGCATCATAAGTTTTGTCGAAATTTCATTTATGCTTTGAGTAGATAATCGTGTGGCCAGTGAACGCCCTCTTGTCCATATATACAGTAGCTTCCTGGTGACACCTAAACAGCAAAGGTGCATATAGTCTAATGGGAACATTGAGACCATTTTTACAATGCCACTTAAAGGAGAAAGCTTCTGTCTTAAGTGATGTTCATCATCAAGCATTGCATCAAAGTCTTCATCAGTTCGTGGCTTTGAATTTGTTTCAGGGTATGTCATCTTGTTTTTCCACTCCCCTACTTGGCAGCATTTGTCACACCCAGCATAACCATTGTGAGCCTTAGTATTCTTGACAAATGCACGAGCAGGGGCATCACACACAAATGAAGAGACAATGACTTGAAACTTTCTACCGTTGTACATTATGCCATTAGTCAGCAAGTGTGTCAAATCTTTAACAAAAGTGCTTAAGTATTCAAACACACTTTTTGGCTTGCTAATTCCACAAAACAGACCAACAATAAACGGGGACATACTGTAATCACAATTGATTAAAGCTAGAATTGGCCAAAACTGAACCTTGGAGCTTCTAAAAAGAGGAAGCCCGTCAATATTGAATTGAAGCTTTAATGAATGCAAATTTGCTGGCAAGGTCAAACATTTCAAACGGGACAGCAGTCCCTTTGCCAAGCCAAAGTGGTAGTATTCTCCTCCCTCCATTTTGGTAGTAGGCACATCAACTTGACTCCTAAGGACTGTCCTTGCATCTTTTGGGATTTGGGGGTGAAAAACCCTCAGAATACTCAGAAGTGCTGTAAGTGAAACAAGTGACACAGAGAAAGTTGTGGCCCAATATCTCAAACTCCGTAAGAGAAAATCATCTGTTGGAGTACTATCATTGCCTTCAGTTTCGCAGTCATCTGACTCACTAGCTGCTGAATTGTGAAGACTGTCAACTAGAAATGAATCTAAACCAGTGCCAACCAGTGGTATTTCAACAAACTCATCAGAAACAGGACCAGCAAACTCATCAGAAACAGGACCAGCAAACTCATCAGAAACAGGACCAGCAAACTCATCAGAAACAGGACCAGCAAACTCATCAGAAACAGGACCAGCAAACTCATCAGAAACGGGACCAGCAAACTCATCAGAAACGGGACCAGCCAACTCTGAGTTATCACGTACATAACCAGACTCCTCGGCAACCAAAACAGACTGCTCGCTCACAATAGGATCTTCAACAACATCTTGTTTCTGTCGGACAGTCTCCTGAAACTCCCGCAAAATGTCAGACTCTGTTGACTGTACTATTCTTCTCAAGTGTCGCCTTTTAGACCAACGAGAGGACATTGTTCTGCAATGGTGCGTTGTTTAGTAAAAAAATGGCAGGCTTACTACAAAGAGAACCTGGAGTCTAGAAGAGAAATCAGCTTTGGAACACTGTAAGAGACAAAAAAAAGATCATTAAAAAAATACACATGACTGTTTTGAACACTTCGAAACAGTGAATCATTTTTTGAAGCAAATAGTTAAATTCAGACGGATGTATGACATCAAAGTACAGCAAGAGTGATTTAGCAGACGGGTCACGGGTGTACTGTACTTTCTGTACTTTGATGTCATACACTGATATGATTGATGACGTGTAGTGAAACCCCTGTATTACATCGTACAAACTGCATTTTCGGGACAAAAGTCCCCTGGTTATTTAAATACTTAACAAAATAAAAGTAATATAGGCCTACAAGCTTTAATATTGAGTAGTTTTAGAGCTGGGCGATATAAAGAAATATGTTGCTGATATAAATGATACAATGTTTTAGATTTAGCTAAATTATATTTATTAATTTACCCAGCAGATAAGTCAATGCTACTTTAAGTGAGCAATGATCATGACTGCATTAAATTACTAGCATTGCAATGAGAGATAGCCGATTAGGCTGAGATAGTAGACAATATTTTCCGAATGTCATGCAGGGCTCCGTAATTTTACATCATTAATTTATTTATGCTTCTTAATTTTTCCATTAGGATTGGTGAATAAAAACAAACTCGGGATTTTACACTAGATGATGATAATTCACTGTATTTCAGTAAGACACAGTTCCGAAAGTGACAAATAAGACAATAATAGGCTACCAAATAATACAAGCCCTGGCCATTGTTTTTTTTTTTTTTTGCGTACAATGGGAATTTAAAAACCTGCAGTGCTGAAAAGTGGAAAAAAAGTGACTAAAACAAATATTATTATGTCGATCTATAGCAAATATTATTATTTATGTCCTCAATTTAAGTATAAGTATAACTTCAATAAAAGTAGGTATAAAATATAGCTGCAAGCAGCCATTACGGGGCCAAGCGCAAAAGCAGACGACGAGATATGCCTACATGGCTGAAAGTGTGAGACAAACTGCAGCAAGGAGCAATTAAAGACATTTGAAGATGAATTTTGGCAAAATGGTTGAAAAATCACATACAATAACTAAAAATATGATTATCACTTTCGACCAATAGGTGGCGCAGTTACGAAACTGATGTGATGTGGTCAGAGTGAAGTGACAATGACACATACAAAGTTTTGGTGTCAATATGTCAAGGCATTGCAGATATAAAGCCTGAATAGTCATTTTGGCATCATGCCTCAACTTTGACACTGCGGTATACGAAAACGGTTTTGTCTATCGACACGAAATCCATAACTTTTACTCGGCACGGTCTGGAGATGACACGATCCGATTTTGGTGAAAATCGGACGTTCGGTCTAGGAGGAGTTCGAAAAAGTAGGTTTTAAAAGAAAATAAAGATGGCGGACAGGAAGTTTGGCTGACTATGGCAAAATTGGTATCTATGTTTTCAGCATAACCCAAGGAATCTATTGAGATCAGTGTCATTACTATAGGCAAATTTATTCAAAAGTTATTAGCATTTTTGGAAATTTCATTATAACTTTTGACCAAAAGGTGGCGCTGTCTCATACATTTTTGAGTACCTTTAGGGCGTTGTACTGATGACCCATACTGAGTTTCGCAACGATACGTTCATGCATTCATAAAATACAGCATTTTAGCACATAATTCAAAATGGCCGACAGCCAAAATGGCCGATATGGGAAAATTGTATATCAGTCAACTCAGTATGACGCCCTGAATCTAACGAGACCACTTTTGTGATTTTTGGACAAACCATTCAGAAGTTATAAGCAAAAACATAAATTCTTCATATCTCCGGACCAGTAGGTGGCGCTGCGCCGAAACGCAGCATGTAGCCTCAGGTCATGCTTGTGATGACATGTACCAAATTTGGTCTGAATCCGATAAAGCGTTGTGGAGATACGGCCTCACGTCTGTTTACGCAAGCGCTACGTAAAATTTATTTGCGCGGTATTCGAGAACGG
The DNA here is from genome assembly GCF_949152265.1 of Phoxinus phoxinus. NCBI lineage: Eukaryota > Metazoa > Chordata > Actinopteri > Cypriniformes > Leuciscidae > Phoxinus > Phoxinus phoxinus. The sequence goes on from NC_136885.1 coordinate 1,931,139, forward strand.
TAATTCGAATCAACTTGAATTCCATAACTTTTGGTCGTCAAGGTCTGGAGATGATCTGGTTAATTTTTCGTGAAATTCGGAGCAACGGTCTAGGAGGAGTTCGAAAAAGTAGGTTTTTCGGAAAATTCAAAATGGCGGGAAAACTATTATGACGGAAAATGACGTCATAGGGTGCAGTCGAATCGTCATGAGCTCAGGAATCAGAGGAAAAAAGAATTTTGTTTCTAGCCCTTGTGGTTCAAAAGTTATTAGCATAAACATGAGTAAAACTTTGGACAGCTGGTGGCGCTAGAGGGAATGAGTTGGAGACTCCAAATTTACTATGGTGATAGTTCAGGCTGTCCTCTATCACTGTGCCAATTTTCATAAGTTTCCCGCAAACGGTTCTATAGGCTGCCATAGACGCCCAGTCGGAAGAAAAAGAAAAAGAAATATAGCTGCAAGCAGCAATCACCGGGGCCAAGCGCAAGCAAGACGACAAGACATGCCAAAGTGGCTGGGAGTGTGAGACCCACTGCAGCAAGGAGCAATTAAAGACATTTGAAGATGAATTTTGGCAAAATGGTTGAAAAATCACATACAATAACTAAAAATATGATTATCACTTTCGACCAATAGGTGGCGCAGTTACGAAACTGATGTGATGTGGTCAGAGTGAAGTGACAATGACACATACAAAGTTTGGTGTCAATATGTCAAGGCATTGCAGATATAAAGCCTGAATAGTCATTTTGGCATCATGCCTCAACTTTGCCACTGCGGTATACGAAAACGGTTTTGTCTATCGACACGAAATCCATAACTTTTACTCGGCACAGTCTGGAGATGACACGATCCGATTTTGGTGAAAATCGGACGTTCGGTCTAGGAGGAGTTCGAAAAAGTAGGTTTTAAAAGAAAATAAAGATGGCGGACAGGAAGTTTGGCTGACTATGGCAAAATTGGTATCTATGTTTTCAGCATGACCCAAGGAATCTATTGAGATCAGTGTCATTACTATAGGCAAATTTATTCAAAAGTTATTAGCATTTTTGGAAATTTCATTATAACTTTTGACCAAAAGGTGGCGCTGTCTCATAATCTTTTGAGTACCTTTAGGGCTTTGTACTGATGACCCATACTGAGTTTCGTAACGATACGTTCATGCGTTCATAAAATACAGCATTTTAGCACATAATTCAAAATGGCCGACAGCCAAAATGGCCGATATGGAAAAATTGGATATCAGTCAACTCAACATGACGCCCTGAATCTATCGAGACCACTTTTGTGATTTTTGGACAAACCGTTCAGAAGTTATAAGCAAAAATAGCCTTTTTTCATATCTCCAGACCAGTAGGTGGCGCTGCGCCGAAACGCAGCATGTAGCCTCAAGTCATGCTTGTGATGACATGTAGGAAGTTTGGTTTGAATACGATTAAGCGATGCGGAGATACAGCCTTATGTCTGTTTTCGCAAGCGCTACGTAAAATTTGTTTGCGCGTTTATCGAAAACGGTTTGACGAATCAACTTGAATTCCATAACTTTTTGTCCCCACAGCCTGAAGATGATCTGGTGCAATTTTGGTGCAAATCGGACAAACCGTCTAGGACGAGTTCGCAAAAGAAGGTTTTTTGGACAATTCAAAATGGCGGCCATATTTTTATGACGGAAAATGACGTCATAGGGTCCAGTCGAATCGTCGTGAGCTCAGGAATCAGAGGAAAAAATAATTTTGTTGATAGGCCTTACGGTTTAAAAGTTATTAGCATAATATAAGTGAAACTTTGGACAGGTGGTGGCGCTAGAGGGAATGAGTTAGAGACACCAAAATTGGTGCAATTACTGTTGGGAATGTCCTCTATCAGAATGTCAAACCGGAACAACTTTCCCGCATACGCTTCTATGGGCTGCCATAGACGCCCAGTCGGAAGAAGCAGAATAATAATAATAATAATAATAATAAGAACCGGAACGAAAACAATAGGTGCCTCCGCACTTTCAGTGCTTGGCCCCTAAAAAGAAAAAGAAGAAATATAGCTGCAAGCAGCAATCACCGGGGCCAAGCGCAAGCAAGACGACAAGACATGCCAAAGTGGCTGGGAGTGTGAGACCCACTGCAGCAAGGAGCAATTAAAGACATTTGAAGATGAATTTTGGCAAAATGGTTGAAAAATCACATACAATAACTAAAAATATGATTATCACTTTCGACCAATAGGTGGCGCAGTTACGAAACTGATGTGATGTGGTCAGAGTGAAGTGACAATGACACATACAAAGTTTGGTGTCAATATGTCAAGGCATTGCAGATATAAAGCCTGAATAGTCATTTTGGCATCATGCCTCAACTTTGCCACTGTGGTATACGAAAACGGTTTTGTCTATCGACACGAAATCCATAACTTTTACTCGGCACAGTCTGGAGATGACACGATCCGATTTTGGTGAAAATCGGACGTTCGGTCTAGGAGGAGTTTGAAAAAGTAGGTTTTAAAAGAAAATAAAGATGGCGGACAGGAACTTTGATTGACTATGGCAAAATTGGTATCTATGTTTTCAGCATAACCCAAGGAATCTATTGAGATCAGTGTCATTACTATAGGCAAATTTATTCAAAAGTTATTAGCATTTTTGGAAATTTCATTATAACTTTTGACCAAAAGGTGGCGCTGTCTCATAAATTTTTGAGTACTTTTAGGGCGTTGTACTGATGACCCATACTGAGTTTCGTAACGATACGTTCATGCGTTCATAAAATACAGCATTTTAGCACATAATTCAAAATGGCCGACAGCCAAAATGGCCGATATGGGAAAATTGGATATCAGTCGACTCAGCACGATGCCCTGAATCTAACGAGACCACTTTTGTGATTTTTGGACAAACCGTTCAGAAGTTATAAGCAAAAATATAAATTCTTCATATCTCCGGACCAGTAGGTGGCGCTGCGCCGAAACGCAGCATGTAGCCTCAGGTCATGCTTGTGATGACATGTACCAAATTTGGTCTGAATCCGATAAAGCGTTGTGGAGATACGGCCTTACGTCTGTTTTTGCAAGCGCTACGTAAAATTTATTTGCGCGGTATTCGAGAACGGTAATTCGAATCAACTTGAATTCCATAACTTTTTGTCGTCATGGTCTGGAGTTGATCTGGTTCAATTTTCGTGAAATTCGGAGCAACGGCCTAGGAGGAGTTCGAAAATGTAGGTTTTTCGGAAAATTCAAAATGGCGGGAAAATTATTATGACGGAAAATGACGTCATAGTGTGCAGTCGAATCGTTATGAGCTCAGGAATCAGAGGAAAAAAGAATTTTGTTTCTAGCCCTTGTGGTTCAAAAGTTATTAGCATAAACATGAGTGAAACTTTGGACAGCTGGTGGCGCTAGAGGGAATGAGTTGGAGACTCCAAATTTGCTATGGTGATAGTTCAGGCTGTCTTCTATCACTGTGCCAATTTTCATAAGTTTCCCGCAAACGGTTCTATAGGCTGCCATAGACGCCCAGTCGGAAAAAGAAAAAAAAGAAGAAGAAATATAGCTGCAAGCAGCAATCACCGGGGCCAAGCGCAAGCAAGACGACAAGACATGCCAAAGTGGCTGGAAGTGAGAGACCAACTGCAGCAAGGAGCAATTGAAGACATTTAAAGATGAATTTTGGCAAAATGGTTGAAAAATCACACACAATAACTAAAAATATGATTATCACTTTCGACCAATAGGTGGCGCAGTTACGAAACTGATGTGATGTGGTCAGAGTGAAGTGACAATGACACTTACAAAGTTTGGTGTCAATATGTCAAGGCATTGCATATATTAAAGCCTGAATAGTCATTTTGGCATCATGCCTCAACTTTGCCAATGCGGTATATGAAAACGGTTTCGTCTATCGACACGAAATCCATAACTTTTACTCGGCATGGTCTGGAGATGACACGATCCGATTTTGGTGAAAATCGGACGTTCGGTCTAGGAGGAGTTCGAAAAAGTAGGTTTTAAAAGAAAATAAATATGGCGGACCGGAAGTTTGGCTGACTATGGCAAAATTGGTATCTATGTTTTCAGCATAACCCAAGGAATCTATTGAGATCAGTGTCATTACTATAGGCAAATTTATTCAAAAGTTATTAGCATTTTTGGAAATTTCATTATAACTTTTGACCAAAAGGTGGCGCTGTCTCATAAATTTTTGAGTACCTTTAGGGCGTTGTACTGATGACTCATACTGAGTTTCGTAACGATTCGTTCATGCGTTCATAAAATACAGCATTTTAGCACATAATTCAAAATGGCCGACAGCCAAAATGGCCGATATGGAAAAATTGGATATCAGTCAACTCAACACGACGCCCTGAATCTAACGAGACCACTTTTGTGATTTTTGGACAAACCGTTCAGAAGTTATAATCAAAAACATAAATTATTCATATCTCCGGGCCAGTAGGTGGCGCTGCGCCGAAACGCAGCATGTAGCCTCAAGTCATGCTTGTGATGACATGTACCAAATTTGGTCTGAATCTGATAAAGCGTTGTGGAGATACGGCCTTACGTCTGTTTTCGCAAGCGCTACGTAAAATGTATTTGCGCGGTATTTGAGAACGGTAATTCGAATCAACTTGAATTCCATAACTTTTGGTCGTCAAGGTCTGGAGATGATCTGGTTCAATTTTCGTGAAATTCGGAGCAACGGCCTAGGAGGAGTTCGAAAAAGTAGTTTTTTCGGAAAATTCAAAATGGCGGGAAAACTATTATGACGGAAAATGACGTCATAGGGTGCAGTCGAATCGTCATGAGCTCAGGAATCAGAGGAAAAAAGAATTTTGTTTCTAGCCCTTGTGGTTCAAAAATTATTAGCATAAACATGAGTGAAACTTTGGACAGCTGGTGGCGCTAGAGGGAATGAGTTGGAGACTCCAAATTTGCTATGGTGATAGTTCAGGCTGTCCTCTATCACTGTGCCAATTTGTATAAGTTTCCCGCAAACGGTTCTATAGGCTGCCATAGACGCCCAGTCGGAAGAAAAAGAAAAAGAAAAAGAAAACAAGCAGCAATCACCGGGGCCAAGCGCAAGCAAGACGACAAGACATGCCAAAGTGGCTGGGAGTGTGAGACCCACTGCAGCAAGGAGCAATTGAAGACATTTAAAGATGAATTTTGGCACAATGGTTGATACATTAACTAAAAATATGATTATCACTTTCGACCAATAGGTGGCGCAGTTACGAAACTGATGTGATAATGTCAGAGTGAAGTGACAATGACACATACAAAGTTTGGTGTCGATCTGTCAAGGCATTGCAGATATAAAGCCTGAATAGTCATTTTGGCATCATGCCTCAACTTTGCCACTGCGGTATACAAAAACGGTTTTGTCTATCGACACGAAATCCATAACTTTTACTCGGCACGGTCTGGAGATGACACGATCCGATTTTGGTGAAAATCGGACGTTCGGTCTAGGAGGAGTTCGAAAAAGTAGGTTTTAAAAGAAAATAAAGATGGCGGACAGGAAGTTTGGCTGACTATGGCAAAATTGGTATCTATGATTTCAGCATAACCCAAGGAATCTATTGAGATCAGTGTCATTACTATAGGCAAATTTATTCAAAAGTTATTAGCATTTTTGGAAATTTCATTATAACTTTTGACCAAAAGGTGGCGCTGTCTCATAATCTTTTGAGTACCTTTAGGGCTTTGTACTGATGACCCATACTGAGTTTCGTAACGATACGTTCATGCGTTCATAAAATACAGCATTTTAGCACATAATTCAAAATGGCCGACAGCCAAAATGGCCGATATGGAAAAATTGGATATCAGTCAACTCAACATGACGCCCTGAATCTAACGAGACCACTTTTGTGATTTTTGGACAAACCGTTCAGAAGTTATAAGCAAAAATAGCCTTTTTTCATATCTCCAGACCAGTAGGTGGCGCTGCGCCGAAACGCAGCATGTAGCCTCAAGTCATGCTTGTGATGACATGTAGGAAGTTTGGTTTGAATACGATTAAGCGATGCGGAGATACAGCCTTATGTCTGTTTTTGCAAGCGCTACGTAAAATTTGTTTGCGCGTTTATCGAAAACGGTTTGACGAATCAACTTGAATTCCATAACTTTTTGTCCCCACAGCCTGAAGATGATCTGGTGCAATTTTGGTGCAAATCGGACAAACCGTCTAGGACGAGTTCGCAAAAGAAGGTTTTTTGGACAATTCAAAATGGCGGCCATATTTTTATGACGGAAAATGACGTCATAGGATGAAATCGAATCGTCATGAGCTCAGGAATCAGAGGAAAAAATTATTTTGTTGATAGGCCTTACGGTTTAAAAGTTATTAGCATAATATAAGTGAAACTTTGGACAGGTGGTGGCGCTAGAGGGAATGAGTTAGAGACACCAAAATTGGTGCAATTACTGTTGGGACTGTCCTCTATCAGAATGTCAAACCGGAACAACTTTCCCGGAAACGGTTCTATGGGCTGCCATAGACGCCCAGTCGGAAGAAGCAGAATAATAATAATAAATATAGCTGCAAGCAGCAATCACCGGGGCCAAGCGCAAGCAAGACGACAAGACATGCCAAAGTGGCTGGGAGTGTGAGACCCACTGCAGCAAGGAGCAATTAAAGACATTTGAAGATGAATTTTGGCAAAATGGTTGAAAAATCACATACAATAACTAAAAATATGATTATCACTTTCGACCAATAGGTGGCGCAGTTACGAAACTGATGTGATGTGGTCAGAGTGAAGTGACAATGACACATACAAAGTTTGGTGTCAATATGTCAAGGCATTGCAGATATAAAGCCTGAATAGTCATTTTGGCATCATGCCTCAACTTTGCCACTGCGGTATACGAAAACGGTTTTGTCTATCGACACGAAATCCATAACTTTTACTCGGCACAGTCTGGAGATGACACGATCCGATTTTGGTGAAAATCGGACGTTCGGTCTAGGAGGAGTTCGAAAAAGTAGGTTTTAAAAGAAAATAAAGATGGCGGACAGGAACTTTGATTGACTATGGCAAAATTGGTATCTATGTTTTCAGCATAACCCAAGGAATCTATTGAGATCAGTGTCATTACTATAGGCAAATTTATTCAAAAGTTATTCGCATTTTTGGAAATTTCATTATAACTTTTGACCAAAAGGTGGCGCTGTCTCATACATTTTTGAGTACTTTTAGGGCGTTGTACTGATGACCCATACTGAGTTTCGTAACGATACGTTCATGCGTTCATAAAATACAGCATTTTAGCACATAATTCAAAATGGCCGACAGCCAAAATGGCCGATATGGGAAAATTGGATATCAGTCGACTCAGCACGATGCCCTGAATCTAACGAGACCACTTTTGTGATTTTTGGACAAACCGTTCAGAAGTTATAAGCAAAAATATAAATTCTTCATATCTCCGGACCAGTAGGTGGCGCTGCGCCGAAACGCAGCATGTAGCCTCAGGTCATGCTTGTGATGACATGTACCAAATTTGGTCTGAATCCGATAAAGCGTTGTGGAGATACGGCCTTACGTCTGTTTTCGCAAGCGCTACGTAAAATTTATTTGCGCGGTATTCGAGAACGGTAATTCGAATCAACTTGAATTCCATAACTTTTTGTCGGCATGGTCTGTAGATGATCTGATTCAATTTTCATGGAAATTGGAGCAACGGCCTAGGAGGAGTTCGAAAAAGTAGCTTTTTCGGAAAATTCAAAATGGCGGAAAACTTTTCATGGCGCAAAATGACGTCATTGGGTGCAATCGAATCGTCACGAGGTCAGGAATCAGAGGAAAAAAGAATTTTGTTTCTAGCCCTTGTGGTTCAAAAGTTATTAGAATAAACATGAGTGAAACTTTGGACAGTTGGTGGCGCTAGAGGGAATGACTTAGACACACCAAAATTGGTGTATTTAATGTTGGGACTGTCCTCTATCCGAATGTCAAACCATTACAACTTTCCCGCGATCGGTTCTATGGGCTGCCATAGACTCCCAGAGCGGAAGAAGAAGAAGAATTATTTTTGGTACGGGAACAGATACAATAGGTGCCCGCACCTTCAGTGCTTGGCCCCTAAATAATAAGGGAACCTTTTTGCCATTTATAGTGCCACCTATGGTCCGATCTGCATGAAACTCGGCACGCTTGTTCACCATGTCATGACACATATGCTCAGCGATTTTCGTGATGTTCTGAGTTTTTGTTTAGGATTTATAGGCTTTTGACTGTATTTTGCCCCGCCCATTTTCCAAATGACCCTGTTATAGCCAACCAAATGCAAAAATTCTACTTTTTTTCAAAAACTATTGATCGAGAGAGTCCAGAGAAATGTCCTAGACTGGTTTGGCTCCGGTCGGGCGAAAAACCAGGGACTAGTTCGCAAAAGTAGGTTTTGGACAAAATTCGACATAGCAGAAATTTTTTCTGGCCTAAATCGAAATCGGAGATGGCCATTTTGTCCGCCTTGAGCCAAGGATTCCAACGATTTGGGGCACTTGATCCTGGGACAAACGGTCTAAGAGCTATGATCAATTTTGAACTTTTGGTTGCTGTAGCGCCACCTATGGGCCATTCGGGGTCATACTCTGATAGGTTGTCCCCAAATTGAGGCCTACCATCTGGCCAGGTTTCACGTCTCTAGGCCTTACGGTTTGGCCTGCACGATGCGTTTTACGAATCCTTAATTACAATAGGGTTTCAGCATTTCATGCTTGAACCCCTAATAAGATTGAAGGCTTTTTGCCAGTTACAGCGCCACCTATGGTCCGATCTCCATGAAACTCTGCATGCTTCCTCACCATGTTCTGACACATATGCTCATCAATTTTGGTGAAGTTCTGAATTTTCATATGGGATTTATAGGCTTTTTAGTGTATTTTGCCACGCCCCTTTTCTAAATGACCCTGTTACAGCCACCCAAATGCAAAAGTTCAACTTTTTTTTCGATATTTATTGATCTAGAGAGTCCAGAGAAATGTCCTAGACTGGTTTGGTTCCGATCTGGTGAAAAACCTAGGACTAGTTTGCAAAAGTAGGTTTCGGACAAAATTCGACATAGCAGAACATTTTTCTGGCCTAAATCGAAATTGGAGATAGCCATTTTGTCCGCCTTGAGCCAGGGATCACAGTGGTGTGAGACACTTGAGTCTAGGACAAACGGACTCTAGGAGTTATGGGCGATGTAGTACTTTTGCACTAAATCTGTAGCTGTAGCACAACGTAAAATTTGTTTGCGCGGTATTTGAGAACGGTTTGACGAATCAACACGAATTCCATAACTTTTTGTCGGTACAGTGTGGAGATGATACGATTCGATTTTGGTGAAAATCGGACAAACGGTCTAGGAGGAGTTCGACAAAGTAGGTTTTGACTGAAAATCAAGATGGCGGACAGGAAGTTCGGCCAAATATGGCAAACTTGGTATCTATGTTCTCAGCGTGACCCAGCGAATCTATTGAGACCAGTGGCATTTCAATAGGCAGATGTATTCAAAGGTTATTAGCCTTTTTGGAAATGTTGTTATAACTTTTGACCACAAGGTGGCGCTGTTTCGAAACTTCTCACGCTCCTTCAGGGCATCGTGCTGATGACCCATACCATGTTTCGTAACAATCCATTCATGCGTTCTTAAAATACAGCATTTTAGCACAAAATTCAAAATGGCCGACAGCCAAAATGGCCGACATGGTAAAATTGGATATCAGTCGACTCAGCATGTTGGCCTGAATCTAACGAGACCAATTTGATGATTTTTGGGCAAACTGTTCAGAAGTTATAAGCAAAAATAGCCATTTTTCATATCTCCGGACCAGTAGGTGGCGCTGCGCCGAAACGCAGCATGTAGCCTCAAGTCATGCTTGTGATGACATGTGGCAAATTTGGTCTGAATCCAACAAAGCGTTGCGGAGATACAGCCTTACGTCTGTTTTCGCAAGCGCTACGTAAAATTTGTTTGTGGGTTTTTTCGAAAATTGCTAAGCGAATCAACTTGAATTCCATAACTTTTTGTCGGCATGGTCTGTAGATGATCTGATTCAATTTTCATGGAAATTGGAGCAACGGCCTAGGAGGAGTTCGAAAAAGTAGCTTTTTCGGAAAATTCAAAATGGCGGAAAACTTTTCATGGCGCAAAATGACGTCATTGGGTGCAATCGAATCGTCACGAGGTCAGGAATCAGAGGAAAAAAGAATTTTGTTTCTAGCCCTTGTGGTTCAAAAGTTATTAGAATAAACATGAGTGAAACTTTGGACAGTTGGTGGCGCTAGAGGGAATGACTTAGACACACCAAAATTGGTGTATTTAATGTTGGGACTGTCCTCTATCCGAATGTCAAACCATTACAACTTTCCCGCGATCGGTTCTATGGGCTGCCATAGACTCCCAGAGCGGAAGAAGAAGAAGAATTATTTTTGGTACGGGAACAGATACAATAGGTGCCCGCACCTTCAGTGCTTGGCCCCTAATAATAATAATAATAAGAACCGGAACGAAAACAATAGGTGCCTCCGCACTTTCAGTGCTTGGCCCCTAATAAGAACGGGAACAGATACAATAGGTGCCCGCACCTTCAGTGCTTGGCCCCTAATAAGTAACTATTTGAAGTAGGCTACTGTTAGGCTATAGGCCTATTGCACAGATTTACAGCTGTGTTTTTTTTAATAGTTAGGCTATAGCTAATGCCAGTGTTAATATTTGAAACTATTTTTTAACAGGTAAACAACAAGGAAACATGAGTTTGCCATTAAACATTTTATTTGGCAAAAAATGCAAGCATTGGAGAACAAATCTCGTTAAAAAAATCAGCTGCTTGCGCTCGGGTTTGTCCAATGTCTTTCCTTTAATACCGCGATTTATCATAATTTGCGTAAAATACCGAGTTTGAGCTGATCCACCGACCCTGATGGAAATATGAAGAAGCCAAGTGTAGCTAAAACAGCTCTATTAGGTAGGCCTACACTGAGGTGCCACCAAGCATTCGTTTTTAAACAATAACTTTGTCTATTCTGTGTCTTAACAATAAAACATTAGTCAATAGATCTTAACTACCATGGTAAACCGATAATAAGATTAACATAGTTAACATTTAATATTTCAAATCATTCACAAAAATAGTAAATTCATGCCCATAAAGAATGCGCATGCTCAGGCTTGAATCGTCTAGGCCAATAAGATTGCTGTATAATAAGCCAATTAAATTGGGGGTGGGCGGAGCAACCCGTGTCACCCCGCCCCATAGTCCAGACTGCACTCTGGGCTACGCCGTGCGCGCGCTACGCGGTTTGGAGCACAGTCTGATTCAGGGAGATTGTAACTAATTTGCGGGCATCAGTCTGGCATAACTAGTCGATCACGAGTGGCCCAACAGGTAGATCTATAGATAAACTCATCTTTCAGGCATTTGACCGACCGGGTTGACACTTCAGCGTGAGAAATCGATGGTGTGGCGTGTGAAACCAACCAAATGCGTGTCTCACGGCCAACTTGGCAGCTCTGCAATTACTTTTGTAAATTATATTTGACCAGATTATAGGGACGTCTCGTCTTTGACCCTATTACAGCTGTTTTTTCTATATATTTTGACCCCTTTTTGGAAGTCGTGGAAACGCTATCATCATGGATTTTAAAAGAAATAACGTTAGCTAGCTATGGAATAACGTTAACGTTACAACATTTATATTTTTGCCGTCGTCTCACGTGCCCAACTATATGAACTCTCGATCGCTTCTAATTGCGCCTTTTTTGACTTAAGGGTTAGTTCGCCCTAAAATGAAAATTAACAATTTACCCACTGTTTGGTTTTATTCAATATATTATTAGGGAAAATCCGGGCCGTTGGTTTGTTCACGGCGCGCGTTCATGTGACTAATAAATCTAACATATTGCAGTTCATTCTGACTCACCCAGGAAAAGCAAACAAGTTGTAAGAAATATAGATACATAAACATGCAAAATGAAATTGAGATTTAAGATTAACTTACCTAAAAACCACTCTGTCGTTGCCCGAATGCTTCGTCTGTCTGTCTGATTTTCGCGCTTGAAATCTGTTATGTCGTGTAGAAATCTGTTATGCCGTGCTTTGATCTGATTGGCGGTTGGCAACCAATGTTAAGATTGTCTTGGCAACCAGTGGAGAAATTTAAGCTGACCAAAAATCAACATTGATTCAATGTTTGTCTTTTCAACACTGAAAAACATTGAATTATCAACATTGATTCAATATTATTTTAACATTGAATTTTCAACATTGTTCCAATAATATTTTAGCATTGATTTTTCAACATTGATCCAATATTATTTAGCATTGAATTTTCGACCTCAACCAAAATGATGATTCTGATGAAATTTCAACATTTAATCAATGTCACCTTGCTATCTGGGGACCCACCGTTTTATCCTTAACGATATTATTTATTTTTTATTACGAAATCCCAAAATTGTCATCTCTTGAATATGTTGTTACTTTCTTTATTTTATATCCAAACATTTTCATCCACAAGCAAAAGTGGCTTACTGCTGTTTTCCTCTTTTTCTGTCGTTTCATCCCTCAGACCTATAAATAACAAAAAATGTTTTTTTTTAAATGTATTTTAATTAATTATTTAAGAAAATATATAAGATATTCAACCTTTTTCCTCAGTATAAAATCTCATATTATGTATGCAAACCCATGATATATATATATATACACCTCATAACATCAGTAACTCGACAGCCCTACAGAACGGTTTTCCTCAGCGTCTGTAATCTCTGCACAAACACAAAGGAGACTTTGGGCAGCTGTGTGAAGATTAGCCTTTGGAGAAAACTTTTGGTTTTATACGTATCAATATTAAAAATCAATATTACCCCAGAATGAATTGCATTGCTATCCCACCCCAAACCATACAATAATAACAACGACAAATACTTAATTATATTACTTTTTACTGAAAATGATATAATTCAATAAAACAAATGTAATGTATGTCAAATGACATAGCTATGCATGAATACACTCTAGATGTGTATATTGTGAACATATCTACATTTTCATTCAAACAATTAAATAAAGCATTAATTAATTAATTATATTTTATTTACTGACAACAATGATACATATTAATAAATGAATGAAAGTCACCATCACACAATAAACAAATGCATATACCGGTACAAGTCAACACATGAAACAAAGCTTTATTCAAACTACAATCATGTATGTAGACTACAGGCGCTGAACCACATCTACTGCCATCTCAACACAGCAGTTCACCCCCTGCGGCTTTATTCTGATGAACCAGCGGACGCCAGAGGTGAGCCGTGCCGGAGGTTGTTGCGTGATGTGTTGTGCTTCACAATCTGAGGCAATACGGGCCGGTGGAGTGATGGAGGGACTCATAAGGGCCGGTGGAGTGATGGAGGGTCTCGTCCATGGCACGATCTCCAGGATTCAGCTCTGTGCTCCTCATCCTCAGTGCTCACACCAGTCTGCTGACATTTCAGATCCTACAAAAATGCACAAACATAACACAAAAGCAGTCATTTTAACAGCACAATGTCATTTGATTTCAGTATTATTTAGAAGACAAGAACGCTTTTTTTCACAAATGCCGCCATCATCTTTCCTTGCAGGTCCTGCTCCACCACAACAGCTGTGCAGCAAATGCACAGAAATCAAGAATCAGAAAAGTGCTGTAATAACTCTGTTTGAAATTACAATAATTAAAATAAAACTACAACTTAATATTTAAATAGTTGTTGTTATTAATTTCTGTAGTATACTTCAGCTTCATGCATCCAACATTCCCTGTAACATCCAGACAAGACTCCCATAACCTCTGTGATTTATGAGCTCAACACTACATTACCATGTTGAGGTTGTTTAACAACATACATGTTCCTCAATTTATCAACAGTACTAATGGACAAATAAAATAGATAACTTACTTATGTTTAGTTACTTTATAGATTTGTTCTACATAATAGCACACATACCACTCAGATGTATATTTCATGTTGTGATGTGCTCTTCTGCAATACTTATAAAAGATGTTCCTGTCAGATGTAAATAGATGTTTAAAATAAGCGTCTTTAAGATGTTTATAGTTTATGTAAATCCACGTTAGAGAACTTACGTGTCCTTACCGGAGCTCCCCTGTCAGCTAGAGCTATACATAATAAAACGTGTTTTTACAGCCAAATCACAATCATACTATACTGTCTAACTCCTTTACACCTTCAACAGTTAAAACGTTTACTCTATTAGTTTAACACATGCAATTTTAACACAAGGAACCGTGTTTACTCACATTTGAAACCCCGCGCGTCGCTGATCTCCGTGATATTTTATAATGACGTATCCTCTCGCATGGCCTCCTGGGATAGAAGAGTATCCAGAGTATCCATCGGTTGAGCACTCAAAAATCGGGCCGGAAGCAGTAAGCCATCCGGGAACTCCTCGCCTACTCTTTTATGAATACTGATGTTTCGAACGTACTGCTTCCTTCACGTACTGTTTTCGCCTACTATATAGTAGGAAAGTAGGCATATTGGAACGCACTTAAGTCCGAATCTCGCGATAATTAGTACGTCCCCCAGGTAATTCTCGCCTACTCTTTTGGATTCATACATACTTTTTCGCTCGCCTACTCTTTTTCCCATACTAAATAGTAGGGAAGTATGCGGTTTGGAACGCAGCAAGAGAGACGTAAACAGAGACGCGCGTTCACGAGAGCACCACGCATGCGTGCAGAAGTTGTTGCGTGAACGCGCGTTGGAGATTAATATTTTGTAAATAAAGTGGTAAATTATGTTTTTGCGCAAAACAAAGCATTCACTTCTTTTTCAGATTGTTTTTATCTATTACTTTATTTTTTTATTCAATTTCGTTTTTCTCTCTTTTCTCTTTAGTTTGTTAATTTATTATTTTACTAGCTTTTTGTTTGCTCATTAGTTTTTCTTCATTATTTCTGTTTTGTTTATTCTTTTGTTGTCTTTCACTCGTTCATTCTTTTTATTTGTTCATCCTTGCCTTCATTTGTTCAGTTTTGTCTCTCATTAGGGCCCAAGCCTTGAAAAGGCGAAGGCCCTATTGTTTTTCTTAGGATTATTATTTATTATTATTCTTCTTTATTATTATTATTTTACTACCTTTTGGGCACTTTTGGGGGCCTTAACGTGCTCAAAAGGTAGTAAAATAATAATAATAAAGAAGAAGAATAATAAATAAATATAGCTGCAAGCAGCGATTACGGGCCCAAGCCGGTGGCACCGCCACCCCGGTGCCTTTAGGGTTCCTGTGCACAACGGGCAATAACGTAACTCCGCTTTGACTGTCGAGAAGAAGTCTGCTTTAGAGTTTGCATCAGTGTGGGTTCTGCAAAAGTGCGCATCGAGGGCACATATCAACCACAAAGTATGCGTGAGCACCCTTCTGAAACCTAAAATGAAAAATTAGACACCATACAGTCTCATGGACTTAACGGACACATGAAATCAGCAGCCATTGTAAGTACACAACACCGAAAATTCCTATGAAGTGTGGTATATATATTCATTGAAATTACTGTACTTTAAAACACTTGTTTAAAAGAAAAAACACATGTATACATAGTATAAAACACTTAATGGCACAATATACCTATTTTTAATAGAGTCTTTCTGCCCCCCTCCCCACACACACAGACAGGGGGGGCTGTCTGTGTGTGTGCCCTCCCTCCCTTCCCCACACAGACACACAGACACACACACACACACACACACACACAGAATGGCAGGGGGAACTCTGTCAGAGAGAGGCAGAGAGAGACAAAACCACATTCAAACCAAAATATCTGATTTCCTGTTGGTCGGAGCTAATGACTTTAAATTAGAAAGTTGTCCGGCTCGATGTGCACAATATACATACCAAGTTTTGTGACTGTAGGTAAAACTAACCCCCCCACTTTTGTCAAAAGTAACACACTTCCTGCTGCCAGTTGGTGGAGCTATAACTTAGTTACATCCATGTGATCGGCCTCTTACAACAAACTTACTTACAACAAGACTGTCGAGAAGAAGTCTGCTTTAGAGCTTGTATCAGTGTGAGTCTTTCTGCTCCCCTCCAAACACACACAGAAAAGGGGGGGCTGTCTGTGTGTGTGCCCTCCCTCCCTCCCCACACACACACACACACACACACACACAGAGAGAGAATGGCAGGGGGAACTCTGTCAGAGAGAGACAAAACCACATTCAAACCAAAATATCTGACTTCCTGTTGGTCGGAGCTAATGACTGTAAATGAGAAAGTTGTCCGGATCGATAAGCACAATATACAGACCGAGTTTTGTGACTGTAGGTAAAAATAACCCCCCCACTTTAGTCAAAAGTATCTTGAAAGTAACACACTTCCTGCTGCCAGTTGGTGGCGCTATAACTTTGACTCACAATAGTCACATCCATGTGATCGCCCTCTTACAACAAACACACTGCTGAAGTTTCATCAAGATCAATAAATGTATGAAGACGTTATAACACATTGTGTTTTTCTTTTCTCGCCATAACTTCGTTTCCTCGCCACGGCCAAACCGTTTGAGATATCAAAAATCCGTCAGCAATTTAGCGTCCTCAATGTCTTGACTTCATGCTGACCGAGTTTCGTGGTCATCGGATTAATTCTCTAGTAGAAGTGTTTCAAATGCCAGAACATGCGTTTCCATACAACCAATAGCCGACTTCCTGTTGGGCTGGCGTAAAACTTAGAGCACGAAAGTTGTTCGGACCCGATGAGATCTATATGTGTACCGAGTTTCATATTATTACATGCTAGCGTGTTTGAGATATGGACAAGTGTTCAAATCCCATTCCAGGGGGCGCTGTCGAGCCCCCCTGCCACGCCCGGGTACCAGCTTCAGCCCGGCCCTGATGGCCGTGGGTTCTGACCTGTGTGCAAAGTTTCAAGAGTTTTCGAGCACGTTAAGGGCCCCAAAAGTGCCCGAGAAGTCGCACACAGCAGAGAAAGGGTTAAACTAAACTAGCCCCCCTCCTCACACACACTCACAGAGGATTGAGGTCAGGACATCATTCAAAATGCAAAGTGTTTCTCTATATTAGTGTACACTCGCAATGAAACACAACATTGTGCTTTTGTTAAACTATAAACTCTTGTCAAACTGTAACCTACAACTGTCACCCAACCAAAATCACACACACACACACACACACACACACACACACACACACACACACACATCGGATGAATTCTCTAGGAGAAGTGTTTCAAATGCGAGAGCCAGCGTTCTCCAATCAACCCGTAATAGCCGACTTCCTGTTGGGCTGGCGTAAAACTTGACCCAGGGAAAGTTGTTCGGCCCGATGAGATCTATATGTGTACCGAGTTTCATATTAATTCATGCAAGCGTGTTTGATATACGGACAAGTGTTCGAATCCCATTCCAGGGGGCGCTGTCGAGCCCCCCTGCCACGCCCGGGTACCAGTTTCAGCCTGGCCCTGATGGCCGCGGGTTCTGACCTGTGTGCAAAATTTGAAGAGTTTTCGAGCATGTTAAGGCCCTCAAAAGTGGCAGAAATTTTGCACACAGCAGAGAAAGGGTTAAACTAAACTAGCCCCCCTCCTCACACACACACACAGAGGGGCAGAGGGAAAATGCTCCAAACAGTACACATTCAAACCAAAATATCTGACTTCCTGTTGGTCGGAGCTAATGACTGTAAATTAGAAAGTTGTCCGGATTGAAGAGAAGAATATACGTACCGAGTTTGGTTACTGTAGGTAAAACTAATACCCCATTTTTGACTAAAGGTGGCGCTACTGAGCCCCTTACCACGCCCGTTTCTGAAACTTCGCACATGTCTATTACACAATAAATGTCAAATGCATGTTGAGTTTCATGCAATTTGAAGCATGTTAAGAGCCTCAAATGCATCCAAAAAGAATATAAAAGTTTAAAGCGTTGCCATGGCGACAGTATTAAAGATATCAATAATCCTTTCACAGGTCTACATCTGTCGTGTGTTTACATTATACAGATGAAGTTTGAAGCACGCTGGAGAGACTATGTCTCCCGGCTGGCCTGGGAACGCCTCGGTGTCCCCCCGGAAGAGCTGGAGGAAGTGTCTAGGGAGAGGGAAGTCTGGGTGTCTCTGCTTAGACTGCTGCCCCCGCGACCCGGCCCCGGATAAGCGGAAGAAGATGGATGGATGGAAGTTTGAAGCAAATCGGGTAAAAATAAGAGGGTGATTTCAAAGCATTTCGAAAGTGACACACTTCCTGCTGCCAGTTGGTGGCGCTATAACTTTGACTCACAATAGTCACATCCATGTGATCGGCCTCTTACAGCGAACACACTGCTGAAGTTTCATCCAGATCAATTAATGTATGAGGATGTTATAACACACTTCCTGTTTCCAATATTCGCCATAAATTCGTTTCCTCACCACGGCCAAACCGTTCGAGATATCAAAAATCCCCTCGCAACTTTTCATCCTCAATGTCTTGACTTCATGCACACCGAGTTTCGTGGTGATTGTTTGAATCGTCTAGGAGGAGTATTTTAAATTCCATTGCATGTGTTTTTTAAACTACCCCAAATAGCCGACTTCCTGTTGGGCTGGGGTAAAAAGTCAGAGCACAAAGGATATATGAACCGGTGAGATCTATAAGTGTACCGAGTTTCATATTATTTCATGCAAGCGTGTTTGATTTTTGGACCAAGTTTTCGGACCCCGTTCCAGGGGGCGCTGTCGAGCCCCCCTGCCACGCCCGGGTACCAGCTTCAGTCCGGCTCTAATGGCCGCGGGTTCTGACCAGTGTGCAAAGTTTCAAGAGTTTTTGAGCACGTTAAGGCCCCCAAAAGTGGCAAAAACCTTGAAAAAAAATTTATTATAAAGAAGAAGAATAACAAAAAACCCTTAGAAGAACAATAGGGCTCTGCGCCCTTTCAGGGCTTGGGCCCTAATAAAGAAGAAGAAGAAGAAGAAGAAGAAGAATCCTTAGAAAAACAATAGGGTCTTCGCCTTTTCAAGGCTTGGGCCCTAATAATCCTAAGAAAAACAATAGGGCCTTCGCCTTTTCAAAACTCTTGAAACTTTGCACAAATGTCAAAACCCGCGGCCATCAGGGCCGGACTGAAGCTGGTACCCGGGCGTGGCAGGGGGGCTCGACAGCGCCCCCTGGAATGGGATTCAAAAACATGTCCATATATCAAACACGCTTGCATGTAATAATATGAAACTCGGTACACGTATAGATCTCATCGGGCCGAACAACTTTCGTGCTCTAAGTTTTACGCCAGTCCAACAGGAAGTCGGCTATTATGGGTTGTATGGAAACGCATGTTCTGGCATTTGAAACACTTCTCCTAGAGAATTCATCCGATGACCACGAAACTCGGTGTGCATGAAGCCAAGACATGGAGGATGATAACTTGCCAGGGGATTTTTGATATCTCGAACGGTTTGGCCGTGGCGAGGAAACTAATTTATGGCGAATATTGGAAACAGGAAGTGTGTTATAACATCCTCATACATTAATTGATCTTGATGAAACTTCAGCAGTGTGTTCGCTGTAAGAGGCCGATCACATGGATGTGACTATTGTGAGTCAAAGTTATAGCGCCACCAACTGGCAGCAGGAAGTGTGTCACTTTCAAAATGCTTTGAAATCACCCTCTTATTTTTACCGATTTGCTTCAAACTTCATCTGTATAATGTAAACACACGGCAGATGTAGACCTGTGAAAGGATTATTGATATCTTAAATACTGTTGCCATGGCAACGCATCAAACTTTAATATTCTTATTCGGCTCAGGCACAGGTACAGACACAACTGGAACAGACACCACCGGCTCAGGCTCGGCGGACGTGACGTGAAGCTCAGGCTCGGCGGGCGTGACGTGATGCTGGATCGGGGCCGGCAGGGCAGCATGCCTAAACGGCGCGTCAGGGATGGCAGTCACCTCTGAGATGGTCTCTGGATTAGGAACCACCGGACGGTCCGTTGAAGAGGTCCTTCTCCTTCTCCTCTTCCGTCTCCGGACCACCGGAATCGGAACCACCAGACCCGACTCAGGAACAGACGACACTGGCTCCGGCTCTGGAACAGCAGACACTGGCTCCGGCTCTGGAACAGCAGACACTGGCTCCGGCTCTGGAACAGCAGACACTGGCATGTCCAGGATCCGAGCCAGACGCTCCAAATAGTCCATCATTGCCTTGGCGGCCCCACAAATGGGCGTCTCTAGACCCGTCTCAAACTGGGCAGACGGGACGTGAACAGTCTCTGACTGGGCAGACGGGACGTGAACAGTCTCTGACTGGGCAGACGGGACGTGAACAGTCTCTGACTGGGCAGACGGGACGTGAACAGTCTCTGACTGGGCAGACGGGCTGTGTCTCCTCCTCCGTCCATGATGGCGTCTCGGTGGCATCGAACTCAACATCTCTGGTGATTTTACCGTCTCCTCTACGAACCTGGCGGCTATGGTCTCCTCATTCCTTCTAGCACACATTGAAAAATAGGCCAACAAAGAGATCGAGGATCCTTCATCCTTTCCCGGAGGGAAAATCTCGCCACGCGGTATCCACATACCGACTGGATCGTATCCGTACTGCTGGATCTATTTGTGACGGAGTCCTTCTGTCACGGAACACACACAGGAGAGAGAGGATCCAATTGCAGTATTTATTTAAGGGTAATCCGTACTCACAGTCAGTCCAGGCAAAGGTCAAAATCCAACAAAGACAATCCAAAGAACACACGAACAACAGGAACAGAAGTGTGGGGACAATATACAAGGACTCCGTGACAAACACTGAAACAGACAGGGTATATATACACAAGTGCAAACAAGGTGACGAGAAACAGCTGAAGGAAATGAACAATCAGTGACAGACAGGATTATGGGAAGTGTAGTGAAAATGCCTAGACACCGTGAAAACTGAGACCTCTAATGTTAAACCCAGGGAACCACCAGACACTGTGACACAGTTATGCTCAATTCAACCAAATAACTGTTAGCAATATACTACAAAACATTGAGATATTCTAAATCATCACAAATTATATATTTTTTTTAATTAAAAATGACACCAGATTTGTGTTTTTTACTTATTTCATTCATCAAAATGATAAATATATATAATGTCTGTGATAAGCTGCGCCGGCGCCTTCAGCACCCCCACCCCCACCCCCACCCCCACCACAGGACCTTGTTGAAACACATACATCGAGCTGAAAGGACCGCCCACACCAAGATCGCGTCAACATTCGCATACAACAGGCAAGACTTTTCCTGCACGATTCTACGTATTGGTGTAAAACAGCACTTCTACCTGAGACAAGCGGGATTAAACTATTGTTCCTGTTACTGGATTCTTCGGAGCCATCTCTACGACTTCTACAATTACCAAGAGGTTTTTTTATAACGGTATGTGGTTTTGTGTTTTTTTTAAACAATCATTTAAAGTTAGCTTTTTAATGTTACATTACAAAGATGTTTTCCCTTTTAACAGCAGAAAAAAACCTAAACTAAAATACTGACCACAGATTAAGAAATTATTCCAAATAATACAATATTTTTTTATATATAGCCTATTTTTACTCTCACAATATAAACAAAATATATTGTGCTTTTCTTAAATAAATACAACTCATTCACTTTCTGTGAAGCAGAGCGTGCAAAAATTACAACATAAACTCAGCAAATACCCAGATAGCAGACCGATGTCGATTCAACGTTGATTTTTAGTTGTAAAGGTTAGTATCAATCATCAATCAAATTTCAACGTTGAATCAACTTCAGAACGTTATTACACCGAAAATAAAACATCGATTCAACATTGAAATGCGGTTGAATGGCGTGTCTGACGTTGATTCAACGTTAATTCGATGAGCAAAACGATGTTGTTTCAATGTCACGAGAAACGTCGTTTCCACATTGATTCGATGTCAGTTTGCTATCTGGGTAGCCAGGGGTGCGTTTCCCGAAAGCATCGTTAGTCAACTATGGTCGCAAGTTCCGTCGTTATCAGCAGTTTAACGATTTGGTGTTTCTCGAAACCATCGTTTAAACGTACGTTCGCAAACAGCATCGCAAACTTGTGTGGTTGGAACGACAGCTCTCGAGCCGTGGTTAGAAGCATATTTCTAGTTTACATGAGATGTAGACTGAATAAATCCTTATCTTTAGCAAAATAAGCAAGCTGACATTCAGTACAACCCGTGTTATTTATTTAGAATACATACAAATACGTCTTTTAGTTTGTCAAGTGATTTAAAACACCGTTTTTGAAGACTGCGCATGTGAGAACGTGCTCTAGCTACTATGTAAGAACGAGCCAAATATTGAGTCTGGTAATAAAGCAAAATTACTGAGAAAAATTAGAAATGGTCTTCAGATGCCATGTCTGTATCTTATATGACAAAATCTAGCGTTAATTCGTTCTCAAACAGATTAATTCAAATAATGTATTAGACCACCACGTGCGAGACGTCATAAACCAGCGTGGTTGAACGATAGGCTACTTTGCGACAAACGGTTTCGGGAAACAGTCGTGACCAGCTAGTTGATTTCTCCAACGATGCATCGTACTATGGTAGTGAGCTATATAGTTGTACGGGAAACGCACCCCAGTTTTCTTCATTCATTTTGTTGATCTGCTCATTTAAGTAAAACATTTCGCGTCACTGCCTGATTGATTCTTTAAGTTTTATTCTGTTGTGCTCCGTTGATGCGTAATTATTGTGAATCCTAATATTAAGTTGTTTTTCTTTTCATATTTGCATGCAAATCTAAACGCTTTGAAGACCATTTTCATTGGGCCACACACACTATTCCATATTAATTTAACTGATATCTAATTTAACTATCTTGCCTAATGTTTAACAGGAGACATTGTTGGTCAGGAAAAAATGTGATTTTTGAGAATCATGTGATAGCCTATTTATATTTCAAGTGTTTTATTTACTCGTTTGTTCATCATTTATTTTTATATCTTAAAAAAATATCCAGTTTTGGTTTTGAGAATTTATAGGCTATTTATTTTCGTTTATTCCTGTTGTGGCAAAAAACAATTACTAAACTCAGCATTCCCAGGCAAAGAGACGTCAAGATTCAAATTGTATTTAAAAAGAAAAGTAATTTATTCATGCAAGAAAATGGTTCTCTGACCCCAGCCCTGCAGCCAGGCTGCAAGGCCAGAGTCAGAGACAGACACACACAGGCACTCCTTCCTCCTGCCCTGCTACTTTATAATGCCCGGGAATCTATCTACCCCCACCGTTTACACAAGAAGGAACAGCTTCCCCCAGCATGGGAACTTAAGATACAGATCATTCTCGGCCTCACACCTCCATCTCCAGCTAGACCAACGTTACATCAGGAAACTCAGAATACAGACAGAGAACATACAGCATTAATCTGTTAAATCTTTAGGAAAGATTAAAAATGCCATTACAAATTCTCCCTTTTTATCATTATCTGATAACCAAATAAACGCAACAATTTTAAGTCATTTCATCATATTTATACCTTTCATTTCAATCTTCCTTTTATCCCTTCCGTGACCATGTGACTAAAACCCAAATGTGAGACATTCAAAACTGACCAATCAGATAATTACAACTTCCCCATTGTACCAAAGGTGGGACAATTTCATACCCCCAAAATACACACATCTTAGGCCTACAGGCCTTGATCACTATCAGCACCCCGTTTCCTTTACAGACTCCAAATGGTCATTACGGAAAGAGTTGGTGAAAAACAGTAAAGCAGATGTCTTTGTTCATTTCAAATATCTTGGATTATTTTCAATCCTACAATTCCCCATTGGTCCCGTTGGCCACACACATTGAATCCAAAGGTGACACAGTCCATAAAGATATGCTTTCTGTTGTGTTCAGTTCCATCTTCAGACTTTTCGTCCAAGCTTTGTAGCAATAACAGTTTGTCAGTGTTCAGTCTTTTGTTCACCATCCAGCCCTGCAGGATTAGGCTCTATCAAATTGGGTTGCACCGTTATGCAAATCATCCATCGAATACCTGCACAAGAACAGGCACTGAATCTGGGAGCAAACGCCGGTTCCTCTTTCTGAGGAGGACACAGAATGTGAACTTGGGTTGCACGAATCCTGTGATTAAAAAGCATCTAGCACAATGAACAGCAAAAGTAGAAACATGTCATTTGTCATTGGTCAGAGGATTGATATGGTCAGATTGAAATTAGTCTCCGGCAAAAAGCCCTTAAATTGATGTACTAAAAAAAAATTTGGTCAAGGAATGATAAAAGAAGATCTTACAAGTTCTTACACTGTTTCAGGAAACACTCAAATAAATTTCATTACAACAAAAGAGTATCAGCAAAATATCCAGTGTAACCAAACACAGAGATTCAATTCAATTGATGTCCAAAAATATTGTTGCAAGTCCAATGGTCAAAATACAAATAAACAGAAACCCAATAAGTTTCAGAAATCTTTAGAATTCAAATAGTTATACTTCGGTTAAAATGAGAAATACTGACATACATTTTAAAATAACTTGGTCAGACAAATCATTACTTAATTCATAAAGTAAATCCAAAGAAAAACAAAACAAACAATTTTCCAATTTTTGAACCTTGTTGAAGTATCAATCAATTAAATATTAACTGAAGCAGGGCTAAATGGGCAAGCACTGTCACCGCATTCCCGATAAATCAGACCCGCGTTCACTCAAGTATAAACAAGAAATTGTATATATTGTCATATTATGAAAACCATATCAATTCAACACCCCTGGTTGATTTGAATAAACATACAAAATAATAAAAATTATAACAAAACCCCTCATTTTAAATCCTGTCCTTGTACGTCATCTCGTAACACGCATGATTGCTGCCTTTAACCCTTTTTACATTTCATCGTCTTCAGAAAGAAAAACAAAAGAAAATCAAAGAAAAACAAAGAAAAACAAAACAAAACAAAAACATATCTTAACTCAATTAATACATTTCACTGTAACTTCTGCTACTCGAATCGTCTGCATAATTGTGTTCATCCTTCTAACCAATGTAGTTTTTTCAAAATGTACTCTAATATTTCCATTATGGACCGTCTTTTTTTTTCTTATTACACATCAATTAATAGATTTTCTACATTTTCACCCATCAAATCAATACCTAGTTTGCTTATTACACATTAATTAATAGATTTTCTACATTTTCACCAATCAAATCCTAGTTCCTAGTTTGAATCAATCAAATAAATGTACGTAATGGAGGCTGTTACTAGAACAAGCCTTTGATCCCTCACTTTATACTTCGTGTTGGCATGTGTTTGTTCGTTTAGTCTAAGGTGAGAAGTTTGGACTCAGGTCTCACACTCTCCAATCATTTTCTGATTCTAACAAGAATTTCCCTTAGATCATGACCGTACCCCCACTGGAATAAAACATTTACTTTCTGCTGTCACCTGCGAACGAAGACCTTAAGTGATTTTGTTAGTGACTGCTTATCTAGTCGGTCGTCCCTCTTGATTCGACCTGTGGAATCATCAACCCGAAACATTATAACCAGATAATTTCTTGCACTCAGAGTCCTTTTCCCCTGAAAAAGCACTCATGTTAACAAAACAATATTTATACATTTGGAACAGAATCAATTCTGTTTGATCCAATCCATCCTGACATTCTGCAAAAGAAAATTTTTAAGTTATGTGCTGCGCAGATTTCGCACCTTTCTGTCACAATAATAAGCCAGGATAGCTAGCCAAATTCATCCATAGCCATTATTTAATTGGGCACAGTCTGCCCTGTTCGTTCACTCCTGTATGACAAGATCAAGCTGGTTTTAAAACAAATGGTCATCATGACCACCCTGGGTTTTTAAAGGCTCTTATCAGATCATTTGTTCGTGTGTGTGTGTATTTGTGTGTGTGTGTGTGTGTGTGTTTATGTTTCTTTGCTCATGCCATGTGCCCAAAAGTCTGCATTCTCTGTAAAGAAAAAACAAATGTTAAGGTTATTGTCACATGTGTTCTGTGTGTCCGCTGTGCTGCTGTATCCGCCCAAGGCGTTTCCTGTTTCCTGTCCAGCACACTTTACAGACTTTTGTTAGGGAGAAGAATGACTTATTGCAGGGCTTTACTCAATTAAACCATTCTGAGATTTACTCAATCTCAACATCCATTGCTCCACCTGTGCGATGGCTTTGGGAACACAGATGGCTTTGGGAAATCCCAAACCATCACAAACCCTTCCCCATTTTTGATGCACCATCTTACTTGTGCATCAAATTAACATAATTGTGTTTTGATTCACTAAACTAAACACTGTCCTCCAGACATCTTTCTCTGCCTCCCAAACAAAACGTTGCATTCTTCACTCCAAGCCACAATCTCGTCCTCCCATCAAAGTACCCGAAACGCAAATGGCCCTCACTCTCAACTCAGTTTCAATTCTCAGTCATTTACAAACATTTTAAGTCATCAACCGTCTCCATCAGGTCAGTTGTTACTTCACAGACTTTCTTTTGTCAGTCGAACAACATTCTCGCCCTTTGTTCACACAAATGTTAAAAGCTCTCTCGCTGATTTGATATTGATCTAGCCAATTTTTTACTGTATTGTTGCCGTCAAATCTATAACTTATTTTATTTCAATCCATGATGGATTCCGATACAACTCCACAATTCCAACTTCCATCAGAACTTAAACTGATCTAGAAATTCATTCAAATCTACTGTATATCATAAATGACCAAATCGATTCAGAATTATCAACTTTCTCAAATTTGTCATTTAGCTATCTGTAATTGATAAAACATTAATGACACATCTATGCACACTATTCAGACTATGAATAGCTTCCACTATCTAATACCTAAATTCACTCTTGTCAAAACATAAACTGCAGTCATCATCAAACACACCTGACTATTAACCGTTCATATTTCTTGTCTTTTCTCCAAAAAGATTTACATTTAAATCAAAATTTTAAACTTGCATTTTGCTGTAGCTTTTACCTAATTTTTACATGGCCTCTTAACCATTTTCAAAACATGTCTTTATAAAAATGTATTTTATAAAAGCCAGCTGTGTGGTTTTAATTCGTTATCATTAATTTGTTTTAGCTTTTCTTTTGCTGGCCGAATACAGAAAGACAAAATATAATTCCTTCCTCAAGCAGTCTCTCTCTCTTTCTCTAAACAAATGCTCTTTTCAACAGCCTTCTAAGACTGTAATTTAGACAAAATGTAACAATAAATTCATTAAAATAACTTATTTTATGTATTAGTTCCTTCGTTACTCAGACTTTTCCTTGAATCTACAAAATATGTCTCCATTTTTAGCCACCATCATGTACTAATGGCCCTTTGTCATGTCCAATGGCCTTCATTAGTCTAAATTCCTTGCCCTTAAGGCAACTAAAATCAGACAAAGAAGTCACTGGTTCTAAAATAAACAAATCAAAACAGTGTTATTTTAAAGACTTCTTTAAAGTCATTCAGTTTTACTTCTAAAACATTTACACATTGTCCTCTAAATTGATAAGATCCTGTAACATTATTTCTTTAAATATCTCTGTGCCTATAGTTTGAGTTATCTTTTCCATAAATTCAAGCATAATTTTGCATTTTTTGCATAATTTTGCAACTTGCATT
Organism: Phoxinus phoxinus; assembly: GCF_949152265.1. NCBI lineage: Eukaryota > Metazoa > Chordata > Actinopteri > Cypriniformes > Leuciscidae > Phoxinus > Phoxinus phoxinus. Next base: position 1,958,745 of record NC_136885.1, read on the forward strand.
TTCAATTCAAGCATAATTTTTATAGTTTCCTTTGCCCCTATAGTGAATTTAGAATGAGTCTCTGTTGCACTGAAACTGTTTCAGCACACATCAAATTCAGATAATCGAATTGTTTTCAACCAAATCATAAACTTTATCTTATTTACAAACAGCACATCAGCTTGTAGGTCTTTCATAGTCAACACTAACAAACTTTTGTTTAATCAAATGCCTTTTACGCATTTTGCTTTTAGCAACTGTTACTTCCTCAACACTGCTTCTGTTTAGCTTATTTGATTCTTTAGAGAACAAATTATTATTATTGAGTCTCAATAACATTTCAAATTTCATCTAAATTTTAGTTGTCATGTTCTCAAATTACCATAGTTTTAATATCTTACTTCCATATTTTCTCTTCTATGAGTTTATCAATCTGCAATTATGATCATCTAGAACCTTTTTTTAAGCGTTTCATTAAAAGACAATCATTTTATAGCCTTCTTCAGATCTTCTCTCTGTAATTTTCTGTTTATTGTAATACGACCATCTCTAGCTGTAATAGATTGCCCTATCTAACCCTCCTAGGCCAAATTGTCTTTCACACCTAGGGGTCTTCATTTATGGCTAAATTATCCGTGCCTTCCTGACTGAAAAGTTTCCCGTGGCTTAAGGTGTTAAAAGTCCCCCAGTAGCATGTGTTTTTGCTATGAGCGAGCCTTGAGAAAACAGACATACATTCCAGAAGATAAACATGCTTAACACCACACAATGTCTGAAGAAGTTAAGAAAAGTTTTTTTGTTTCATTAACACTACATTAATACATGTCACTCTCACATCATTTAGATGCAGCCTACTGCTAAATGACCACAATAAAACACTTTACTGTTTGATCACGGCCAGCCTCCGAATTCACCCCCACTGCAGTTCTGTCCCATCCAGGAAAGCAAACTGCAATACAATCTCTCAGTTGCAAATTCAATCAAAATAGCAATTCTCTGTATTCTTTACAATCTCAGTTCCCGTAAACTAGATCTAACTGGAGTAAAATAAAATACAATTCTAAATTCCCCTGAGTCTTCTAAATTCCCCCTCACTCTCGGGGGTTTTACTGTCCTCACTTCCCTGAGGTCGAAAATTCTTTGTTTGTGGGTAAATAATCTCTATCTTTCCTGAAGATAATTACCTACACTAAAAGTTCAAAGGCTAAATAACCCATCTGTCTTCCTAAGGACAATGGTCTTTTCTTTACAAGTTAACCACACTTAAAGAGTTCAAAAGGCTCTTTCGAACTATTTGTTTCACTTTGTCTGTGTCACACTGTTCTGTTTACTATCTGCTTTCAAAAGCATCCCCCATTCACTAATGCAAACAGAGCTACTAATGCAATCTCAGTTGCAAATTGAATTATAATAGCCAAATACCAAATCATAGTAACATTACTCTGTTTTTTCTAACCCATATTAACACAGAATTTTCTTCAAATTTGTATCATCACTTTCTTTGTTTGGAGCCAATCTATGTTTATTTTTTTTATTTTCAATCAGAATCAAACTTTTACAAAAGCATCATTTGCAAATCAGCTTCAGCTGTTTACAGCATTTGCTCTCTTCTGTCTCACTATTATTTATCAGGACGGTTTCACAGAAATCACAATATCATTCATATTTCAGCCCCTAAATTACACAGACATCTCTCATAGCTGCCTGCACATTCAAATCTTTTATAAACTCTGTTATAAACATATGGAGATCTATTCTTCAATATCCTTGTTTTCCTAACATTAATACAATAGAGCACATTCACATCATAATTAACACTGACATATAGAATGTTGCCCATTCTGCTTAATGAAACATTCCTCATGTTAATCCCTGTTAATCATACTCATTGCCTTATTTTTAGCTAAAACTCACTTTTCATACCATTTCAACTTAATTTGACTTAACAGGCGATCATAAATAGTTCCATGAATTCTATCAATCCCTACATTCCATGTTCCTTCTATCTTCAATCTTTCCCTACATTTCAGTTTCCTTCTTACATCTGTTCTCTTTTTTTCTGCAATCCAACAATTCAGTTCAACAACTCTCAACAACATTCTATTTTCTATCCCTACATTTCAGTTTCTTTCTGTTCTCTTTATCTGCAATCCAACAATTCAGTTCAACAACTCACTCTTTTGTAATTTCCATCAGAAAAACAAACATTCTATTTTCTATACCTACATTTCAACAATTCTCTGTCTATTCATAGTTTTACACAGATGCTGAACACAACTATAAAAAGCCTTTTGTTAAACAAATATCTGTTTCCCAATTTCTTGCATGCATTTTCTGGCCATAATTTCTTCTTTTTAACAAAAACTGGTGTGTAAAAATTATCTAGCTCACTGTTAGATGATCCCATTTTTGGCTGAATCTCCTCTCTTGGATTTTTATTTTCGACGCGCGTCTTATTAATCTGCTGAACGTCTTCGACAGATCTGACTTCTTAACCCAAAATCAGACGGGTTTTTAGCAAATATGCTCTGTATTCAGCTGTGACTCTTCCGTTCACTTACTTAATCAGCTGTGGCTCTTCCGTCCACGGTGTGGCTCTTCCGTCCACCTACGAGCTAGTTTTCAGAAAATTGACTTGACTTCCTCAGGTCAATTTCCCGCTTAAAAACTCTACTCGCAACCAAAGAAACAGTCTCAGCCAATATGGTTCACTCACAGTTAGCCTATATCAATCTACACCCAACAAAAGAGAAGAAAAATAATAATTTGGCTGTCTTTTTACCTGAAATGCACTGCCACGGATTCTTTCTGATTCCGGTGAGGATTCTTCTCTGGCCCTGAAATCAGGAGTTTGCTCTCTCTCTCGTAACCTGTTGAGCTCTCTCTCTCAAACCGTCGAGGTATGAGACCAGTACCTGGTACCGGGGCGATTCACTCCGTCAAATCCGTCTCAGGACCAGGAGAAGAATTTTCCTCACGGAATCCTCACTTCTGACACCAAATTGTTGTGGCAAAAAACAATTACTAAACTCAGCATTCCCAGGCAAAGAGACGTCAAGATCCAAATTGTATTTAAAAAGAAAAGTAATTTATTCATGCAAGAAAATGGTTCTCTGACCCCAGCCCTGCAGCCAGGCTGCAAGGCCAGAGTCAGAGACAGACACACACAGGCACTCCTTCCTCCTGCCCTGCTACTTTATAATGCCCGGTAATCTATCTACCCCCACCGTTTACACAAGCAGGAACAGCTTCCCCCAGCATGGGAACTTAAGATACAGATCATTCTCGGCCTCACACCTCCATCTCCAGCTAAACCAACGTTACATCAGGAAACTCAGAATACAGACAGAGAACATACAGCATTAATCTGTTAAATCTTTAGGAAAGATTAAAAATGCCATTACAATTCCTTATTTTTGTCTCTATAGTTATAGACCTACATTTAGCTACTTCTGCTACTACTTGCTATCTGTATATTTATTCATTCATCTGTTTATAATATAGGCAATATAAAGTTTTACTTAAACTTTATAAACTTAATTACAATCTTCTGGCAAGGTTATTAGTGTCCAATAGGTTTAATGCCAGCTCCTAAGCACATAGATGCTATTATAATGTTGTATTATTATGGTTACCATTTGTAGAAGTTTAAAATGTACAACAATGATAGTATTAAATAAACAGAGCAATTCCAATAGTGTCCTCGCACCATCGGTGCTCGGGCCCTAATTATTTGTGAACATTGAAACTCAAAACGTTTTCTAGATCTCCTCCCCATGTAAGCTATGTGAAAAAGTTGGTCAACAGTTAAGCAGCATCATTGTCAGATAAAAAAGGAAAAGACATCCCTATTTTGGAGTGTCATTTCTCTTTCAAATGTTTTATGTATTAGACTTTTTTTTATAATTTCTACTCTTTAGAAAATCCCAAGGTTCAGAAAATTATTTCTTTCAAAATAATATTTTATTTGCAATTGTACACAAAAGTCTGTAAAATGACAAACAAAATTAACAACTGAACTTAACAGCTCTTGCCAAGTTTTTAATTTTACCCCAAAACTCAGTACAGAAATAAAATTATGAAATATTATTAGAAGTAAATTTTTCCTCTACATTTCTATATTTTAAAATGTATTCCTCTAATGCCAAACCTGGATTTTCAACATTGTTACTCCAGCCTTCACTGTCACATGATCATTAAAAAAATATTTTCATATGATAATTAGCTTTTCTTTCCATGTTGAAAAAGATGCGCTACTTCATATATTTGTGTAAAGTTACTCTTCTTCTCTGTGTTTTTGTAAACAGAAATTTCAAATGAACATCATGTATTTGAGAAAAACTTTTGTAATAATATAAACGTCTTAACGGGTAATTTTAAACATTTAAATATATTCTTGTAAATTCTTTTAAAAATGTAATTTCTGTTTACTCACAAATTGAGACTATCCTTGAATCTAAAGCCCAAAACTGATTTGTTATAATTAAAAACATGAAAAAAAGTTCAAGAAAAAAAAGCACAAAGTTCCAATTAACAAAATAATTCAGTGCTACAATATAAAACAAAATGACTGCAATCAAAAATCCATTTTCACAGTTATTTTCAACAATGTCAAGATACAGAACTCTGGGTTAGAGTTTGTTGTTTTTCCCTAACAAATAAACAGAAACAAACCCGACAGAATAGGCTAGGCTCTTTCTTTTGTAAAATTCCATTAAACCATTTTATTTCTTGATACAAATGAATTCATTTTGATCAATGTATCACTTTTTATTGTACACTCTAAAAAATGCTGGGTTGTTTCAACCCAATTTTGGGTCAAATATGGACAAACTCAAACGTTGGGTTAAAAATGTAATTTAAACATTTAATCCAACGGCTGGGTTTGTGCATATTTGACCCAAAATTGGGTTGAAACAACCCAGCATTTTTTAGAGTGTAAGCTACACCTGTGATAAAACATCGATGCTTGTCTTTTACATTTTTAAGAAAACAACATAAATGGCAGCAAACAGCGCTTTTATAATTATTGTTTTGTGATCTTTGCGATTGTTTTTCTTTCTGATTAATTTTCTGATAAAACTACCTTTTGTTGATGAAATTATGGGTTTGCGTGACGTGACTCTAACTGGACTGCGAAGTGGAGGGCGGGTCCACCTTTTTCATGTAGCCAACCACATGAGCTACTCGCTGACTCTCGAATTTCTCTTATCTGATTGGTTAAAAAAACACGTCAGTCACCAGAACACATCTTTATCTTCATTTGGCTCAGACACGTTCTCGTTGCCGAAATGGTACTTTTAATGCACACATAGGCCTACATGTTAAATAATAAATAAATAAATAAATAAAAACACAAATTAATTAATAAATAAATCATGATTGCTTAATAAGCTGTGCACCATTAAACTGATTAAGGCTGACTGACATTCATACTACATTTCAAGCAGGTTAACGTTATTGGATTGAAATTGTATATATTATATGCAATGCTGTCAGAGCCGACAGATCGTGTGTCAGACTCATTTCAGTGCAAAATAAATAGGTAAAAAACGATTTAATATACTGCAAATAGCCTACTATTTTTTTTAAATGTTTATTTATAATTAATTTAGGCGGACAACAAGGCTACCAAGTACTGCGCACAGTGCGCAGCTAATTAATTTAACGGTTTTTTTTCTAACGTCATTTTTAATCGAAAATTTCAGGACTTCAGTCAACCAAGATTTCCTTTGGTTGATTACAGCCCTACTAACGTTACTATAATTCTTCGATAACAACTTATAACAAATATGATACAAGCATAATTTTGACTATTGGCTATAGGCTACTCTTTGATTAAAGTAAGGTAACGTGAAGTCCAGTCCTGGTCACCCCAAAACAATAATTCTGCAGATAAAAATGTGCTAAATGTTATTATTTCTATCTATAACTTACATTTGTTTATGAGTAAATATTGAATAATTTTGCTGGTCGCTAGCGCTATTCAAAATTAGGAAAGCAAGACAAGTAAAAGGTCCAAATTGGAGTAAAATAGGTAATTTAATACCTGAACAGCTCTCTTACCGTTCAGACATGATGTAAAATTGTTTCTTGTAGGAGTCACGCGAAATACATGGGTCACCCTTGAACTGTTCTCTCCACAAACAGCAGCAGCGCAGGTTCTCAAAATAGCAGCATAATTTTCTTTTATATAACTTACTGTCTATGGTAATTTCCAGCGTCAGTTAGGCCGTGACGCTGCGTGCGTTGCTAAAAAGGAAGTCGTCATAGATTGGTTAAATTCACCGGCGCGTCAATAAGATAATCACCAATTATTTTTGTTCTCAAATTTGCTCAAATATCAAAATAAAAACTCCATTATAATATTTTTCATAACATTCAAAAAGAGGACAAAAAAAGTGAGAAATTGATAACGGCGGTCAAAACATATCAACTTTACCACCACTCCCATTGCCGGTGTATTACAAACACCCTACAAAACCATATATGTTATATACATGTACATACATAAGATTATACTGTTAAAACAGTCTGTGAACAGGGTCTATAATGAACTAATTTTAACAAAAAACAAATTTAAGAATTGTTTATAAACGAGTGTGCACTTTTTATAATAACGGACAGAAGTTACAGGATTTTACATGTATAACGAAACATTTTTGTACCTTGTTGTAAATTTACCCCTGCCAATGTAGTTAATATACAATTTATTTTACAGTTCAGTTGTACTGAAATAGTTATACATGTCAGTTTTTAATAATAATGGGTTACTACATTCAAATTGTTTGGCTTCCTAAAACACTAGTGTGAATAAAGACAGACATTGACAAAAACTTATGTTCTTGGGATGGTCCAAATCAAAATAATAATACAAAAAGTGTGGATAATACACCTGTCACGCAACAGAAGAATGCAAATACAGGTAAAAAATCCAAACAAGAGATTTATTTGCAGGAAACAATTGACTTGAGCAGGTGAGCGAGTTGAATAATGACCAATGCTGACGGTTAATGACCGTTCTTATCTGTTAGGTGGAGACGCCTGCTGACTGCATGACAGAAGAAGACTGAAGAGTTCAAAAAGAGGACCAAACAGGTAAGAGTTTTAAAGGTAGTGCGGTTATGAGTGAATGGTGCTGCTGATCAGAACTCAGGTGATTGTGAACAAGTGGGTGGGGTGTATGGATCTGGTGGTGAGGGTGTGGCTGACTCTGACCACCAAAGTGCAAGTAATAACAGAATAATGGCAAGATTAATCAATTTATTAAGACACTTCAAAAATGTTAAACTTTTCTTATTGAGCCGAGTTATTATTGAACAGAGAATTTTAGCAATGCATTACATAAATCTTTTTTTACACAGGTTTATATTTTACAAAGGATCTCAAGACGATTAATCAGCATTTAATGAGAAACTTCATAAATGGTAAATTTTAACATTAGTGAACAGTAGTGCAAGACACAAAAAGGACCAATTAACTGATGAATAAACATACAGCTCTCAAAACACTAAACCAACACGCGCTCTGAATCTTGAATGAACCATGAATCTTGAATGAACCAGTGAACCACGCGCTCTTTTAAAACAGCTGGGCACCATCAGTGTGGACGTCGAGGACCCGCCTTATGCAGCAACCGAAGAGCAGATAGAGAGTACCAGAGAGAGAGCGAAAAGATAACGAGGGCAACAACACAAACGTGTGGAACGTACCAGAAGAAAATAACAACATAAACACGTGGGGAACGTAACAGTCTCATTGTAAGAACTAAGACATTGTAAGAACTAAGACTTTGGATGAACAGAGAAATTTGGCAATGTATTACATATATAATAACACAGGTTCAAATTTTGCCAAAACCAGCCGATCCATGAACTGCCTCTATAACCATCTCAAGAAGGTCATCCTCAGAAGAACTACCTCTCGGTAGGTAAAACACTGTAGAGCAAGTAGAGGCATAGGGAAACCGTTTCAATTCACCCTCTTGGTCATAGAATTGAATTTCAGGCTGCTGTGAAAATCCAAGGGGTGGCACAACATCTGCTCCAGTTACAAACGTAAGGAGGTCTTCAAATGTCAGCTGCACTCGTTTTTCTGTAAATTACAAGTTACATCACAAAAATACAGTTTAATTGCTCAGTATTTCCTTTCCAAGAGTAATCTATTAATGTTCTAAATGTTAATTAGGCCTAAACACAAAAATGACACATTTATTGCCTATTATTTGTAATGTTATATGCCATTGTGCAGTAATACTTCACGATCTGACAAACATTTAGAATACAGTCCCTGAAAATAAGTAAATCCTAATGTTTAAAAGTTATAGGAACCCCAGTTGTACACAAACAAACAATTTAATCTCTATAAATTACATTTAAATGTGCAAAATTACAATATTTGAAGGCTCGCTTGTTTGTTCCTTAATAATAAAATTGCATGTGTTAATTATTCAGACATGTATTTTCCAAACCCATAAAATGTTCATTCATCAAAGTAAAAAAAAAATATTCTCTCATGCTTTATACAAGCCGAAACGTGCATTCACATTTTGTAGAGCATTTGGAACATGACAGCGAGTAAATGACAACAACATTTTTATTTTGTTGAAGTATCCTTGAAGTTAGTTCAAAACTATGTCTTGTTAAAAGTACCTTCAATTGAACTGAGAAGACACTCCCAAGAGAACATTGTGTCCTCCTCCGCTTCCCGCCTGTTGGAACCCTCTTCACTCCAGACAACTTTAAAAAGAGATCTGAATGACAACCTTGTGAGTTGTCCCTCTTTGTGGGTGAATATGGGCCTGAAGGCATTCCAGTGCCTTTCCACCGTCTCCCACAGTTGACCACAAGAGTTGAGCCCTTGTTTAAAGTGTGTTATCATGTTCGATGATCTAAAACGTGATTAATACAAATGAAGACAAAACATGCAAAAAGCAGACAGCCTATCATAATAGTTCATATCACAAAAAAAAAATTGGTATCAAACTGAAACAATATGGCATTTTGCTAGTTAAATTTAAAATAAATTAACATTAACACTGAATGTTGTGTGTGTGTGTGTGTGTGTGTGTGGGGGGGGGGGGGGGGGGGGTATAGGGAGATGTGTCCATAGCTTATTTATTTTAAAAAATAAGCTATGTAAAAAATTGCTGTAAAATGCTGTTTGACAGTAACATGCTGTTTTCCATTAAAACAGCAATATACCGTAGAAAAAATTCTGGGTGATTTTTGTTGTTTTCGAGAGTGTAGCCTAGAGGAATATACTGTAAATTACCAGCGCTCAAAGTCAACACTCAGAGGCTGTGTTCAAAATCACACCCTATACCCTCATTCACTATTCCCTACATTAGTTCACTAATATAGTCCACTTGACTGAGTGAATAATTACATAGTTCAGTTAATTTTCTACTTTAATTCAGACACTGATGAACACCTGCTGTTAACAAGCTGAATCACTGAAGGAAAGAGGAACATGAAGAACAGAAAAAAAGATTAAATCTTAGCAAATGATATTAGCAGAGGAGGATTAAACAACTCCACATTACCATTACCATCTTCACTTATTACTAACCAGTTTGACTTTATTTCTGTCATACATCTACAGAAATTCGTATTAAAAAGGTGACAGAGGTTAAGATGTCATTTAATTTTCATTTGATGTTACCATGATGGTGATCAGTGCTTGTATTTAGTTGGGCCCTTGACCCTCGTCTTTTTAGCATAAGTTTTTCTTCAGCTGCGGTAACTGTGTTTTTGAAATATATTTGCTATGGCTGAAAAGCTGAAAGAAACCATGATCAGATGACAGTGGCTTTTTGTTAATGGTTACATTCACTATCTTGTGCCCTGATTCACTGATTTAATATGTTGTATAATATATTTATATTGGTAGTGTGTTGATTTTTGGGTTATAGTATCACTTTGATTTTACAGACCAAGTTCTATAAGAATTTTGACAACCACAGAATAAGAAGAATTTTAAGAAAGTTAATGCCCAGAACATTATGAAATACAAGATCAGTCAGACACACACAGATATCAAGAATCGGAGTATGAATCTCAACAATGGTGACAATCAAAAGTTTCATGCTGCAATGCATGTTGGGTGCCATGACTCCCAGCCTGCATTGCGGCATGAATAAAATATGCAGCTGAATTGTCTGGTTATTGTCTTTATCTTTTACTTTTTGCTTTTATTTTTGCTGTTGGTTTTGTGTTGACTTTTAGTAGCGTGTTTTGTGATATTCAGATTTGATGTTATCTTTTTTGTTGATTGTCACCATTGTTGAGATTTATTGGCTGATTCTTGATGTCTGTGTGTGTCAAACTGAAGCCATAGTTCAAAACTTTTTAGTGAATGAATAGTTTACAAATTCTTCATAATAGCACTGCCTGATCTTGTAGTAATATTAAATTAAGCTCTATTAGAAAAAGTTTTTGATAAAGAATTAGACATGGGATAACATTGGTAATTCAAACATTTTGTGTTGACATCATGATAAAAACATAACCAGCAAGAGCTGATCTCATTTTTGTTGGCTTTGTTTCTGCCACATCAAACGTGTCTTAAAAACACACAGCTATTAAAGCCTTTAGAAAATCTAATGTTAATGTCAAGGGTCAAGAGCCCAACTTAAGCAAACACTGATCTCCAAAATGGTAACGTCAAATTAAACATCTCTTTCATCACTCATTCATCCTCTGCTGAGATCTTGAGAGATTTAATATCTTCTGTGGCTGAAGTCAGTTGTAGTTCTTGTGTTTCGCTATTTTATCTTCTTGTTGTTCCTCTGTCCTTCAGTGATTCTGCTTGTTAACATCAGGGGCCCTATTTTAACGATCTGAAACGCAAGTGTCAAAGCGCAAAACGCAAGTAACTTTGTGGGCGGATCCGGGCGCTGTTGCTATTTTCCCGGCGGATAAACGACTCTTGCGCCCGACGCAAATCTAAAAGGGGTTGGTCTGAAGTAGCTTCATTATTCATAGGTGTGGTTTGGGCGTAACGTGAAATAAACCAATCAGAGCGTCCTCTCACATTCCCTTTAAGAGCAGACGCGCTTGTTCCACGGCGGATCGCTATTATAACGGCAGGTTTGCCAGCGCACGCCAGGAGCAGTTCACAGCCGAGGAGACCGACGTTCTCGTCAGGGCCGTAAAACACAGAGAAGTGACACTGGGGATGATGGAGAAACCACACAAATTAGCTTCGGTTAAACAGGCGTATAATTTGGGTAAATGTGTAGCCTAATCTAGATTTTTTTTTTTTTAATCTAGATAGATCTTTTTCACATCTTCACGGACACAACCTCCCTCGTGTGTTAATATTTTTCCTTGTAATAATGTATGATTTGCACAAATGAAAACTGCTGCGTCTGTTTATAATTATTAGAGAATCAAAGTGGATGCGCGTTAACACACTACATAATGGCCAAGCACGCGCCCTTAAAATACCATATCACTAACGCGCAACGCGCCACTGTCTTTAGACTGGTTTCTCCTGGTCAATGGCGCAATTGCTTTCTAAAACTGGAAAATAGCACCAGGACAGTTTTGCGCCGGAACACGCCTCCTCTTTGCGCTGAACCACCCCCGCGAGCGCAAGTTCATTCCCTAATTTACCGACGTGCGTCTGTGGAGGGAAAAGTCCGCTGAGCGTGGGTGCAAAATAGGAATGATACATGCGTCGATGTACAAAGTCAATTGCGCTGGGTGCAAGATAGGGCCCCAGGTGTTCATCACTAATGCCCAATCATCAGTTAATTAATCACTGAATTATATCATTAACTTCAACACTGCCTCAGTGTCCAACACTTTGTAGTGTGGATACACAAGTGTTCATTCAAGATTTTGCAGTGGAGTTAAAAGGGTTAAATGTGTCCAATAAAGAAAAAACAGAGTGAAGCGTAATTTAACGGTAATCAACTGTAAATTAATTTACGGCATAGAACTGTAAAAAAAACAGCATTTTACTGGCAACCACAGCTGCCAGTAGATTTCCGTAAAATCAAGGAAAAACAGTAATATTCTGTAAAACGTAACAGTCAGATTTACTGAATGAAAGAAGTTAATTTCACTGAAATATTAGTGACAGTTCATAGAAAAAACTTATGTGAAGTCAAACTAAAAATGAGAGTAAATATTAAACAGAAGTGTTTATGTGTTTTTGCACAAGAAGATATAGGAGATATCTGTTAGAATAATCAATTCGTTTTGTGGGTCACCATTTTGCTGGGGAGTAGAGCCTTTGCTTCAGTCAAAGATGAGCAGAGTGACACTGATGTTAAGCGGCCCGTTGCTTTATTTAAAAGCAGTAACTGTGTTGCTAATAGCACATATACATGTATGATCTTGTTAGCTAAAAATTATCTGCAAAGATTTTTGTTAAAGTCATTTTTTTTAATTATTTCATACACATTAGGTGTTTGCTGTTTTATATTAAGAGTTAATATTAAGAATATTAATATTACTTTTCAGTTGACTCAAATGAAGTTCACGGTACTATCAGGTTGAATACTCGTTTTTAAACTCGAACTGTTTGAAGCAATCGGTTTCCCAAGTGATATGAGTAACCTTCCATGATATTTTTACAGTAACATGCTGTAAAAAAGGAGAACTGTAAATTAACGGTAGAGATTTGTAAATTAACAGTACATTGCTGGCAACCACAGCTGGCAGCAGATTACTGTTATTTTACAGAGCAATTTTTAAAATCAGGATGTTTTTAGTGTGAATAAAATGTGTGAATGAATTTTGAGTTTTTAGGACAGTCCATTTTACAATAAATTAGTCTGAATTTATTTACAAAAGTTTCATGAATGAGGCCCATTTTATATGCTGAGAAACAGCATCTTTCTTACAATGAACTGAAAGCTTGCATGCCAATGTTACCTCTCTAAGCTAATAAGCTTATTATAAAAGCTTATTTAACATTCTTTTTTATGGAATTAATTTAATGGAATTTCTGTAGACTGTGTTAAAACAGCACTGTAGAAATGTTTCCTCAGTAATTTCCACTCAAAAGAGAACATTTTTGTTCAGCAAAATACATTTTTTTTCAATAGCCTGTTTCACCTGGATTTACCCCACAATAAGGAATAATAGATTTGTCACTGCGTGTTTCATTGTGTATTAAAAAAACATTACATTTAAACTATGTAATTGGTAATAATACCTGTGAAAAATGAAGTGCTTCACAATCCGTCCATAAATTTGGGGAAGGCATTCAAGGTTAGCGTTGTATATCTGTGGCACTCCACATTCAGCGATCCATTCCCCAAGATCTTGTTTGAGCTTCACCAAATCATCTTCTGAGTTGCACTGCTTAATCTTTTGTAATAAATGAGAATAAGTTGTTTAAGGCAGATATTCCAAACAGAGAAATATAATTTTTAAAACAAACTTTTAACTATACTGATCTACTTGTATTTTTGGAATATGGTAAAGTCCTCCTGTGGTGAAAATCATTTTATTTAAAGTTGTTTATTTAAATATGTGGTGCTTTTTAATAGGCTTTAAGACAAACCATGCACAAAGTCAAAATTGGCGGGGTGCTGCGAGCGAATCACTCCGCCCAAGTAGCAGTGCTTCACCTTCTGAGAATATAGTTCCCAGTGTGTATATGGTAGAAGATGGCTGTGTCTCATGTGACCTTGTTATTTGTACACGCTGTGACTATACAGATCACAACATGTAAATAGGAAAATGTTGGCGTTATTTTGTCACTTATTGGGAGCAGTATGCTAGCTGGAGCCGTTTTTGTGCTAAGCTAGGCTAGCGGTGGGTGTATCAGACAGAGTTACGGCACGCATGGATATGAGAAGGGTATGTGTGGACTTATCTAACTCTGGGGGATACGGTGAATAAGCTAAAGTCACAAAAAGTTGGTGTGTTCCTTTAAGGGATAAGATTATTGACTACAGGGGGACTTTAACCAAATGGTGAATACCTTTAGGACATTTTCCTGCACCTCCCTGTCTGGCAACACCTCAAACTGGAAGTTCTCTACATCTGCATCTTGACCGCACATTAGCAAATACAATGCTGGGTCCAGTGCTTTGAGGCCTGGTCCTCCATGAATCAGAGACCAGGCAGTCAGTTTCCCTGCTGTATAGTACCTGCCCTGCTCTAAAGATGACTGGTCATATGTAAAAAAGAGGTTTCCTTCCTGTCCCTCAAAAACTCCTAAGGATGATTGGACCTCCTTCATCAAAAGCCTATAACAAATTAAAGAAATAGTTTTGGTAGTAATAATCAAACAACTACATAAGTTATTTAACAATTATCTTACACCCTGTACAGTCTTAACACCAACCAAGGTTAATAAATGCTTTAGAAATATTGTTAATTTCAGCATTTTTAAATGTATATATTTCAATTTTGTTGTTGATCTGCTGCTATCATCATTTAATGCACTTTGTTATGCACAAGTGCTGTTTTTATTCCGTATCAATTTGAAACATAATCAGTTATCGGCCAGGGAGGTCAAACTTAGATGTTGTTATTCTATTAAATTTACTGATGGGGAAAACTAATTTAAACTTAAGTGCACATAAAGGTCAACATCTGACCAATGTGAACTTACCTGAAAAACTCTCTTGTGGGACCACCATGATCTTCAGCAAGCTCACCCACAAATTCAACCTGTGGTCGTCTGTGCCATGCAAAGTATGTTTTGCCAAGGGCAGTGAGGGCACTTTGCAGCACACACTTTCTTCTAACCACCACGGTTAAGGAAGTTTCTGAAGAAATGTTTTTATTTTTGAAGTTACTTAAAACCTCAGCTGGGTCATCCTCATCCTTAATAAAATAGAAGAAGACAAATATCAGGTATAACATTTAAGACTGCCTGCTAGACAAAAGTGCATAATGACAATTCACTCACATGAGCTGGACTGTAAGGTTGGGTAGGAGATGATAGCATCTCTAAATCTTCCTCTGAATCGCTATCCAGCAATATGTCACTATAAGAAAGAAGTGAAAACAAACATAAAAGCATATTGCAATACTACTACAAATACAATATATATATATATATATATACATTCAGGTATATAAGATTTATTTTATTTTAAGAAAGGGTTCATTAGGTTGAGTATATACTGTATTTATCTCTTGTATGCAAATGTAATCACACTAGGAAAGAAGGAAATAAGTTGTTAATTCGTATTTAGTCTAAACAGCAGAAACAACAAACCCCAGTGGTGTATACAAACACCCTGTATTTGGTCCGGCCTCATGTGGTGTCTGAACTTGTACCTATAAATAAACAGTTACCATCACCACCACATAACTACAAAGCCAATATTAATTATTATTTGTTCAAATGAAACATCTACTTACTTAAATATTTAACAATTAACACTGTTTCTTTAAACTTTAGAATAATGCCACTATAATGCATTTTAATTTACACTCACAGCTTGTGGTGATGTTGCCTGAGGACATGCGTCACAATCTTCTGCAAATGTATCCAGGTCATGTCTGTGTAGAAACATGTCGAATCATTTATTTCAGAGGGAAAAGTTCCTTTAAATGCGTGATTTAGGTTTGTGAGCCCAGATGTCTTACAAAAAAGGAACCGCAAGAATGCATTTATTTGCAATATTACTACTGACTACTTACTCATCTGCTTCATCAGAAACTGAAGAGTCCTTTGCATCTTGATCTTCAGTGAGGTCCACTACAGTGCTGCAAGTCCTAAATCAATAATTAAACTTGTTGCTATGGCAAAGAAGAGTCAAAGTGTTTTGAGCATTCTGTGTCAGTTTCTCAACTTTGCTAAAACATACCCTGAACAACTGTTGACATGTTCTTCCAGTTTGTGAACAGCTACAAGTTCGTGACACAACCTGCAGATCTCAGCAGCTTCCTCCTCCTTCATAAAACAAATCATGTTTGCTTTTTTTTCACATTTTACAGCATGAAGTGCAATTTCACAAGAACTGGTGTGTAGTCTACCTTTACTTCTGGCTCTTCTGGTTCTACGTAAAGAGCTTGCTGCAGTGGCACAATATAAGCCAAAGCCTTGTTGAGACTACTCTCACTTCGAAGGAACTTCACACTGTAGCCAGAATTTGGCACTGGTATCTGTATCAATGCCCGGCTCCTTCCACATCTCATTATTTTAAAGCCCCCTGCCTGTCTCAGCAAAGGGTAAGCACTGAACAGTTGTTCACAAAATTCAGTGTATGAAGAGCTGTTATTATTGGGAAAAGTGATTTTTTGTTTTCCCAGACCAACATGTTGCAACACACTGCGCTCTTCTGTTAAAGGTGCCATTTCACTCTTGGGGTCAGCAAGACAAAAAAAAAAATGGGACCATGGGGTTTCATATGGTCTGCGGGACTGAGTGGGCCGCCTTGCTGCTGGCTGTCGATAAGGCTGAAAGAGTCTTGAAAGATTAGCCTGCACAAAATCTGTTCTGGAGGTTGATGGCTGAGGGAAATTAATGGAATTTCCTAATTGATGAGACTCAATCATTCTCACTGCCAGAGGAGAGGAAATAGACCTTATTTGGCCTGTGTGCCCCTCACTTGTTTGATGTTCAGCTGGTGCAGCAGGTCTGAGTGTTTGGTCAGCAGAGCTTGATTGTCTGGGTGTTTGGTCAGCAGAGCTTGATTGTCTGGGTGTTTGGTCAGCAGAGCTTGATTGTCTGGGTGTTTGGTCAGCAGAGCTTGATTGTCTGGGTGTTTGGTCATTTAGTAATAGCTGAACAGCCTCCTGGATAAGCCGGGCAGCTTGCAGATTTGTGCTAGAGAAAAAACGATGTGACATTACATTAGTGAATCAGACTAACATTACTCTACATAAGATATAAAGATTGTTATAATATAATAACAATAGATGTGATGTATACAGCAATTGATAATAGGGGACATTCGACCAGAAACGTACATTATCTGTCCTTGAATTGTTACAGTAAATAAAAAAAGTATTTCATCAAAAAAATTCTAGAACTGGCTCATTGGAGCTACAGCTTTCATAGTTTTGTTATGCTAAGTGTAATTTTGAAGAAGAAAAAAACCCCATAAATAACAAGTTTAAGCTGTTATCGTTCACATCAATTGATCAAAACCATGAAATTATATATAAATTCTACAAATAAATAGTATTTTACAACTGTCCCCATGTTTTCAGTCCTGTCACGTTTACATAAAACTCTACATAAAATGTATGAAATACACCATAGCCTATTTAACATCGTTACAGGCACCTGAGCATTCATTTGTTCAACTATTTTAAAAGACAGGAATAAAAGCACCAGCGCACACAAGCAATCCTTTTTATTAGTCGAATTCATTTAAAAATGTAAACTCAACAGGTATAAAATATCAGTAAGAGAAAAACACTGTTAATGAGAAGCAGTAGTATATTCCTGCACAACCGGAGGCTGCAGTTTCAGGACCCCAGTTATAGGACCGCAGTTCTAGGACCCTAGTTTTTTGTGACAGCGCCACCTACCGAACTGGATGATATAGCGGCGGCTACAGTTTCAGGACCGCAGTTCTAGGAACCAGGTGGTTTAGTTTGTACATAGTATCAAGATATTTAATCTCAGGATTATTATTACTTTTTATAAAATGTGATTTTATAAATTCAAAACGCATCAGAGGTTAACTACAAAGTGTGTACACAAAGTGAGTCACAATTTTACATTTAAACAAATTAATTTACACAAAATATAAATGAAAAATGTATATTAATCTTTAAACAGCTGAAAAAGTGGAACAACCCAGGTGAAAATAAAGTGTACTTAAGTGCACTAAAAAAACACTTAAATACAAGAAAGTACATTTGTAGTACATTCCTATTTTTTGTGCTAAAGAAAAGTAAAAAAATTAAAAGTATATTTTTACTTAAGTAGTACTTAAGTGTAATTGCGAAAGTATACTAAATAACATTGATATTTTAAATGTATTTTTAGTGCATAAGAAAAAAGATATACTATTGGAAAAAATACACAGAAGTGTTTTATTAGTGTATTTCTTACAAGTACATTTTTAACACATTAAAAATAGTACATTGTTAGTGCACTTTTAGATAGCTATTATAAGTTTAAATTAAATTGATTTTACTTAAAATATATTCAAAATGTAATAGTCAAAAATTAAATTTTCCCAAAAGTGCTATTTAAGTACACTTTATACAAATAAACTAAATATATACTAATTCTTAAATTAATTTTAAGTGTATAAGGTACTCCCAGGTGAAAAAGACATAGTATTAAATGTATTAAAAATATACTTGAAATACAAATAGTATAATACATTTGTATTACCAACATGCTTATTTGAAGTGCATAAAAAATACATTGAATTGTATTTTAATATATTTCTAAAAAGTATACTAGAAATACATTGGTAATAAATATATGCTTAATTATACTTTAAATAAATATGCTAAACACAAGCATAATTTTAACATATTTCTAACAAATGCACTACAAGTACATTGGTAATAAATATATGATTAATTATACTTCCAATAAATATGCTAAACACAGGCATACTTTTAATATATTTCTAACAAATGCACTAAAGGTACATTGGTAATAAATATATGCTTAATTATACTTTTAAGAAATATGCTAAACACAAGAATACTTTTAATATATTTTAAAAAAAGCACTACAAGTACATTGGTAATAAATATGCTTAGTTAAATTTTTAAGAAATATGCTAACACAATCATACCATTTGTGTGAAGTTTTAGTGTATTTAAAGAAAACGTAATTATGTTGCTCTTAATTAAAGTAATTTGTGTAACTTGTGTAAGAACATAGCTAAATCTATAATATTAAAATGGTAAATCTAAAATATAAAAAGCTTTTAGTGTGTTTAAAGTACTTTAAACACTTAGGCCTACTGCAATATATTTGTAATATTTATAATTTTACCATTTTAATATTTTAGATTTTTTGTATAATGTACCAACTTCTAATGTATTACATTGTCAACTATTATTGAGCATTGCAATAAGCACTTAAAATGAATGTTGTTCACTTTTAATTGTTTGTAGGCTACTTGTAAAGGGCTGTTGTCCATTACATGATATGTTTTTACTACTGAAATTCCCACAAGGATATCAACATCATATTATTTTAAATGCATCATAGATACATTTTCCAAATATGTTTAAATGTTGTCCAAAAATATGTTGTACTTGTTTGAATTTGAAAAACACGAATAACACACGTGACTAATCCTGATTGGTTCCAGAGCTGTTGAACGTCTGTGATTAGTTCTTGTGTAATTATGAGCTCACACCTCACTCAGAGCTTGCTGACGGCTGTGCGTTCATTGAATGTGATTATATTTCTAATAATTCAGAGATTAGAAGTCTAAATTTAAACTGGAGCGATCGTGTTTCTTTAGAGGACTTGGAGGAAACCACGCGATTCATATGGATTAGGTGAGTTTTTTTGCGATTAACTTTTTCAAACGTGAACAGTTTTGGTGAATCGTTCATCAGAGGGATAAGTTAAATCTCTCAGGTTTCATTAGTCTATGATATTTCAGTTTTTATTTTTAAGATTAATGGAATTCTTAAATGTTTTGCACTAATGAGTGATCATGACAGTATTTAGATTTTTTTTCTAACGTTAATAGAAAAAGTAACTGTTAGTGTTGTTTTTATTTTTTCCTCATCTTCAAGTTTGCATGCGTGTGACATTTGGAACCTCTGACATTAACCGGTGATTCTAGGTAAGATTTGTATTACAAATTTACGTTTACTTTGCCAGTCATATTTTTGACTAACAGCACGTCTTTTTTGTTGCAATTTGACCAATCAGAGCCAAGCTTTTCAAGTTGAATCTCGAAGAGATGAAGATACTGCTATCAGAAGTTACTGGTAAGTTTTAAGCCGCGTTTCAACCGAAATTACCCGGAACAATTTGTCCCAGGAACTTTTTTCCCAGGAACTTTTTTTGCCCCAGACCGGTTACTTTCTGCGTTTACACCGCGGTCTAAAGTACCGGGAAGATTATAAACTGCGCGCGACTGCTCCTCCCAGTCTGCGACGGACAGTAATCAGTTTTGAGCGCCACATTTATAACAAGTATGGAGGAGATTCAAACTGTGCTGCAGTTGTTTGTGATGTATTGCGGACATTGAATGTGAGATGGCTGGGACGAACGCGCAGAAAATGTCCTGTTACACAAATACGCGTAATAAAGCCTGAACCTCGTCGTCGGTCCAGTGTTTTTTTAATAATTAAATTTCATATTTGCAGACAGACAACTCTTAATGCATGAAGCCACGAACCGCAATAGATTTTTTAAAATGCCGGTTAAAATAGAATGCTGTGTGGAGTCCTCCAGTCAATATGCGGCGTGAATACAACCAATCAGCACGTTCAGTGCACAAGTCCCACCCCCGAAAGTTCCTGAACTTTGAAAAAGTACTACCTCGCCAGCAGGGACTTTCTGAGGGGGAAATATTTACCTGGAACTTCATTTAGACCCTGGTTCCTGCGGTGTAAACACACCGAGTACCAGCCCAAAGTTCCTAGTTCCTGGGGAAAGTTCCCGCGGTGGAAACGCGGCTTTAGTTGCTGTTTGCATAAATAAATAGCTCACTGTTTAGTTTTTGTCCTAGTTTTTTCCAACATTTTTTCCTAGTTTCCTAGTCTAGTCTAATTTGTGTTCATTCATGTAAAAATCTGTTTATTTAATAGTTTTTTTGGGACAGCTGCAAGTCACTTGTCATGGCTTAACGTTACAATATTTTGCACTACTTCTAATTTCCTTAACTCTTTGAAGAGTGTATGTGTTTCTGTACATAACTCTTTTTTTTTTTTTTTTGCTCTCAAAGTCAAAGGGGGCTGACTAAAACAAGATTAGCATTTGTTGTACATTTTAATTATTATTCTTGTTGGCTGGGTATACTTTTTCAGTTAAACAGTTAGCCTAAATTGCCCTTTTTTGCTGTGATATCAAACACGCTTGCATGGAATAATATGAAACTCGGTACACATATAGATCTCATCGGGCGGAACAACTTTCGTGCTCTAAGTTTTACGCCAGTCCAACAGGAAGTCGGCTATTATGGGTTGTATGAAAACGCATGCCCCTGGAATTTGATATACTCCTCCAAGAAATTTAATTTGATCTTCACCAAACTCGATCAGCATGAAGTCAAGACATTGAGGATGCTAAATTGCGGACGGATTTTTGATATCTCGAACGGTTTGGCCGTGGCGAGGAAACACATTTATGGCGAGAAAAGAAAAACACGATGTGTTATAACGTCTTCATACATTAATTGATCTTGATGAAACTTCAGCAGTGTGTTCGCTGTAAGAGGACAATCACATGGATGTGACTAATGTGAGTCAAAGTTATAGCGCCACCAACTGGCAGCGAGAAGTGTGTTACTTTCAAGATGCTTTCGACAAAAGTGGGGGATTTGTTTTACCTAAAGTCACAAAACTTGGTATGTATATTGTGCACATCGAGCTGGACAACTTTCTCATTTACAGTCATTAGCTCCGACCAACAGGAAGTCAGATATTTTGGTTTGAATGTGGTTTTGTCTCTCTCTGCCTCTCTCTGAAAGAGTTCCCCCTGCCATTCTGTGTGTGTGTCTGTGTGTGTGGGGAGGGGAGGGGGGCAGAAAGACTCTATTAAAAATAGGTATATTGTGCCATCTAGTGTTTTATACTATGTATACATGTGTTTTTTCTTTTAAACAAGTGTTTTAAATTACAGTAATTTCAATTAATATATATACCACACTTCATAGAAATGTTGTGTACTTACAATGGCTGCTGATTTCATGTGTCCGTTAAGTCCATGAGACTGTAGGGTGTCTAATTTTTCCTTTTAGGTTTCAGAAGGGTGTTCACGCATACTTTGTGGTTGATATGTGCCCTCGATGCGCACTTTTGCAGAACCCACACTGATGCAAACTCTAAAGCAGACTTCTTCTCGACAGTCAAAGAGGAGTTACGTTATTGGCCGTTGTGCACAGGAACCCTAAAGGCACCGGGGTGGCGGTTTATATATATATATATATATATATATATATATATATATATATATATATATATATAAAAATAAATATAGCTACAAGCAGCGATTACGGGCCCAAGCCGGTGGCACCGCCACCTCTGTGCCTTTAGTGCAACTAAATGCTCCGGGGTGGCGGTGCCACCGGCTTGGGCCCGTAATCGCTGCTTGCAGCTATATTTGAAGTTAGTTTTTTTGTTGTTGTTTATAATACCTCTTCAGATCACTTGTATGTTAATGTATATTTTTTTTACAGTTTACATATGCTGCTGTACTGATGTACACTGGGTAATACATTGAAGGGCACCTATTATGGAATTTTGAAATTTACCTTTCATGTAGTGTGTAACATAGATCTAAGTGAACAAAAACATCCTGCAAAGTTTGAAATATGAAAGTGCACCGTATATAAAGTTATTGTCTTTCAAAAGTAAGAGTCGACTCTGAGTCATTTTTATGAATCGTTAGAAGACCGAAGCTTTTTCTCTGACTAGATGACGTCAACTTGTCAAGTTATTTGAATACGATATGCCCACTTATTGCGCTCCAAGGCCAGCAGGGAAACATCATGGCGACGAGACGCTGTGTTCTGAAGTGCGACTCAAAAGCCAACTTTTTTCATCTACCCAAGGAGGAGCATTTGAAGACTAAGTGGCTACAATTCACTATACCACAGAAGTATAGTCCGAGCCTTGTGCTTTGCTCGCGCCATTTTGAAGACGATTGCTTTACCAACTTAAATGCAATCAAACTTGGATTCGTGAGCCGGCTGATATTGAAGGAAGGTTCAGTTCCAAGTGTATTTGCATCTTCCTCCTCCGTATCACAACCTGTGGGTGTTATTAATAATTGTTGCTTTTATGTTTTATGTAGCATGCTTAATAATTATTTTGTTTGTTGTGTAAGCACCGTTTAGCTTCTAGGTCTTCAATGACAATTGTATTGAGATATGTGAAGTGTTTGTCGTTGTTTTCGGAGTTGTCTTAAAGAATAGAGTAATACCTCGTAGTAACGTAACTGCATTTTTTTTTTTTTTTTGTAAAACGTTATGTTTATGCATCGGGCTAACGCAAACAAAGACTGATTGTGCTTTTACAATATGAACTCTGGGCTATGCTCGCTAACATAAACTTACATTCTTTATCTTATTTTTCGTTTTTTACTACAAACTACAAAGCAGTGGACTATAATCATTATTATAACAAAATTGAATTGATAAAAGCATCATTGTACTCCGTGTTAAAAATAAGTATTATCTCTGTAAACACTGCTGGGTCATCTGACCAATCAACGCAGATTAGCGTCGCGCAAAGGCGGGGTTTGGAAAAATGAGTCGTTGAACTAATCATTTGGGAGTCGGTGAGCAAATCAGGTAAAAATAAATGCATATTATACGACAACAAAAGTGTTTTTTGTCATTGCATGCATGTAAAACTGTTGTTGGGGACTCCCAAAACAACATTAGGAACATTTTAAATGTCATAATAGGTGCCCTTTAAAGTTTACTAGCTTTCAAAGTGTGTGTGTTTTATACAAATATTTTTTTACTGTGTGTTTTAATACACCATTAACATATTTAATTATATTTTATGTTCACAGTATTAAAACATATTTGAAATGATTTACTATATAAAAAAATATGTGAGCAATACATAAATATGATTTGTATAAATTATATATTCTTAAATTTTAAATAATTTATAAGTGTATTTAAAAATGCATTAAAGATGGGTTCAATTGTACTAAAAGGGGTAACAAAATAAAATAAATTAAAGCTGAAATAGTATTTTAAAAACATATTTTAGTTCATCTTCAGTGTGTCTCAAAATAGCACAGTTGAGTACACTAAGATGATCTTAAGTTTATTTTAAGAAGTACTAAAGATAAGCTTTTAGTATATTAAGTACAAAATAAGTGCGCGAAAATAGAGCACTTTAAGTACATTATGGAAGTGTACTAATTAGGTGTATTTTAGTGCACTTTTTTAAACCTAGGAATACATTATAAGTATAATTTGTATATATTTATTATATATTATATTTTAAATAATTTATTATTGTATTTAAAACACACTAAAAGTGGTAACAAAATACACTTTTTTTAAAATCTGAAATAGTATATTAAAAATACACTTTAGTTCATCTTCAGTGTGTCTCAAAATAGCACAGTTGAGTACACTAAGATAATCTTAAGTTTATCTTAAGTACTAAAGATAAGCTTTTAGTATATTAAGTTCAAAATAAGTGCGCGAAAATAGAGCACTTTAAGTACATTATGGAAGTGTACTAAGTGCACTTAAAATGTATTTTAGTATACTTTTTTTTCACCTGGGAAGTCTTAGTTTCTTGAATTATACTGTATATTGATTAACCTCAAGTTTAACTAATTAGCTCATTATCAAGTAAAATAAAGATGGAATCAGCATATGCAGTCACTAAATTACAGCCAGATATTTTAAAGGTTGTAGAGAGGCAAGACAAGACTCAAGAATGATTCAAAAATGTATATATATTTATGTCATTCTTGCAATCAATAACAACAGCACCAAAAAGACCCCCTTTTTCCATCAGTTGCTGCACAGACAGAATGGCTGTAGTTAGGCTTCAACTCTGTGTGTGTGTGAGAGAGAGAGAGAGAGAGAGAGAGAGAGAGAGAGAGAGAGAGAGAGGGGGATTACATAAGAAAGATTCGGTATTTTACACTTAAAGCCCTGTTTACAGATCGTATCTGATGAAATAGAACGGTTAAGATTAAACTTTGGACAGATGCTGCTGTCGCGAGAATTTTAGGTTCATATCGCTTTCCCCCCTCACCCCCACAATGGTTGTATATGTGCACTGGAAGATTCCTTCCTAAAACACATTAAACTTTCGTTTACAAAGACGTGAAACTCACCGAGTGGTCAGGGGTGTTCACTGATACGGTTCCAAAAAAAATCGCTGAAAAAGATGCATTCCAACAGGTTTTATCGTAGTTTTTGTCCAACTCCATGACTTGTATTGAATGTGCTGTGTGAGGTGCGGTATTACTCCGCCGCTGGAGTGTCTATTATTCAAGCTCTCAACGGAAGAATCACGGGTGTGACACGTTTGGCAAAATAGGTCCACAAAAGCTAAATAAACCTAAAATTCTCGCGACAGCAGCATCTGTCCAAAGTTTAATCTTAACCGTTCTATTTCATCAGATACGATCTGTAAACAGGGCTTTAAGTGTAAAATACCGAACTTGTCCTTTAAATTACTGTTTTTGGTGATCCAGTGTAGTGGCGATTTTATGATATTCATTGATATTAAGTAAAATATAGATGATTCAAAGAATGTCACATGTGTGACTCTCACTTGTAGTGAGATAAGATTCTTTTTATGTACCTGGGAAGGCAGAAGGGAGAGACACTCCAGAGAACAGACGAACAAGGACCTCTGACCTAGATGTCAGAAGGCCATTTGGTGAAGGAGGGCTTAGGAGTTGGCTCTAGTGACGAATCGAAACTAGTGTTATGGCTTCTTTGTCTATGGAAACCTACTGGATGGAAAACTACTGGGAGGATGGCTCTGGGGGGGAAGAAGACCTTGAAACTTAGATAAAAGCTGGTTCAGTCTGTCTGGGGGTGTGTCACTCTTCTGCACAGGGTAACAACTGTGTATTAGACTGCTCCTATTCTTGCAAGAATAAATACTTCTATTTTATAATTTGACTCTGAGTCTCCCTTACGCAGTGATGTTTGTTTGATGAATTTTTGCCACAACACCAGTTCGGTAGGTGGCGCTGTAACAAAAAACTAGGGTCCTGAAACTGGGGTCCTGAAACTGGGGTCCTGAAACTGCAGCCTCCGGTTGTGCAGGAATACCCTTCTCATGAGAAGATGAGCATATAGGACTGCTGCAGGTTAGTGGGTAGCTAAATATATTTAACCTATTATTAAGAAAACACATTTTGAAATGAAATATATTTATAGGAACATTTCAGCAGGCTCAAGATAATTAATGCAGACCTCATGATTCATTGTTTTACTCAATTGTGAAGCCATAAAATGTAGTGATAATATGCATTATCATGTATGTAGGTAGGTGCGCTTCATGGTGTTACCGGAAACTTCTGAGATGTAATAAGTGGAATGTGGAAGTAGTTGTGCAAGTCCATTGTGCAGCCAAAGTAAAATGTATTTATGCAGATACTTACTTTGAATTACCTGCCATTTGTTGAGCCGTTAGATAAACCTACAAGGAATAAGGAGGGAGTCAAAATTTGGAAATTAGGATGTGCTTTTACTATTGGTATATCAGAGAATATGAATGAACAAATTAATAAATTAGGCATTTATATAGCGCTGTCATATGTACTACTGTAAACCCAAAGCACTTTACGATTGTATCAGGGGACCTCTCAACACCACCAGTGTGCAGCTCCACTGGCATGATGCGATGGCAGCCACAGTACAACGGCTGGGCTCACCACACACACACACACACACACACACACTCTATAGGTGGAGAGGAGAGAGAGTGATAGAGCCAATTCAGTAAATGGGGCAATGGCCAATGGATGGAATGTGGGCAGGACACCGGGGTTACACCCCTACTCTTTAGAGAAATGCCATGGGATTTTTAATGACCACAGAGAGTCCTCGGTTTTACGTCTCATCCGAAGGAAGGATGCTGTATGCTTTATTAAATTTACTTAAGGAAAGACGATGATATCATTAATCAAATAAAAAAAATTAAACCATAGGCTTGTTCGACTTGTACATGCGCTGCCAGAGACCGATCGGTGAATGACGTAAAGTACCGCGAGAGATTATAATCTATTTATAGATTATAGTCTCTATAGAGACTAGGTCACACGGCTCGTATGTTATTCACCGATCGGTGCAGCGACGGTTCAAGTCAAACAATCCTAAAATGATTGGATTGGCATGCAAATGAGTATTTATAGTAAGTAAACAACTCAACCATTTAGATATCACAGCTTTGTCACGTTAAAATCAAACTTAAAATGGCCTGAAAACATATTGTGGCGGTTTTAGAGCGCAATCAGCCTGGGGCATTTTAGCTGGGGCCGTTGAGTTGAGAGTTGTATACTGAATCAATATTCACACCTAATAAACATTTGGATGCATCTTGCACTTGTCTTACATGTTGATTATGGTAAAATTAAAAATCTCCTTTAACGCCGCGTGCAAAACGCAATGTTAGACAGGTTGGGTAAAAAATGCTCACAATCCCTAAATGACTATCATACTATATACATTTCCTCATAACATCATTATAATACTTACCTCTCAACCACTTTCTCATCGAAAACACAAAATGTTTTCACGCGTCGTTGTCACTCACGTCGCACAATCGTACAGCGTGGTGGGCTGATTCTTCTCTTGCAGCAATTTTCTGTTTGGCGACTCGCACATCGCCATCTATAGATGAAATATATATATATATATATATATATATATATATAATTTGTTCCCAGTCATATATAGCCTACTACTGCACAATCATAATGGTTAATTAATAATTTCGTAAGGCAAGGAGTGTTTCCTAAAACAATTATTATAAATAACGACTTTATTATACTGGTTCAGAATAAATTTACATTTGCAACACAAAAATTAAACACTTTACTGCACCACCATGATTTTATTATAATATTAGGCCAACGTGACTCGCTCTGAGGAGAGTGGGTCGCTCGCTGTGTGAGGAGAGTGGGTCGCCCTCTGTGTGAGGAGAGTGGGTCGCCCGCTGCGTGAGGAGAGTGGGTCGCTCGCTGAGGAGAGTGAGTCGCTCGCTGCGTGAGGAGAGTGAGTCGCTCGCTGTGTGAGGAGAGTGGGTCGCTCGCTGTGTGAGGAGAGTGGGTCGCTCGCTGTGTGAGGAGAGTGGGTCGCTTGCTGCGTGAGGAGAGTGGGTCGCTCGCTGAGGAGAGTGGGTCGCTCGCTGTGTGAGGAGAGTGGGTCGCTCGCTGTGTGAGGAGAGTGGGTCGCTCGCTGTGTGAGGAGAGTGGGTCGCTCGCTGTGTGAGGAGAGTGGGTCGCTCGCTGTGTGAGGAGAGTGGGTCGCTCGCTGAGGAGAGTGGGTCGCTCGCTGAGGAGAGTGGGTCGCTCGCTGTGTGAGGAGAGTGGGTCGCTCGCTGTGTGAGGAGAGTGGGTCGCTCGCTGAGGAGAGTGGGTCGCTCGCTGAGGAGAGTGGGTCGCTCGCTGTGTGAGGAGAGTGGGTCGCTCGCTGAGGAGAGTGGGTCGCTCGCTGAGGAGAGTGGGTCGCTCGCTGTGTGAGGAGAGTGGGTCGCTCGCTGCGTGAGGAGAGTGGGTCGCTCGCTGAGGAGAGTGGGTCGCTCGCTGCGTGAGGAGAGTGAGTCGCTCGCTGAGGAGAGTGGGTCGCTCGCTGTGTGAGGAGAGTGGGTCGCTCGCTGAGGAGAGTGGGTCGCCCTCTGTGTGAGGAGAGTGGGTCGCTCGCTGTGTGAGGAGAGTGGGTCGCTCGCTGTGTGAGGAGAGTGGGTCGCTCGCTGTGTGAGGAGAGTGGGTCGCTCGCTGCGTGAGGAGAGTGAGTCGCTCGCTGAGGAGAGTGGGTCGCTCGCTGCGTGAGGAGAGTGGGTCGCTCGCTGTGTGAGGAGAGTGGGTCGCTCGCTGTGTGAGGAGAGTGGGTCGCTCGCTGTGTGAGGAGAGTGAGTCGCTCGCTGAGGAGAGTGGGTCGCTCGCTGTGTGAGGAGAGTGGGTCGCTCTCTGCGTGAGGAGAGTGGGTCGCTCGCTGCGTGAGGAGAGTGGGTCGCTCGCTGAGGAGAGTGGGTCGCTCGCTGTGTGAGGAGAGTGGGTCGCTCGCTGTGTGAGGAGAGTGGGTCGCTCGCTGCGTGAGGAGAGTGGGTCGCTCGCTGTGTGAGGAGAGTGGGTCGCTCGCTGCGTGAGGAGAGTGGGTTGCTCGCTGAGGAGAGTGGGTCGCTCGCTGTGTGAGGAGAGTGGGTCGCTCGCTGCGTGAGGAGAGTGGGTCGCTCGCTGAGGAGAGTGGGTCGCTCGCTGCGTGAGGAGAGTGGGTCGCTCGCTGTGTGAGGAGAGTGGGTCGCTCTCTGCGTGAGGAGAGTGGGTCGCTCGCTGCGTGAGGAGAGTGGGTCGCTCGCTGAGGAGAGTGGGTCGCTCGCTGTGTGAGGAGAGTGGGTCGCTCGCTGAGGAGAGTGGGTCGCTCGCTGAGGAGAGTGGGTCGCTCGCTGTGTGAGGAGAGTGGGTCGCTCGCTGAGGAGAGTGGGTCGCTCGCTGCGTGAGGAGAGTGGGTCGCTCGCTGAGGAGAGTGGGTCGCTCGCTGCGTGAGGAGAGTGAGTCGCTCGCTGAGGAGAGTGAGTCGCTCGCTGTGTGAGGAGAGTGAGTCGCTCGCTGCGTGAGGAGAGTGAGTCGCTCGCTGTGTGAGGAGAGTGAGTCGCCCTCTGTGTGAGGAGAGTGGGTCGCTCGCTGAGGAGAGTGGGTCGCTCGCTGTGTGAGGAGAGTGGGTCGCTCGCTGTGTGAGGAGAGTGGGTCGCTCGCTGAGGAGAGTGGGTCGCTCGCTGCGTGAGGAGAGTGGGTCGCTCGCTGCGTGAGGAGAGTGGGTCGCTCGCTGTGTGAGGAGAGTGGGTCGCTCGCTGCGTGAGGAGAGTGAGTCGCTCGCTGAGGAGAGTGGGTCGCTCGCTGCGTGAGGAGAGTGGGTCGCTCGCTGCGTGAGGAGAGTGGGTCGCTCGCTGCGTGAGGAGAGTGGGTCGCTCGCTGTGTGAGGAGAGTGGGTCGCTCTCTGCGTGAGGAGAGTGGGTCGCTCGCTGCGTGAGGAGAGTGGGTCGCTCGCTGAGGAGAGTGGGTCGCTCGCTGTGTGAGGAGAGTGGGTCGCTCGCTGTGTGAGGAGAGTGGGTCGCCCGCTGCGTGAGGAGAGTGGGTCGCTCGCTGAGGAGAGTGGGTCGCTCGCTGCGTGAGGAGAGTGGGTCGCTCGCTGTGTGAGGAGAGTGGGTCGCTCTCTGCGTGAGGAGAGTGGGTCGCTCGCTGAGGAGAGTGGGTCGCTCGCTGTGTGAGGAGAGTGGGTCGCTCGCTGAGGAGAGTGGGTCGCTCGCTGCGTGAGGAGAGTGGGTCGCTCGCTGAGGAGAGTGGGTCGCTCGCTGCGTGAGGAGAGTGAGTCGCTCGCTGAGGAGAGTGGGTCGCTCGCTGTGTGAGGAGAGTGGGTCGCTCGCTGCGTGAGGAGAGTGAGTCGCTCGCTGAGGAGAGTGAGTCGCTCGCTGTGTGAGGAGAGTGGGTCGCTCGCTGAGGAGAGTGAGTCGCTCGCTGCGTGAGGAGAGTGAGTCGCTCGCTGAGGAGAGTGAGTCGCTCGCTGAGGAGAGTGGGTCGCTCGCTGCGTGAGGAGAGTGAGTCGCTCGCTGAGGAGAGTGGGTCGCTCGCTGTGTGAGGAGAGTGGGTCGCTCGCTGAGGAGAGTGGGTCGCTCGCTGTGTGAGGAGAGTGAGTCGCTCGCTGAGGAGAGTGAGTCGCTCGCTGAGGAGAGTGGGTCGCTCGCTGCGTGAGGAGAGTGAGTCGCTCGCTGAGGAGAGTGGGTCGCTCGCTGTGTGAGGAGAGTGAGTCGCTCGCTGTGTGAGGAGAGTGAGTCGCTCGCTGAGGAGAGTGAGTCGCTCGCTGTGTGAGGAGAGTGAGTCGCCCTCTGTGTGAGGAGAGTGAGTCGCTCGCTGTGTGAGGAGAGTGAGTCGCTCGCTGTGTGAGGAGAGTGGGTCGCTCGCTGAGGAGAGTGGGTCGCTCGCTGTGTGAGGAGAGTGGGTCGCTCGCTGTGTGAGGAGAGTGGGTCGCTCGCTGAGGAGAGTGGGTCGCTCGCTGCGTGAGGAGAGTGGGTCGCTCGCTGAGGAGAGTGAGTCGCTCGCTGTGTGAGGAGAGTGGGTCGCTCGCTGCGTGAGGAGAGTGGGTCGCTCGCTGTGTGAGGAGAGTGGGTCGCTCGCTGTGTGAGGAGAGTGGGTCGCTCGCTGTGTGAGGAGAGTGGGTCGCTCGCTGCGTGAGGAGAGTGAGTCGCTCGCTGAGGAGAGTGGGTCGCTCGCTGCGTGAGGAGAGTGGGTCGCTCGCTGTGTGAGGAGAGTGGGTCGCTCGCTGTGTGAGGAGAGTGGGTCGCTCGCTGTGTGAGGAGAGTGAGTCGCTCGCTGAGGAGAGTGGGTCGCTCGCTGTGTGAGGAGAGTGGGTCGCTCTCTGCGTGAGGAGAGTGGGTCGCTCGCTGCGTGAGGAGAGTGGGTCGCTCGCTGAGGAGAGTGGGTCGCTCGCTGTGTGAGGAGAGTGGGTCGCTCGCTGTGTGAGGAGAGTGGGTCGCTCGCTGCGTGAGGAGAGTGGGTCGCTCGCTGTGTGAGGAGAGTGGGTCGCTCGCTGCGTGAGGAGAGTGGGTTGCTCGCTGAGGAGAGTGGGTCGCTCGCTGTGTGAGGAGAGTGGGTCGCTCGCTGCGTGAGGAGAGTGGGTCGCTCGCTGAGGAGAGTGGGTCGCTCGCTGCGTGAGGAGAGTGGGTCGCTCGCTGTGTGAGGAGAGTGGGTCGCTCTCTGCGTGAGGAGAGTGGGTCGCTCGCTGCGTGAGGAGAGTGGGTCGCTCGCTGAGGAGAGTGGGTCGCTCGCTGTGTGAGGAGAGTGGGTCGCTCGCTGAGGAGAGTGGGTCGCTCGCTGAGGAGAGTGGGTCGCTCGCTGTGTGAGGAGAGTGGGTCGCTCGCTGAGGAGAGTGGGTCGCTCGCTGCGTGAGGAGAGTGGGTCGCTCGCTGAGGAGAGTGGGTCGCTCGCTGCGTGAGGAGAGTGAGTCGCTCGCTGAGGAGAGTGAGTCGCTCGCTGTGTGAGGAGAGTGAGTCGCTCGCTGCGTGAGGAGAGTGAGTCGCTCGCTGTGTGAGGAGAGTGAGTCGCCCTCTGTGTGAGGAGAGTGGGTCGCTCGCTGAGGAGAGTGGGTCGCTCGCTGTGTGAGGAGAGTGGGTCGCTCGCTGTGTGAGGAGAGTGGGTCGCTCGCTGAGGAGAGTGGGTCGCTCGCTGCGTGAGGAGAGTGGGTCGCTCGCTGCGTGAGGAGAGTGGGTCGCTCGCTGTGTGAGGAGAGTGGGTCGCTCGCTGCGTGAGGAGAGTGAGTCGCTCGCTGAGGAGAGTGGGTCGCTCGCTGCGTGAGGAGAGTGGGTCGCTCGCTGCGTGAGGAGAGTGGGTCGCTCGCTGCGTGAGGAGAGTGGGTCGCTCGCTGTGTGAGGAGAGTGGGTCGCTCTCTGCGTGAGGAGAGTGGGTCGCTCGCTGCGTGAGGAGAGTGGGTCGCTCGCTGAGGAGAGTGGGTCGCTCGCTGTGTGAGGAGAGTGGGTCGCTCGCTGTGTGAGGAGAGTGGGTCGCCCGCTGCGTGAGGAGAGTGGGTCGCTCGCTGAGGAGAGTGGGTCGCTCGCTGCGTGAGGAGAGTGGGTCGCTCGCTGTGTGAGGAGAGTGGGTCGCTCTCTGCGTGAGGAGAGTGGGTCGCTCGCTGAGGAGAGTGGGTCGCTCGCTGTGTGAGGAGAGTGGGTCGCTCGCTGAGGAGAGTGGGTCGCTCGCTGCGTGAGGAGAGTGGGTCGCTCG
Source organism: Phoxinus phoxinus (assembly GCF_949152265.1). Taxonomy (NCBI): domain Eukaryota; kingdom Metazoa; phylum Chordata; class Actinopteri; order Cypriniformes; family Leuciscidae; genus Phoxinus; species Phoxinus phoxinus. Next base: position 1,991,244 of record NC_136885.1, read on the forward strand.
CTGAGGAGAGTGGGTCGCTCGCTGCGTGAGGAGAGTGAGTCGCTCGCTGAGGAGAGTGGGTCGCTCGCTGTGTGAGGAGAGTGGGTCGCTCGCTGCGTGAGGAGAGTGAGTCGCTCGCTGAGGAGAGTGAGTCGCTCGCTGTGTGAGGAGAGTGGGTCGCTCGCTGAGGAGAGTGAGTCGCTCGCTGCGTGAGGAGAGTGAGTCGCTCGCTGAGGAGAGTGAGTCGCTCGCTGAGGAGAGTGGGTCGCTCGCTGCGTGAGGAGAGTGAGTCGCTCGCTGAGGAGAGTGGGTCGCTCGCTGTGTGAGGAGAGTGGGTCGCTCGCTGAGGAGAGTGGGTCGCTCGCTGTGTGAGGAGAGTGAGTCGCTCGCTGAGGAGAGTGAGTCGCTCGCTGAGGAGAGTGGGTCGCTCGCTGCGTGAGGAGAGTGAGTCGCTCGCTGAGGAGAGTGGGTCGCTCGCTGTGTGAGGAGAGTGGGTCGCTCGCTGCGTGAGGAGAGTGAGTCGCTCGCTGAGGAGAGTGAGTCGCTCGCTGTGTGAGGAGAGTGAGTCGCCCTCTGTGTGAGGAGAGTGAGTCGCTCGCTGTGTGAGGAGAGTGAGTCGCTCGCTGTGTGAGGAGAGTGGGTCGCTCGCTGAGGAGAGTGGGTCGCTCGCTGTGTGAGGAGAGTGGGTCGCTCGCTGTGTGAGGAGAGTGGGTCGCTCGCTGAGGAGAGTGGGTCGCTCGCTGCGTGAGGAGAGTGGGTCGCTCGCTGAGGAGAGTGAGTCGCTCGCTGTGTGAGGAGAGTGGGTCGCTCGCTGCGTGAGGAGAGTGGGTCGCTCGCTGAGGAGAGTGGGTCGCTCGCTGAGGAGAGTGAGTCGCTCGCTGTGTGAGGAGAGTTGGTCGCTCGCTGAGGAGAGTGAGTCGCTCGCTGTGTGAGGAGAGTGGGTCGCTCGCTGTGTGAGGAGAGTGAGTCGCTCGCTGCGTGAGGAGAGTGAGTCGCTCGCTGAGGAGAGTGGGTCGCTCGCTGTGTGAGGAGAGTGAGTCGCTCGCTGAGGAGAGTGGGTCGCTCGCTGAGGAGAGTGAGTCGCTCGCTGTGTGAGGAGAGTGGGTCGCTCGCTGTGTGAGGAGAGTGAGTCGCTCGCTGCGTGAGGAGAGTGAGTCGCTCGCTGAGGAGAGTGGGTCGCTCGCTGTGTGAGGAGAGTGAGTCGCTCGCTGTGTGAGGAGAGTGGGTCGCTCGCTGTGTGAGGAGAGTGGGTCGCTCGCTGTGTGAGGAGAGTGGGTCGCCCTCTGTGTGAGGAGAGTGGGTCGCTCGCTGTGTGAGGAGAGTGGGTCGCTCGCTGTGTGAGGAGAGTGGGTCGCCCTCTGTGTGAGGAGAGTGGGTCGCTCGCTGCGTGAGGAGAGTGGGTCGCTCGCTGCGTGAGGAGAGTGGGTCGCTCGCTGCGTGAGGAGAGTGGGTCGCTCGCTGCGTGAGGAGAGTGGGTCGCTCGCTGCGTGAGGAGAGTGGGTCGCCCTCTGTGTGAGGAGAGTGGGTCGCTCGCTGCGTGAGGAGAGTGGGTCGCCCTCTGTGTGAGGAGAGTGGGTCGCTCGCTGCGTGAGGAGAGTGGGTCGCTCGCTGTGTGAGGAGAGTGGGTCGCTCGCTGTGTGAGGAGAGTGGGTCGCTCGCTGCGTGAGGAGAGTGGGTCGCTCGCTGCGTGAGGAGAGTGGGTCGCTCGCTGTGTGAGGAGAGTGAGTCGCTCGCTGTGTGAGGAGAGTGGGTCGCTCGCTGCGTGAGGAGAGTGGGTCGCTCGCTGTGTGAGGAGAGTGGGTCGCTCGCTGTGTGAGGAGAGTGGGTCGCTCGCTGTGTGAGGAGAGTGGGTCGCTCGCTGTGTGAGGAGAGTGGGTCGCTCGCTGTGCGAGGAGAGTGGGTCGCTCGCTGCGTGAGGAGAGTGGGTCGCTCGCTGTGTGAGGAGAGTGGGTCGCTCGCTGTGTGAGGAGAGTGGGTCGCCCTCTGTGTGAGGAGAGTGGGTCGCCCTCTGTGTGAGGAGAGTGGGTCGCCCTCTGTGTGAGGAGAGTGGGTCGCCCTCTGTGTGAGGAGAGTGGGTCGCTCGCTGTGTGAGGAGAGTGGGTCGCTCGCTGTGTGAGGAGAGTGGGTCGCCCTCTGTGTGAGGAGAGTGGGTCGCCCTCTGTGTGAGGAGAGTGGGTCGCTCGCTGCGTGAGGAGAGTGGGTCGCCCTCTGTGTGAGGAGAGTGGGTCGCTCGCTGTGTGAGGAGAGTGGGTCGCCCTCTGTGTGAGGAGAGTGAGTCGCTCGCTGCGTGAGGAGAGTGGGTCGCTCGCTGTGTGAGGAGAGTGGGTCGCTCGCTGCGTGAGGAGAGTGGGTCGCTCGCTGTGTGAGGAGAGTGGGTCGCTCGCTGTGTGAGGAGAGTGGGTCGCTCGCTGCGTGAGGAGAGTGGGTCGCTCGCTGTGTGAGGAGAGTGGGTCGCTCGCTGCGTGAGGAGAGTGAGTCGCTCGCTGCGTGAGGAGAGTGGGTCGCTCGCTGAGGAGAGTGGGTCGCTCGCTGCGTGAGGAGAGTGGGTCGCTCGCTGAGGAGAGTGGGTCGCTCGCTGCGTGAGGAGAGTGAGTCGCTCGCTGCGTGAGGAGAGTGGGTCGCTCGCTGCGTGAGGAGAGTGGGTCGCTCGCTGCGTGAGGAGAGTGGGTCGCTCGCTGCGTGAGGAGAGTGGGTCGCTCGCTGCGTGAGGAGAGTGGGTCGCTCGCTGTGTGAGGAGAGTGAGTCGCTCGCTGTGTGAGGAGAGTGAGTCGCTCGCTGCGTGAGGAGAGTGAGTCGCTCGCTGCGTGAGGAGAGTGAGTCGCTCGCTGCGTGAGGAGAGTGAGTCGCTCGCTGCGTGAGGAGAGTGAGTCGCTCGCTGCGTGAGGAGAGTGAGTCGCTCGCTGCGTGAGGAGAGTGGGTCGCTCGCTGAGGAGAGTGGGTCGCTCGCTGCGTGAGGAGAGTGGGTCGCTCGCTGCGTGAGGAGAGTGGGTCGCTCGCTGAGGAGAGTGGGTCGCTCGCTGTGTGAGGAGAGTGGGTCGCTCGCTGCGTGAGGAGAGTGAGTCGCTCGCTGCGTGAGGAGAGTGGGTCGCTCGCTGCGTGAGGAGAGTGAGTCGCTCGCTGCGTGAGGAGAGTGGGTCGCTCGCTGCGTGAGGAGAGTGGGTCGCTCGCTGCGTGAGGAGAGTGGGTCGCTCGCTGCGTGAGGAGAGTGGGTCGCTCGCTGTGTGAGGATTGTGAGTCGCTCGCTGCGTGAGGAGAGTGAGTCGCTCGCTGCGTGAGGAGAGTGGGTCGCTCGCTGCGTGAGGAGAGTGAGTCGCTCGCTGTGTGAGGAGAGTGGGTCGCTCGCTGCGTGAGGAGAGTGAGTCGCTCGCTGAGGAGAGTGGGTCGCTCGCTGTGTGAGGAGAGTGGGTCGCTCGCTGCGTGAGGAGAGTGGGTCGCTCGCTGTGTGAGGAGAGTGAGTCGCTCGCTGTGTGAGGAGAGTGGGTCGCTCGCTGCGTGAGGAGAGTGGGTCGCTCGCTGTGTGAGGAGAGTGAGTCGCTCGCTGCGTGAGGAGAGTGGGTCGCTCTCTGCGTGAGGAGAGTGAGTCGCTCGCTGTGTGAGGAGAGTGGGTCGCTCGCTGAGGAGAGTGGGTCGCTCGCTGCGTGAGGAGAGTGAGTCGCTCGCTGTGTGAGGAGAGTGGGTCGCTCGCTGCGTGAGGAGAGTGAGTCGCTCGCTGTGTGAGGAGAGTGGGTCGCTCGCTGCGTGAGGAGAGTGGGTCGCTCGCTGCGTGAGGAGAGTGAGTCGCTCGCTGCGTGAGGAGAGTGAGTCGCTCGCTGAGGAAAGTGAGTCGCTCGCTGTGTATACAGATCCACCGCTGGCCTATCATTGGGAAAGTCGGTAGCTAGTGGCTATATTAAAGTGACTTCCCACGACAAATCATTAGTCCTATTTTTGGACCTTCCGGCCCGCCATAAGCGAGTTAGCATGTTGTGCGAGTAACCCCAGAGTGCAGTCTGGACGATGGGGCGGGGCGACACGTGTCGCTCCGCCTACCAACAATTTCATTGGTTTATAATACAGCAATCTTATTGGAGTAGACACTTGAGGCATGAGCATGCGCATTCCTTTATGTACGAGTTTATGAATGATCTTCTATCTACGCAGTTTCGTGCAGTTTGGCCGTAGGCTACTACGTTGTCGCATGGCGATTTCAGTAATGATCAATTAAATAATGTTTTTATTAACTTAATACGACTTAATAAGTTAAATGAAGTTACTGTACAACAAACAATAACAATCCCTTTAATGCAGACCGCCGTGTGCTGCTAAATATGGGGAACGAATTCTTCATTCGTAGCCACGATACCTAGGTCTATATCAAGTGAAGTAAAAAAAATGTGGATAGCGCTCAATTCACATCGTTTTATAGCAGCTTTACAAACAGTAATATAGGCCTAAGCATTCATATTGAGCCGTTTTAGAGCTGGGCGATATCAAATAAATATGTTGCTGATATAAATCATACGATGTTTTAGATTTAGCTAAATTATATTTATTAATTTACCCAGCAGATAAGTCAATGGCACTTTAAGTGAGCAATGATCATGACTGCATTAAATTACTAGCATTGCAAGGAGAGATCGCCTATTAAGCTGATGGTAATATTTTCCGAATGTCATGCAGTGCTGCGACATTTTACATCATTAATTTATGCTTCTTCATTTTTCCATTATAAATAAACTCGGGGTTTTACACTACATAATGATAATTCACTGTATTTCAGTAAGACACAGTTCCGGAAGTGACAAATAAGACAATAATAGGCTACCAAATAATACAAGCCCTGGCCATTGTTTTTTTTTTTTTTTTTTTTTTTTTTTTTGTTATGTTTTTTTGCGTACAATGGGAATTTAAAAACCTGCAGTGCTGAAAAGTGGGAAAATAATAATACTAAAACAGATAGTATTATTATGTCGATCTATAGCAAATATGATTATTTATGTGCTCAATTTAAGTAAGTAGGTATATAAATAAGTAGCTATTTGAAGTAGGCTGTTAGGCTATAGGCCTATATGCACAGATTTACAGCGGTGATTTTTTAAAATAGTTAGGCTACAGATATAGCCTATGCCAGTGTTAATATTTGAAACTATTTTTAACAGGTAAACAACAAGGAAATATGTGTTTGCCATTAAACATTTTATTTGCACTTTGTGCCAAAAAATGCTAGCATTTGAGAACAAATCTCGTTAAAAAATCAACAAAAAACGGTCGTGCTAAAAAATCAGAACACTAAAATCAGCTGCTTGCGTTCGGGTTTGTCCGATGTCTTTCCTTTAATACAGCGATTTATCATAATTTGCGTAAAATCCAGAGTTTGAGCTGATCCACCGACCGACCTGGTGGAAATATGAAATGGTGCTGTCGGTGCTGTCACCAAGCGTTCGTTTTTAAACAATAACTTTGTCTATTCTGTGTCTTAACAATAAAACATTATCCAATAGATCTTAACTAAAATGACCATGGTAAACCGATAATATACGATTAGAGTTAGCATTTAATATTTCTTTAATATGGACAAATCATTCACAAAAATAGTACATAAAGAATGAATATACACACATACCAGTATATATATATATATATATATATATATATATATATATATATATATATATATATATATATATATATGTATATCAGTGGCGATTTCTTTAAGACTGCAAGGGAAGCTCGGCTTCCCCTATAATGTCAACAATTAATGGTCAAATATATGTACTATTTTGTTAACATTTTATTGACTAAAAATGCTTTAGAACGCGTTCATCTCGAAGACGAGTTCGTTCAGAATCAGCAGCTGGTCAGCTGACTCGATTTCCTTCTCATTCATTCCCGCAGCGTCACAGTGCATTTTTCTGTTGAAGCCGAGCGTCCATTGACTTCAATGGGGCTGCTTTGAACAGTTTTTTTCAGTGCTGCGAAACTAGACGATCATTGGATAAATGCTGCGATTATGTCCCGCCCACGGACGCTCAGCGTCTCTGGGGGGAATGGAGGAGTGGGCGGGCCCGGACTCCGAGCGTCTGCGTGGTGATTGGAGGGTCTGTCATCTCCTTTTGATTGACAGAATTTCTGTCCATAGCTGAAGCTATTCGAGCTCAGTGAAAAGTAAACTGAAAAACGCTTTTCTCACGCAGGGAAAAATCGCGAAGCAAAGAGGACACTGACACTGACAGACAACAAAGAGAAGGTTACTTTTGATAAGCAAATTCTCAGCTCTCCGATTCTGTAAATTGTATTACGAAATTCAAACAATAAATATCGCTTTAGCACTTGTAAATGTGACGTGACAGATCATCTCTCACTCTTTACAACTAGTAAATAATAAATAAACACGAATCAGCATGTTGAAAGATCCAGTACAACTTACCAAAATGTATATCCCTCATACTTAATATCGAGCAATCAGTGTTTTTCAACGCGGAAAGAAAAATGGCACAACGTTTAGGTTTAACCAGGGTTTAACGTACGTTACAGGATCAAGAAAGCCATTTAATAACCATTGCACGTTAGTTGGCTAGAAAAATTAGCTACAGAGAGGAGTATTTTGCTAAATATGTGCACTGTATGACATCTTTATATTATATTTGTATTATATTTAATTTGAGATGTTATTTAACCTTTAATAATAATACCAGCTGACAGGGCTCTCAGCATGTATGAGATTTTTTTTTTCTTGAAAAAAAATATTTAATGTAAGTTAGGCTAACGTTACCTAATATTTATCCAAATGAATCGATATTGAATCAAGATCCGAATCAAATCAAAAGAATAAAATTGAATTGAAAATAAATGCAATAATAAAATCAGTAGCCTACAGTCATTGTACAAACATTGTAACATGTTTTTACTAAACTTAATAAAATTCTGTTTAATTACCTAATGTTTTGACAATCACGATACACATATTTTGATGGAAGTTTTGGACCATTTGTATGATGTAGGCCGAAAATGAGCTTCCCCTCTTTGAAAGACCAGCAGTCGCCACTGATGTATATATATATATATATAAATTTTTTTCTTATATATGCCCTAAATGGAATATCATCGGTCTGCGGAACATAAATGGGCGTTTTTTCCCTAAACGGGAACACCCCCCTTTTCTTCTTCTCCTTCTACGAGGAACTGTCAACATCCGGTCTATATTATGTCAAAATAAAGGTTGTACATTGACGTTATCATTGAACCAAACATAGGAAAGCAGGAACTTACGTTTAGAACTTACCGAACGTCGCAGTAGCAGTTGAAAATGTTTGGTTGTGCAGTGCATTGTTCTACTTGTCAAAAAGCTTACGATTATAAAAAAATAAAATGACATAAAAAAGTATTGTACTGCAGTATCAAACCAGTATTTCCTACAGTAATTAACGTTACTGCAGAATAGGCTACTGCACCTCAACAGTTGTAGTACTGTGTAGCAAGTGCAATAATTTGGATACGAAAAAACTGCATTCATAACAAATACTACTACAGTGTTACCACTGTATACTTAGGCTACTGCACAATGCAATATTTTGGACACGAAAATACTGCAGTACTGTTTTCCTGTCACACTTTTTTCAGTCTAACAAATCAGCAGGGAAAGCAAAACTGTCTCATAACCCCAATCGGATACCACACTATCCGTGGATCTGATACTGCTTTGCATTCAGAAGGACTTATATTAATCTCCACAATACACCAAACCACATCAGTAATATAATTTTTTATAATATTCATAATATTCCCTGTGTATATCCCAACAAAAATGGCCAAACTGAAGTATGGATTTTAATATCACCTGGACATTGAGCAAATTTGTTTAAGATACAAGGAGCATTTATTTACAATCAGACAGCATAGTTCACAAGGGTTCCCTTATTTACACACAAATACTTGGCTGAATATGGATATTTTCAATAAACACACAAAGACCATTTATTTTACGTAGCAAACTTAAGAAAACTTTATTGCCATGCAGTATAAAAATACAATGTAAAAAAAACAAAAAAAAAACATAACTGTCTTGGTATAACAATGTCTTGTTATAGTGTGTGTTGTTTGTGTGGTGTGTGTTTGTGTTGTTGTTTTTGTGTGTGTGTTGTGTTTGTGGTGTGTTCTGTGTTTGTGTGGTGTGTTTGTGTATGTGTGGGTTTGTGTGGTGTGTTGTTTGTTGTGTTGTGTTTGTGTTGTTGTTTTTGTGTGTGTGTTGTGTTGTTTGTGTTGTTGTTGTTTTTGTGTGTGTGTTGTGTTGTTTGTGTTGTGTTTGTGGTGTGTTCTGTGTTTATGTGGTGTGTTTGTGTATGTGTGTGTTTGTGTGGTGTGTGTGTGTGTTGTTGTTTTTGTGTGTGTGTTGGTGTTGTGTTTGTGGTGTGTTCTGTGTTTGTGTATGTGTGGTGTGTTTGTGTTGTGTGGTGTGTTTGTTGTGTTGTTTGTGGTGTGTGTGTGTGTGTGTGTGTGTGTTTGTGGTGTGTTCTGTGTTTGTGTGGTGTGTATGTGGTGTGTTTGTGTATGTGTGTGTTTGTGTGGTGTGTTGTTTGTTGTGTTGTTTGTGTTGTGTGGTATGTCTGTGTGGTGTGTTTGTTGTGTTGTTTGTGTGGTGTGTGTGTGTGTGTGTGTGGTGTGCTGTGTTGTGTGTTTGTGTTGTTTGTGTGGTGTGTTGTTTGTTGTGTTTGTGGTGTGCTGTGTTGTGTGTTTGTGTTGTTTGTGTGGCGTGTTGTTTGTTGCATGCTTTGACCTACTCTGCAAACTGTACATCCTCTACCAAGTACCTTCCATAGCCTGTGTGTCTAAGCACCAAGCATGCCTTCATCCAATTTTTTTTGGAAGAAAACAAATGTGCTAGTCGTAGCACAAGGCCACTGCCACAGCCTGCCACCTTGCAGATTTTGCCTATGCTAATATGCACCGGATCACTTTCAATTTCAAGATCCTTAGCCACGCTATCATTAATGCTGATCATTGGATGAAAAGGCCTCGAAAGATCTCGAAACAATTTAGATGTGTTATTAAATGATTCCAGCATGGTCATGTCCATTCTAAGGGTAATTCCAATGATCTTCTGCAAAATCTCTGGAGGGAGGTATGACTGGTCCTGGTCCTGGTCCCTTTCTGTTGCAGCAGGTGTGACCACTGGTCCTTCAGTGTTGCTGAGAGATGGAGAGAGTTTAGCATATTGGCCTACATCTTCAAATGTAGGTAAAATCACAAACTAAGAATACAATGTGATACCTTTCAACAGTAAATTTCTGCAACACTTGCGCACACCACCACCTTCTGATAATTGTCATGTCCGCCTGAAAAGTATTGTGGTCAACTTCCAAATAGGACAAGTAAATGACTGAACATATAATATTTAATATTATCTGATTAAGATTTTAAGATAAAAAACCCACCTCATTGAAGTCAAATGGTTTTTGGAGGGTAGCATACAAAGCATACTGAAATTAAGATTAAACAATCTTATATTGTGTAAACATGATTTTGTGTACCCGTGCCAGACTCTCACTTCCCAAAGATGAATTTCTCCACTCTGGAGATAACAAAGGCTTAACTATCTATCTAAAACATACCTCTATGATGCACCACCGTCTTTAGATGGCTCTGCATGTGGGTTTCCACCCTGGCATAGTCCCCCTTGTACTGAGGACAGAAAGGGCAGTGGAGCAGTGTGCAGCCTGGGTCTGGGCATCTTTGGTATTGCGGCTTCTGACCGCTGTACAGTACTGAAGAGTGTAACTACAGTGAAAGGAAGACATACGGAGAACATTAACCAAACTCAAATTGTATTATCATATCATCTTGCTGCTGCTTGAACTTGCTGCGTTGTCTAACGTGTTCAACAAACAAGCAACACGGATGCATAATGTTTTTTTTACATCTTTACTTTGAATGACGTTTAGATGGAAAGAAACAATGTGCGTTGCTGACACGTTTTTAACGTTGCCACAAAAACACGATTACTAGATTTATTATCAGTATTTAACTTACCTAAGCAATCATATTGTATATAAAATCAAACAATCTTAAAGGAGAACTCCGGCGCAAAATGAACCTTTGGTCTAATTACACATTGTTACCTAGTCAACCGTTATCTGAGATTTGTTTTCATGATTATCGAATGTAAATAGTTTTATCTCTAAAAACAGTTTAGCCTATAACGCTAGTATAACGCTAGTATATGGGGCATGGAGTAATGACAAATAAAAATCGCTTGTTAATACCACTAACCAGGCTCAAAATAGCCCCACACTAACACGGTAGCATAATGAGGGTCCCTACCTTCAAACCGAAGCATTGAGAACTTTGACAGTGTCCAGACAGTTTAATAAGAAGATATTTTATACATACAGTCAACTTCGCGAATATAAGCAGAAGCCATCTTTGAAAAACAGACTCTATCAGTCGAACTACGAACCACCGATCCAAATGCGCTGGACCATATGAGATTCTACACAGTTCAGCGCATTTGGATCGGTGGTTCGTAGTTCGACTGATAGAGTCTGTTTTTCAAAGATGGCTTCTGCTTATATTCGCGAAGTTGACTGTATGTATAAAATATCTTCTTATTAAACTGTCTGGACACTGTCAAAGTTCTCAATGCTTCGGTTTGAAGGTAGGGACCCTCATTATGCTACCGTGTTAGTGTGGGGCTATTTTGAGCCTTGTTAGTGGTATTAACAAGCGATTTTTATTTGTCATTACTCTACGCCCCATATACTAGCGTTATACTAGCGTTATAGGCTAAACTGTTTTTAGAGATAAAACTATTTACATTCGATAATCATGAAAACAAATCTCAGATAACGGTTGACTAGGTAACAATGTGTAATTAGACCAAAGGTTCATTTTGCACCGGAGTTCTCCTTTAACTCCGTTCTGGCTAGCTGAACATAGAACTACGGCTTACGTCGAGCCTCAATTATAACGTTACCCATGCCATGCCATTACATCGTTAACTAACTTGCTTGTTTGCTTGCTTTCGTTGTCACTGAAGAAAGTCCGACCACATTCTAAAATGACGCTGGAATTGCTCAAACTGTACAAATAAATTATACTTACGGACATAACTTCTCATGAACCAAATACGCTAACTCTTTGAAGTAACTTAGCTTCCACCATAGAAAGATTCGTAAAGACTTTTACCATATTCCCAAAAAGCGGAAATTACGCCTTTCCCAGAAGGCAGTGGGAAACTATTTCTGATTGGTTGATAAAACGATACAGGAATGCCCATTGGGGAGTTTCTGTGGCTAGTCTGGAACGCCCATGCCGCAATCGGACCCTCCTCCCTAAATGCGCACTTTTGCAGAACCCACACTGATGCAAGCTCTAAAGCAGACTTCTTCTCGACAGTCAAAGAGGAGTTACGTTATTGCCCGTTGTGCACAGGAACCCTAAAGGCACCGGGGTGGCGGTTTTTTATATATATATATAAAAATATATATAGCTGCAAGCAGCGATGGAGGGCCCAAGCCGGTGGCAGCGCCAGCCCGGTGCCTTTAGTGTAACTAAAGGCACCAGGGTGGCGGTGCCACCGGCTTGGGCCCGTAATCTCTTTGAGACACAACGCAACACATAGGATATCTTTGAGTTCCTGATAATAAATCATAAAGAGTTTGTTTGATCACATCTGTATGATATGAAATAAGTTTGTCATCATCCAATCATGTTTATAATTACATTTAGTCATTTAGCAGATGATTTGTTCAAAGCGATCTACAAATGTGGAACAATGCAATGTGACATAATAATCAGATTAATTAAAACCATACTGTAAAAAATACTGTATTGTAAACTTTTTAACAGTTTAATGGTTAGTTTGATTTATTTTTCCTTTAAATGTCTTGATGTGCACATCAACTGTGACACAAGAATTGTCCCCCGGGTTATCAATAGCATCAATAAAGATCAATAAAGTATTTCTGATTGTGATGTTAAGTGAGCCTATAGTGGCGTGTGCAGACTGGGTCATTCATCATTGAAGAGTTTCACAGTTTGGCCTGAAGGGGAGTGGATAACTATACTGGGTAATATGTGTCGTCTTTTCCCACATTTCATATATACTGTATATGTTAATCTATGTGATTGAAAACTATGAACAGATGTGTCTGTAAAGTGTCTTCAGAAGAGGGATTAGCACCCAGCGCTTTATTATATCTGAACTGCAGAAATGTTATAAAGACGTCTGTTAACTCCAGTTCTGAGTCCTGTTGTATAACGCTGACATTCACGCTGGCCTAAATTAGGCTCACTGTTCAAATAAGATAAATACACTTCAGAACAAGATTTATTTTTGCATTTGTGTGGTTGCTTTTTCAATGATGTAACATAGTTGCGTAGACATAGACAAGAGTCCGTTAACTGGTTGATTGTAAGTTAAGCGGTGCATATTGTTATTCCCCATCCAAACACCCGAACCCCTCTAATGCTCTCAAGCCTTCTCAGGACACACACAGGGAAGGACCACACACACTTCTTACAACATCAACATGACGGACTGAGTGACTTCAGTGACACATGTAATACACAGATTGTAAATGGCCGTTTGGCTCACTTCCCTACACCTCCTCCTCGGCTGCAGAGATTTGAGCTAAATGAAGTTAAACTGAGGACTGTTTAAAACCTCTGTGATGTTATTCCCTATACCGGGTGGCTGGGCAAGTAAACACAGAGAACAAACAAACTAACATTTTCTATTTAGATATGATTTTCTTTGAAAGTTGTGAATATTCAAAGTTATGTTGGAAGGTTAACATTGAGCTTGAAGAAGATGAACTGATGGCACACGGCTGCAGAATGATTAGGTTATTAATGTGTTCATTGTAAACTGTCGGAAGTCACTGAGATTACTATGCAGACTAAAACAAGATCTCAGTATTTATAATGTAATAACTGGGACTGGATGGTAGACTTGAACTGGGTGACGATCAAATGGTTGTTGCTTCAGTGGCTCCCCAATAACTGAGGTCGACTGCATGTCACTGTCGGTCAGGTAAGTGTCGTGAACTATTCTCCATAGGCACAATAACACAGATTCCCAGCATGCCATGGGGTTTTACTGTTCTAGCAGACAACTCTCAGGCCCGCTCACACACCATATAGCGACCGCATGTGAGTTTGAAAATGATCTGCTGGTTTTGTAGATTTAGATGTGATGTATTGGGTTTCAGTGGTTCTGATCTTTGTGAAATATGCTGGGCAGAGGTCCAGCTCTAGATCCACATGTTACTACAATGACAGTGAAGCTGCCCACATCATGATCTTATTAATGTTGATCACAGCGAGCCATAGCTGACTGTCACCCTTTCTCCAAATGTTACTTAAATACTAACTTTTTTAAACCCAACCTTCAATACTTGTGTTCAGTCGACAGCCTCCCGTCCCTAATGATCTCGTCTCTCTCCTCCGGCTGATCTGAGCACAGCCTTACCCACGCAGATCCTGGTCGGGTTTGACACTCAGCACACGTCTCACTGGACTATGGCCAGGACCCGCTGCCATGTACAAAACTGTCTGGACTGGGGAAGAGAGGACTGGGGTGTCCAGCACCAGTGCTAGTGATGGGGGGATTTAAGGGAAAGAAGCCCCACTGGCAGCCGTGTCATCAGCTGGTCCTCCCTTGAAATGCGGTGGAAGAGGTCCTGCAGATCTGCAGAGTTGGTCGGACATGTGGCGCGCTCTGAGCTTGAGCTGAACATGAGCATTGTAAAGTTCAGGAATCTGTTGAGTTGGAGCCTCCAGTGAAATGATGTTATTTTCTGCTATTATAGATCGTCATGTAGCAAGAGCACAATAGATCAGGGTCCATTATAAAGACATTAGGGGTTTGATGTAACAATATATATGATAGAGTTTCTGCTATGATTTAAAAAGTTTCAATTAATTTTACATTAAGTCTAAAAGGAAATCTATGGCTAACGTTCCATATATTTGATATTCACATCTACCAAAACCATTTCATTGATAAATCTGAGGCCTAACTGTGCGTTCACACCGCCGGCGGCGAGAGCGTCAATTTGGCCAGAAGCCATTCATTTTCAATGAGAGCCGGCGGCGACCTCCGGCGAGAGCGGCGCGGCGCGTCTTGGACGGCGAGAGCGGCGAGAGCGGCGAGAAGAGTTCAAATTTGTCAACTTTATGGTGATAAACTATGACGCGGTTCGGCGGCAACCAATCGTAATGTAGAAGTCCTCCGCCTGAGAGGATACCAGAGAACACAATCCTGTAAACTTTGGTTCCGACCACATTAGTTCCTAAGCAAAATGGAGGAAAAGTTAATTATTTCTGTTGCGGGTTTCCCATTTTTGTACGAATTGTCCCTGTTTACATACAGGGACATTAATAAAAAGAACGACGAATGGAAAAAGGTGTCTGAAATTGTTGGTGTTTTGTTACTTTCACAATTAAAATATTTTAATAGGTTAACTTATACCCTACGTGTGGCCAGTATGCACAAAATATGATACTGATTTATGTTCAGTTCTTATTTGCTTTGCAGCTCCTTTAAATAAAGTTTTTAAAAAATCACGCATTCTAAAATCTACGTCAGAGCGTCAGAGAGTCCCCGAATCCCACGGCGTCGGTGGCAGGGCGGCGAGAGCAAATTTTGCCGCTCTCGCCGGCGGCGGTGTGAGCGTACAGTTAGTGAGGAGGAGGATGAAATAGTACATTCTTTAGTCAAGAACCTTTATTTATATAGCGCTTTTTACAATACAGATTGTATCAAAGCAGATTCACAGTGATAACATGAAAATACAAAAAAATAATTTCATCATCGTCCACCTTAAAGGCAGATCTATAATATTGTTGAATATTAAATGTCCCCAACTAAGCAAGCCAGAAGGTAAGGCAACAGCGGCAAGGAACCAAAACTCCATCAGGGACAGAATGGAGAAAAAACCTTGGGAGAACCCAGGCTCAGTCGGGGGCCAGTTCTCCTCTGGCCAATGAGTGAACAGTGTATGATTATGATTCAGGAGCATTACAGGTCAGAAATTCAGAATGAATCAGAGTATTTGTCCAGTTCCGGTTGGTTGAAGTCGGAGTGGCTTTACTACCATGAAGTCACAACAAAACCCCCAAATTAACATTTATTAATTTTTAGCTGACACTTTAATCCAAATTCCAGAATGACTGTATATGTCATATATATATAGGGCCGGCTGTGGCTCAGGAGGAAGAGTGGGTCGCCTGTTTATTGATGGCTATTCCACCAGTAGATTTAGGCCTCATCCACACTAATGCGTTTTAGTTTAGAAACGGAGAATTAAAACGAATACAATCTCCGTCCACACCAGCGTTTTAGCTGCGTATTAGGATTGATCTCCGTCCACATTAAAACGACTGAAAACTTGGATCACGTGACCACTCACCAACACTGGGCGTGTGTGTGCCGGTGTACACAGCCGCATGTAGGCAGTGATAGCATTGTACAATGCAGAATTTACTTGCACAACCTCTGCTAGCAAAGACATCGACGTCAGTAACGCATGTTGCAGTCACGAACGTTACGTAGTCCAGGCGGTTTGTGTATGTTTTCTTCCCGGGGACGGGTCATGTGACGGGTGGCTGACGAATCAGGGAAGGATACGCCATGACTTATGACACCCAATCATAGAGCCGAGTGTGAGCCTCTGCATCAAAGTCCTAAAGTCCTCCGTTTTGACCGTCTTCACTAAACGCCCTCCGGAGATTCAGAACGCAAAACGGAGTCGGAGCGTTTCTAAACTTCTCCACTTTAGGTCTTCGTTTCTGCCGTTGAGGTGCAAACGTAGCAAAAGGTCTCCGTTTCTGCTATTATAGAATATATATTCTCCGTTTCTAAACGAAAACGCAGTAGTGTGGATGGGGCCTTAGTTTCTGTTTGAGCACTTAGGCTGTGTGAGCACAGCTGTTAACGACTGTGTGTGTGTGTGTGTGTGAATGGTGAATGCGATGTAGTGTAAAAGCGCTTTGAGTGGTCGCAAAGACTAGAAAGGCGCTATAATACAGATCATTTACATATATGTACTGTATATATTAAAAAAGAACGTATTTGTGGCGTTTTGTTCTTGAAGAAAAACAGATGTGATAGGACACAGGGTGTGTGTCAGGAGGAATTTATATAGTGTATTTTTTGGCTACCTGCCCACTCTGAAACATGACAGCATCACATGACTGAGAGAAGAAGCTTTACGATCTGTACTGCACACACCTGAACCTGTGCTCTGGAGCTTTCTAAGCTTTTCCTGCAAACACATGCATGAGTGTGTGTGTGTGTGTGTGTGTGTGTGGGGGGGGGGGGGGGGGGGGGGTACTGACTAAGACTACAAAAGACTTACTTCTGTAAGACTAGAAAGTACTGATAACAACAGCTCATGCAAACTACAGTTTCTAATGAGGGGTGTGGATAATGTTTTGACACAATCTGACATTCCCCTGTAATGACACGAACCTTGCCATTTCTGCAGGCAAACTGATACGGGTCCAACATGCTGGACTCGGCCCACACAGACCGCACCGGCCCACAAGCTCCTCTCCTCGGCACTATGACAATGGTTGCACAATCCATCGCGAACCACCGGCCCACAAACAGTCACAAAGCAAAGATGATGATGTTTAAAGTAGGGATGCCCCGATCCGATATTCAGTATCAGTATCGGCTCCGATTCTGCCATTTTTGCCGGATCGGGTATCGGTCAGACAAGGCCGATCCAAATCCCATATTGTGAGTATACTATTCTGTGCTATTGTTAAGCCCCACAAAAGGCACAAAAAACATTATAAAGCACTATATTATAAGTGTTCGGAAGCCATTATATAGTATATGTGAGATATAAATTAATATTTAAGTCATTAAATTCAAGTTCACGTAAACTCTTCCCTCCGCCGCGGCTGTCAGTCATTCTCCATCCAGCATCAGCGTCGCGTTCACGAGTCAACACGATGAAAAACTCTCTCCAAGATGATTTAATGTTACTATAATTATACTTGATCTGTAGATGAAGGTCTCTGGTTTTGCATTAAACAACTTTATCTTGCTGGACTTTATTGCTGTACCTTAATCATGTTACTTTCTACCGGGTGTCTCTCTCAACACTGGAGAAGAGTCAGAGCATTATTGTTCTTCACGCGCACAGTGACTGACATTTAAAACTGTTAAAAGAAAATGCTCAATAAACTATTGCATAGATAGATAGATACTGTATAATACACTACGCATCAATATGTCTTTCCTTTGAGATTTGAACTTTTTAATGCGGACTCGAAGCGCTGCTGTGACTCGTGTTGCTTCAAGCACATCATTCTGCGCTCGAGATGCGCATAAGCATTTTGTGCCGCACAGTGACGCAATGAACGATTATTAATATGTATTGGGGCCTTTCATATCATAATACAGTGACGTAATGAACGATTATTAATATGTATTGGGGCCTTTCATATCATAATACAGTGACGCAATGAACGATTAATAGCCTTTCTAGTTCTGTCCTATCTATCATATGTTGCTGCCTCATTAAACCGCTGTGCTATACGTTTAAAACATGTCTCAATTTTATAGTAGGCCTAGGCTATATTTACATCTATTTGTGACAAACACACTCCAATCAAAAGACTTAGAATAAGTGGTAAAAATAACCCGTGGTTCAATAATATTCTCTCCATTAATATAAAACAGAGGAATGCAGCATGGGCTAAGGCTAAGAAATCAAATAATTCTTTAGAGTGGATAACGTATAGCTAGAGCATTACGAAATAAATGCACAAAACGAATTAAAAGTGCAAAACGTGATTATTATTTGTCTGCAATAAACGAAAATATAAATAATCCCACAAAGTTCTGGAAATTAGTCAAGTCTACTACAGTATCGAACTTGTCTTCTAAATTCCCAGATCATCTTAAAATTAATCAGAGTGTGGTAAAGGGCAAAGAAGTAATTGCAGATACTTTTAACAACTATTTTATTTCAGCGGGCTCTTTCATTGATTCCTTTAATTCGGGTGCTACTATCTGTAATGAAATTGCCGGACCTACTCATTTTAGCTCTTCACAATTATTTAACTTTGTGCCAATTACTACTGCTCAGGTCCACAAAGCTCTATTAAAATTAGATATTAAAAAAAAGGCAGGAATAGATTAAATTGAGCCCTATTAAAATTGGCAGCTGATCTTGTAGCAGAGCCTATAGCGAATATATTTTAGCAAAGGTATTCGATTCATTAATAAATGACCAATTGAAACAATACCTATCTGATAACATTCTTCATGATTATCAGTCAGGATTTAGATCCGGACATAGCTGCATTACTGCAGCCATGTCAGTGTCAAACGATATTATCAACCCGATCTCACGGCAATTCGTACGAATTTTACGAGGTGGCTAATTCGTACCAATTCATACGACCTCACTCGTACGAATTTGTACGTTTTTTGCTAAATCGTACATATTTTACGATTTGCCAAAATCGTATGAATTCATACGAATGACCTACTCCTGACCCCGCCCCTAAACCCAACCGTCACGTGGGTTTAGACAAATCGTACAAATTCGTACGAGTGAGGTCGTACAAATTCGTACGAATTAGCCACCTTTTAATCACTCGTACAAATTCGTACGAATTGGTCGTGAGATAGCGTTGATATTATAACATCGTTGGACAGCAAAAAGTCATGTGCTGCTTTATTTGTTGATCTCTCAAAGGCTTTCGATTCCGTTGATCATAAAATATTGTTACAGAAACTCGCGTCTATAGGCCTCAGTGAAGCAGCATTGAATTGGTTTGAAAATTATCTTTTAGATCGTACACAGTGTGTTTCCGTGGAAAATTACAATTCCCCATTTCTTCAAGTAAATATTGGGGTTCCTCAAGGATCTATTTTAGCCCCTCTCTTATTCTCTATTTATATTAACGACTTAGGTCATGGAATAGACTCTGCTAAACTACACCTGTATGCAGATGATACAATAATTTATTCTACTGCATTATCCTTAAATCAAGCAATGAAGCAACTTCAGGATGCTTTTCATATACTGCAACAATCACTGCTAAAGTTAAAATTGGTTTTAAATTCGAAAAAGACAAAATATATTATTTTTGCTCTAAATTAACTGATGAGATAATTACAAACTCAAAAGGTCAACCATTAGAAAGAGTAAGTTCCTATAAATATTTAGGCATATGGTTGGACGAAAGATTGGCGTTTGACATGCATATCAACAAGTTGTTGAAGAAGCTTAGGCCAAAATTATATTTCTTTTATCGATTAAAATATTGTTTCCCCTATGAGGCCCGAAAGAAAATAATAGAGAGTGCTTTTTTAGCAATAATCGATTACGGTGATCTTTTATATATGCACGCAGCTACATCGCTATTAAAAAATAGACTCTGTGTATCATGCAGCCTTACGTTTTATCACCGGCGCAGAATCACGGACGCATCATTGCATTCTATATGCTTCCCTATCATGGTTACCTTTACATCAAAGGAGAAAGTTACATATGTATTTATTTATTGCAAAAGCCTAGGGAAATTACCTTTTTATATTTCAAATCTTCTTAATTATTACTAAAACACTTACTCTACTAGGTCAGGGTCTCATATTCAACGAAAAGTCCCAAGGGTATCGACAGAATTCGGCAAAGGCGCTTTTTCATTTTATGCTCCTTGGGCTTGGAATGAACTGCAAAATGTCCTCAACTTAGATGTACTTCCAACCATAAGCACTTTTAAATGTCTCTTACAAAATGTTTTAACAGACACTTGTAAATGTTACAATTGATTTGTTTTTACTTTAGTTTTACGATTATTGTGCAATGT
>NC_136885.1:2016037-2163537 GCF_949152265.1 Phoxinus phoxinus
AGACCCAAGCAATGGCCGCCTCAGGGTGCATGTTGAGCGCCGCACACGGCGAGTTCAGGAACACAAGTTCTCCGACAGAGATTCACTTCGGCTCTTTGTCAACATTGATCAGCTGAACACTGTTGCATGTCTTCTGGCGAACTATGAGACGGCCTCTTGTAAAGGCTTAAAGAAGCCAGAGGAGCACTTGTGTCTGTAAATAGACATTTATTCTCATTCAAATGTTCAAATAATGTTTTTGCCAATATGTTACAGTATTGCAATGTTACAATAGTTTTTACAGCCACTTTAATTGTTCATTTTTAAAAAATCTATACAAATGACCAGAGGATAGTTGTTCACTTTTAGAAATGTATGAAATTGACCAGATCGTGTCTAAAGAAGTCTATCTAATCTAAATCGATACCAGTACTGAGATGGTTTTGTTAAATTTTACAAATGGCCAGCGGCTGTATCTATTGTTTGTTTATCTATATACAAATGGTCATAGGTCATTTATTTGACATTTTTGTAACTACTTTCTATAAATGTACCTTTGTAATTGACTTTTTATAAATTGCATTGTATAGTACCTCATGTTATGTCTGCACTGCTGTATATTGCACATATTTGAATAGAGAACCACTGAATTATTAGTATTTTATGTGTACTTTAGCTCACCAGTGCTTTTAAGCCTTCAGTAATAAAAGAATAACACTTTCATGCACAGTGATTATATTTACTGAATAATAACCTTTAATTAGGGCTCCCACATTACAGTTATACAGTTTAACAGTTATAAAATACTATTTTAGGGAATGAATTATTACAAAAAAAACATTCATAGGAAGACCATGTAACATGTAATTTAATAAATAATAGATAATTAAATACATGTACATCTCATTACATTAGTATACAAATACAACAAGAAACATAGTAATACAATTAAGAATAAAAATAATGTACACATATTTTGAAATGTGTTGAACTGATAAGATAAGAGCTGCTAGATTAGAACTGCCAGTAAGAAATAGAGAAATTAAAGGTACAATATGATTTTGCATTCAAATATCCCAAAATCACAAAGCCAGTGTTATATATTTTGTTAAGGTGATTACTTACAATATCCCAAATGTTTCCAACTATTTTTAAATCGTGAAAAATTTCGCATTTTAACCGAGGATGCGGGGCGTGTCAATGGCGTCATATCCGCGTTACCCTCGGTTTCCGCTCGTGCGCGGAGTCCTGGACAAATGCGGAAGTTGTAGTTGTAGCGTCTATCAAGCAACAAACGTTAGCTTGTTTCGTGCAGTCGTTGTGGAGCACAATTATTCTTTACCGATTGCAGCTGGTTCTGTCGATAAAGACAAGTCCCATAAACGTAAACGTAAACGTACGGGTCAACCAAACGAGCCAAGAAGATTTCGGGACAAGAAGAGAAATAAAACCAGGATCATCATCTATGGGATGAAATTAGTATCTAAATGATTAACTCATGCAAGCACAATTATCAATGAACTTGATACATGTTGCAAATATGTTTTATCCATGTCTTTCAACTTGCGTGTGCAAAATTAAAAATTGAATGAATGTGTAACAATTTGTACAAATGCAGACATTTTTGTGAATACAAATGTTTTCTTTTGTATTAGTGTATCATAATTTGCGCATGCAAAAAAGAAGATGTGCATGTGTGGATCAGATGACACGCATGCATTCATTGACGTCTTTTCTGAGTCGATCTCATTTGATTCACTTGGATTTTGAGACTTTCTTTTCGCTGTTTTTAAGCATTTCACAACACACACACAAACAACTACACATGAATAGGCCTGGTGCTAATAATTAATGTGTGCACAAGTACCCTCCTATTTGACAAATTCACAAACGTGCGTCGCTACATTTAAACTAATACAATACAACTTGTGTGTGCAAAATCCAGAATCACAAGAATGTGCAGTATTTTGTACAAATAGAGACATTGTTAATACAAAACCTCAATTTTGTATTAATGTAGGTCAGAATGTGTGCATGCAACAAGTATAATGTGCATTTGTGGATGAGGTGACACACGTGCATTCATTGACTCGTTTCTGAGTCGATCCTGTTTGATTCATTTGAATTTTGAGACTTTCATTTCGCCGGTTTCGCCTGGCACGATCCACACACAGCTGTCTGAGAAAACCTGCTACCACTAGATGGCAGTATTCTGCCAAAACCGACAACGGCAGCGTAATTGTCACTTCGGGACAAACTTCCACTAGAAAGAGACGCCGATCTTGCGTGTGTTTTGATTGACAGGTGAGTAATTGTTTTGACTCCTTTACTGACATAAAAATGTAACTTACGGTGGTGGTGGAAAAAAATTATTATATTTTTTACTCTTTTGCGTTCCCCCGAGAAACATTTGCGTTCCCACGCAAAGATACCTGTTGTGTTCTCGCGAGTGTGAGTGTGTTCTCGCGAGAGACTTCTGCGCGGCAGTTCGCGGCTCGCGCTTGTCTCACAGCATCACTTGAGTGATCCGGTGCACGCACATTACAGGTGTTATGTTATTACTTTCTGTAGAATAATTCCATGATCACACTCAGCACAATGAACTGCTCTGCAATGGAGGACGATCTTCAGCAGTTTATAAGGTCACGAGATGTTCCAGAAGAGGACATCATCCTCATGAACAGGGACAAGGTGAGTAATGTTTCATGGAAGGTTTATGGGCCTATTAGCTTATATGTAAATGAGGCAACCAAAGGTGTTGACATGTATCCCTAGTGTAAACATGTCATATTATCCTTCAAAACCACAGCTACATATGTACACACAGGCTATGTTTGAGTTATTACTGCTAGCCAGGAGCTGTCCGAATATCACCAGACTAATTAATTTCACCTTTGTTGTTGAATCAGAATTGGTGTACAGTGCCGTAAGTGCAATTCACTAGTAATTATTGTATAGTACAGGTGAGTGTATATGAGTAAGTCTGCACTCCCTTGCAAAAATAAGAGGGATCATTACAATTGCAATGTTTTTATACAGGGCTGTCCTGATAAAGCTGTTTTATGTAACAGAACATAGTTTGCACTATTCCACAATAACTTAAATGACACAAATAAGCATGTTCAAAATATGTGCATGGTGTGTAAGATGGTTGCCTTCAAACATGATCAGTGACTGTATTGTTTTGTGAGTTCATGAGGGTAGGAGAGTGCTCTTAGTGGCCGTCCTAAAGGTCAGCGTAAAAGCTTTACATTTGATGCGAGCAGCTCCAGGTAGCCAGTGGACGGGGACAAGTAGGGGTGTGACACGTACAACCATCACAGAGGATACACACATCAATGATCATCAACAAGCAACATATCAAAGTAACCAAGATGATGTGAATTATGAACTCTTTAATTGGTATAATTCAGTTTTTATTTTGTTTATATACATTTTTAGGCATTGTTATTATGTACGTGGAATAGATGTAAACATTACTCACATGAAATATCTTTATCTAAAGCAGTACTAAATAAAATGTAATCATTTGTAGCAATTTTTGGATCCCTCTTATTTTTTAAATGCTAAATGTTGTAAATTCTGCAGGGGTGAGTACCAACATATTCACTCGACTGTAATTACCAGTAGCTACAAGCTACATTAACTATACCCTGCATGTTAATATTGAGCCCCATTTTAGAACCAGGATGGCATATAGATAACGAGTCTTACTGTAAAAAACAAACAAAAAACATTCATAAATCTAGACTGTGTTAACATATTATGAGTTCATGAGTGCATTTATGTTCTTTCAAGAAGCAATCTATAAAATTAGATCTTCTCTGCACTTTCAGATTGACAAGTCTGTGCTCTCTGTCATGACCGATGGGCAAATGGCAAAGTATATTCATTCGTATGGTGACCGACTGGCTGTCCTCTCCTTCCGTCAACAAACAGCGGCCTGTTCGGATAAACAATCTCTGATACAGAATCTGAGAGATAAAATTGAAGCAAGGAAACTGGGATCAAAGTCAGCTAAAACTTTGAATGTTAAAGCATGTGTCTTCCCTAAGGAAAAAATTTATTGGCAAGACACAAAAATGTATCTGCAGAAAAATCCTCCAGAAGAATGGAAATTGGATGGCTTCACTTCTGCCGTGATGGATACCAGCAAGTGAGGACCAGTAATGGTGACGACTAGACATGTGACGGTTGAAGAAAAGACAACCGGTTTACAAATCATGGAAATGGGAAGGAACCTTTTTTCCCCAAATGGGCCGTCTCCAAAGGTGCAGAAATAGACTTCACTTTTCATGTTTGTGATTTTAAAAGAAACCAAATTCCCTTGGATAGCACTGTTGGATTCTGTGTGAACAAACCAAGCTGAAAATGTTGAGGTTTTACATGTGCACTAAACAGGAGGTGTGTCTCACAGACGTGGATTCTTCATCTGATGGAGAAAAGAGGAGAATAATGAACACTCAACACTTGGATTAGACAGTGATACTGAGAGGCCTGCTGCAAAACTGTTTCCGCATGGATGTGACCGTGATTCTGAGGATTCAATCACACATTTACTGGATGACGGACTTGCATCTAAAAGAGACACCAAGAGGAAGGTTCGTAAAATCACCAAGACTTTGACTTTAAGTTATTTTACCCATTTTGGGTAACACTTTATAATAACTGCACGCTATTAATCATTTGTTAAGCATTAGTAAACAGTTAATTCATCATTTACAAAGCATTAATAGACATTAATAAGCAGTTTATAAATACAGCAACAAATGCATTATTCTTGATTTAAAAGCATATTTATAATGTGTTTATTCATTGTATTTTCATACTTTATTAATGATCAATGTATCATTTCTAAATGAAGTATAGCATTATTAACAAACCAGTTATTTAGGAGTTGTCAGTGGTTCATAAGCTCACTTAGAAAGTGTAAGTAAATGATTAATAAACTATTTAAAATGTACATTCATACATCTTATTATTCAGACATATAGTAATAGTTACTTAGTGTGTTAATAAATGCTTTATTAACATGTAATACTACTGTAATTCAGGGTTAATTCAGGTAGTTATAAAGCATTTAGTAGTGGTCAGTTAACTATTTCTGTGAGCTCATCTAAAGTGAGGACTATTCATGCCTTGTAAAGCATTTACAAAGGAGATTTAAAGGCTTTTAATATTTCTATGTTCTGTATCACTGTGTTGTGTTTGTTTATTTGTTCAGCTTAGAAGACAAATGAGCCTTTAAATCTCCTTTGTAAATGCTTTATAACTACCTGAATTAACCACATTTACTCACACTTTCTAAGTGATCGTATGCATCACGGACAACTCCTAAATGATTGGTTTGTAAATAATGCTATACTTCATTTAGAAATGATAAATTGATCATTAATAAAGTATGACAATACAATTATTTAAAGCATTATAGATATGCTTATAAATCAAGAATAAAGCATCTATAGCTGTATTTATAAACTGCTTATTAATGTCTATTAATGCTTTATAAATGAAGAATTAACTGTTTACTAATGCTTAATTACTGATTAATAGCGTGCAGTTATTATAAAGTGTTACCGTATTTTGGGGCTTTATTTTTAAATACAGTGACATAATTGTTGTAAATGTGTTTAATTTAGCTGAGTGGCTATTAATATTATTAAAGGGTTAGTTCACCCAAAAATGTAAATTCTGTCAGTAATTACTCTCCCTCATGTTGTCCAACCCTGTAAGACCTTCGTTCAAGACTTTTGTTAATCTTCGGAACACAAATTAAGATATTTTGATTAAATCTGAGAGCTGTCTCACTATTGGCCAGCATCACACACATGACCAGCGTCAGCCAATAGTGAGCCGGCGTTCTGATGTACAACCCAGAAGTGCTGCGCTGTTACACTTCGTGAACTCACTCAGAGGCACACACAGAAGAAAATGAATAGTTGAATAAAGTCGTTATTTTTTGCGCACAAAAAGTATTCTTGTCGCTTGATAAACTTATGGTTGAGCCGCTGTATTCACTATTTTAAACATCGTCTTACTAACTTTCTGGGCCGGCTTGTACCATAGAAGCCTATGGAGGAGTGAGACCGCTCTCAGATTTAATCACAATATCTTAATTTGTGTTCTGAAGATGAACGAAAGTCTTACGGGGTTGATCAACATGAGGGAGAGTAACTACTGACAGAGTTGACATTTTTGGGTGAACTAAGCCTTTAATTTAACACTTTAATTTAGCTGAATGGCTGAGTTAATCATTGGATGTTATATTGCATGTTCTTCAGAGAACTAGAGGAATGGAGGATGTTCCACAGAGTGGTTTGACTTTTGAGACCAAGAGACACCCAGCACTTCACACAGCTCACCAAATCACCAAATGTCACCAAAAGAACACGCTCAGTCCAAAGACTAACAAGCACCTCAAGTGACAAGGAGACTGATGAATTGGGGAATCAAAGTGTGCTGCAACCGAAGAGTCCACAGTATTCACATGAGCTCTGTGATATACAACGAGGCTATGAATTCATTGACTTGACCAACCGGATTCCTCCACTACACAACAACATATTTGAAACCCTTGGAGATGATGATCAGGAAGACACAGTGGAGTGGAATGAAGGAGATGAACTTGGACAAACAGACGAAGACCAAGCAATTGTGCAGACATGGAATCTGAACGAGAACATCATACTGGTAAATGTGGTTCTAATGTACCAAATGTCTCAGTATAGATGTGAAAAAAGGACATATTCAGACTAAAAGCATTACATTGGAGTTATAAAATAACCTTAAAACTATATAATGTATCATCATTATGATAGAACATAAATCCAGGGGGCTTTTAAGGTCACAGTACAGTCAATGTCCCCAGCTTTGTTCTTCTCACTCATCACTAGGCAACTGTTACATCATCTACAGTGACTCTTCATGTTTTTGTAACAATATTGTGCATGTTTATTGATCCTCCAGAATGCAGAGCTGAATGAAGCTGAAACTGTGGTACCATCACCACTCTCAAGTAATCCTGTACAGCTGGTCAGAGTCAGAAACATTGCATGTCACGTGGAAGCCCTTTACATAATAGATCATCAGTGCTAATATTCCTGCACTGTCAATTCAAAATACACAGAATTGCATATTTTTGTAAGATTCTACTTTTGTTTGTTTAGTTTTTTTTTTAAAGATTACACAATAAGGAACAAAGAATAAACAAAGACTATCGATCATCCACACAAAATAAATTAGAACAAACTTTAACACTTTACAATATGGTTCACATGAACAATACAAAGAATGAACAATACTTTTCAGCATTTATTAATCTTAGTTAATATTAATTTCTAAATGTACTAATATGTTATTAAAATCAAAGGTTGTATTTGTTAACATTAGTTATGTACTGTGAACTAACATGAACAAACAATGAACAGCTGGATTTTTATTAACTAACATTAATAAAGATTAATAAATACTGTAACAAATGTATTGCTCATTGTTATTCATGATAGTACATACATTAACTAATGTTTAATAATGAACCTTATTGTAAAGTTTTTTGTTGTAAAGTACATTTCTGAACAAACCATATAGGCATGTTTTACAGGAACAGTTTTAAATGAAAATTCTGTTGTCATTCAATGCAATTCCATGAAGTTACGAAGAATGGGGCACTTCGCAGAAAATATATCTTAAGTCATTACTCAATTGTCAAGTCCAGTGTCCCGTTTTTAACAGAAAATACATCAAAATCTTTTATTATATACAGTACTGTAAAAGTTTACAGTGTTTAGGATAGTGCACCGCATACTCATTATAAAACACATTGCAACACCACAATATCTAGGCTTCATTTGTTCTCTGACTGTATGGTTTTGCGCTCGTGCACTCGGCCCTCACAACACCAGCCGCTGTCAGTGATTGGCTGAACACTATTTATTTGGTTTTGAGTGTTTGTGAATCCGATTGTTTGTGTGAGCAGATCTCAGAGCCGAGGCTGCTACAGAGACGGGGTGTTCTTATGGGGCGGCAGCTCGCGGATCGCTAGGAGAGATTAGATGAATGTGATCATTTATTTTTGGGCCTGAAATCGCTGATACAACCTTTAAGTTTTGATTAATAATTCTAATGAATTTTACACAGGAAATGAATCCACGCTGGACTTAAACTGGACAATGATGTTCTTCTAGATCTGCTGATCCATCTTTGCTGCAGTAATTTCCTTTTGGAATTTGGAGGATTGGGTTTTTTCTTCTCCATTAGTAAATCGACATTGCAAATCCATGTTCAGCGCTGCAGATGATCAGGTTGATGGGAGTAAGATATAACCAGCTCTGTTCTTCAGTTTACTCTTTTGTATATGCACTTTTAAATCAACTGACGGTTACTATTTTTATAAATGTGTTTGTTCATCAACATGGATTAAGAAGAGCATTTGAAGTTTATGCTCTATTTACTGTACAATGTTTTCACATGAGTTTGAGCGCATTACACAATGCATCATTTACATTAGTTGTGTGAATCCACTGACATTAATACCATAGGTTTACAAATGTGTTTGCTGTTCTTAAAGGTGCAATGTGTATTATTTCTGAGGATCTATTGACAGAAATGCAATATAAGATCCATAACTATGTTTTCAGTGGTGTATAAAGACCTTACTTAATAAACCGTTATGTTTTTATTACCTTAGAATGAGTCATTTATATCTACATAAGCGCGGGCACCCCCTTAAATGAAGGTAGACATATTGTGACGTCATGTTTGTACCGTAGCCGACAGCGAACACACAGCGCTACAGAGTTTGCTATGTGGGGAGAGATGCGCTGCTGGTTACGTCGGCCACCGTAGCTTCTCCTTCAGTTTGAAAAGGGAGGGATAGGCCATAAGTGACTTTCTGTTTGCAATTCACAAAACTCACCACTAGATGCCGCTAAAAATCACACACTGCACCTTTAATCCATGTTGATGAACATGTGAAGTGTGTATATGCTCTATTTACTGTCAAATGTTAATGCAAGGGATCTTTACGAGTTTGAGCGCATTACACAATGCATCATTTACATTAGTTGTGTGAATCCACTATGAACATCTGTGGTTTGCATTATGTGTGTGTTTAGTGTTTTGATTCTCTATGAAATCAGTTCATGGGAACTGTGCTGAGTCCATTTTTGGAAATCTCAATACAACAATAGTACAAAACTCTTTGCCTTTTGCATTTATTGTCAGTGCCAATATGTATTTTTTACATTTATGATCTTGTATTCACACACGCATTCAAAACATATTTACAATAGTTCACTTTAGCGAGTTAGAGTTACACAACTCTGATAAACAATGAAATTGCTTTAGTGTTACATAATACTGTTAATTAATATTAGCATTAAGAAATCAAGTTGGAGTTACAGTGACTACACAATACATTTGTATTACAGTAATGACAAATAATGTCTTGAATCAACATGATTATTTTAAGCAGTTTACGGGAATTCAATATTTTGGTTTGACAAGCAATAATTAATTGAGAAAAAGAGGAAAATTGTGTCAGTTGAACTCATTCTGATCCTGTGGGACAGATGTACACATTAAAATCAAGTAAATTCAAAGGACTTTTTTCAATTCTGCGCTGACTCTGGATTTAATAAAGTGGACCAAAGTCCTCTTTTCTGATGAGAGCAAATTTCATCTCATCTGGAAACCGATGTCCCAGAGTCTGGAGGAAGAGAGGAGAGACACAGAGTCCAAGATGCTTGAAGTCCAGTGTGAAGTTCCCACAGTCAGTGATGGTTTGTCATGTCATCGGCCGGAGTTGCAAAAAAAGAAAAGAACCAAAACCTGGTTCAATGACCATGGTATCTATATAATATATTAGTTTCACCTGTTAGGTTGAATTCTTGAAATAAATAAACTTTTTGATGATATTCTAATTTTATGACCAGCACTTGTATATATATATATATGTGTTTCAGCCTTGTGTGGCCAATCAGCTCTGTGATCATTGTTAATTATTAAGTTTATGCAAAAAAATACTTTTAAATGTTATACTAGGTAGGAAGACTGCAGGTTATGAATTCATATTGTTTGCAAAGCTATATAAAAAATTATGTTTTTTGTTTTTGACAAACCTTTTTCTTGTGTTTGTAGATTCACCCCGTCACGTCCAAGCGGGTAATCCATCCGCCGGAAACTGAAGCTTCCCCGGGCGCCGCCATTGGCTAGCGGACCCCCACCTGCTGTTAGCACTACATTGACTCCCATTCATTTTGGCGTCACTTTGACAGCGAATAACTTTACATCTGAAGCGTTTAAAGACTCCATTTGTCCATTATTTATTTCTAAAGAAACACGACAATGTATAAAAGGCTCCATTACCTTGTATCTTACGTTATGGCCCCGTAGAAGCAGTTTTTGTAAAAATAGGCTAACGATTGTCTCATAAACACGCGACTCTGTCGCACAAGTCGATAAATTACCGTACAGACCGGCGGAGAAGCTCGCAGGCAATCGGGAGGACGTGGAGACATAAAGTCAAGAGAGAAGCCCATAGAGAGAGATAAAGTTGCTCCCGCTGCTAGCTCATGGACAGCTAATGCTCACGCTCTCCGTCTCTGCGAGATTCGGAAGGGAATGATTCAGATTTCTCTCGGCACAGCGACTAGAAGACTGACAGCTGTCAGACTCGCGTCACATCTACGTCGTCAAGCTCAGTTTGATCCTGCGCAGTTCGCCTGGTTGTTCACCCTTTCACAAACAAAGATTTCTTAAGAAAATGCCTACTTTTATAGATTTCTTATGTGAAGTAAAATATTTAATCAAATCACTAAGAATGATTGATAATAGAAAATGTACTTCTTTTTTGAAGAAATATGATGAGATCTTTCATCTACCATAATTTATATATATATTTTTTCATTTCTTGTATTTTTTTTTATTTCTCTGTTTCGTTCTTTCTATTATTGTCCTATGATTGTGAAAGATACGAATTTACTTGTATAACATACACAATTTTTGATATGTTCTGATTTCTACGTGTTTGCACTATTGTAATGAAAATTCTTGAATAAAAAAAATTCGCCTGGCCATCAGGAAGTGACTTCACTTTTCTCCACCGGAAGTGTTCAAGCGGCCATCTTACGATTCCCTACCAGCAGAGGGCTCCAACCATAGACATGTATAAAGGCTAGATGGCTTACCGGCGCTGAGAGCCAATGGGACCCGACGACGTCACACGGCGGCCATCTTAGGACAGCACCGCTCGTCTAGTTATAACATTAAAGTCTATTGTGCATGTAGTGCTGAAATAACTATATTTTGCTCAATTTTCAACCGATTTTCAAACGGCTTGGTGTGTCATAAACGTCAGGGATGCCATGAAACACACATCTACGCTGCAATGTTAAGCGTTTCTCAAAACGTGAAGCTACAATTTAAACATCGGCATCAGCACAAATCATAGCCACGTTAATAAGGTTTGTAATAAAGCAAACCGTTTGTAAATCCGTCAAGAATTCAGCAAGTTACGAGCATTTGTCACTCACCTTCCGTCCACAGCAGCAGGGAGCAGCAGCGCAGTCTCCTGACCTAAGATGGCCGCCAAGTTGACGACACAGCTGACTCCGCCTTGAGCCATCTAGCCTTTATACATGTCTATGGCTCCAACCATAGATAGCCTATTATATAGAGATATATGATGTCTATGGCTCCAACGGCCGTTATACAGAGATCGGCAGCTCCGACGGCACTTTTAAGATGACCCTGTGCAGCATACAAGTGTAAAACGACGTTCACAAAAGGATGTAGAAAATTGCCGACAGGTTGTAATACAAGCCCTATAAGTAGTCATATGCACAATTGTCGCTATTCCCGTGTTGTTTTCTCTGAGGCAAGTGAATAACGAACACTGGACACTTAAAAATTTAATATTATATTTTAAACGTGTATTTTAACGAGGAGGTAAGCTTCTTATTTTCCTTTCAAACGGCAAATCACAAAATAAAACACTTTCATTCCTGCCACCTGCAGGTAGCCGAGACAGACACTCTCCAAGCTCCTCTCCCCAGCTTTTAAACACCGCTGTGAACACACACTGAACACGCGCGCATGATCAGTCATAAGTATCAAATTACATTCATAACCGGCCTTACAGTGAGTGTGTCCCGGCTTTATGCAGTTATTAATGCAGTTATGAGAGAAGCATGAGCGTCAATATTATTATTTATTTATTTATTCAATTCGTTTTAATTAATTCGTTGATTCTTTTTTTCTATTAGTGACTGACAGTAGACTAGCCTAATAAATGAAACACAAAGCCCTTAAAGTATAGGCCTATCAATAATTATTTATTTGTTATATTATCTGCAGCAGGACTATCAATTTATTGAAATATTCAGTTTAATTTTCTATTGATTAAATATAGGACTATATATAGTGTATTTATTAAAATTAAACTGCATATTTCCATTGATTGTGAAGTTAGACATTGAAAATTGCAGATTGAGCGCATGGGGCTGGATGGTTTTTATTGTTATGAATTGTATCCTCTTTTCCGTTATTACAGTTGACTACGCGCAGTGATATGGAACTGTAATATGGTTAAGACCTGCCGGAACTACTTTAGCCGTGCGGTTCCCTGAATAGAGCATCACAGTCCCGCCCACAGCCCGAGAGAGCTCTGGTGCCGGAAGTAAATTTCCCATTCATTTCTCCCATTGACTTTTGGAAAAATCCGTATCTAAAGAGTTTTAGAGCATGTCTGAGGATAACCAGCTATGGCTGAACTCATAAACATACAACATATCATTTCGAGTGAAAAAACGAAGAGAAAATCCAAAAAAAGGCAAAGGTACAAGACTGTGTACACATTTTCATTTCCGAGCGAAGGAACTACTCGTCCCATAACCCACCGCGCCTCACTGAAGTCGACTTAGCCACAACCGCGAACAAGCCTTTTGAGGGACTTTTATATAGTAAATGTGTAGTTAATAGCAGTTCTTTCAGTAATAATCGTGTAAATAAAAATAATAATATATTGTGTGCGTGTGTGAAAGCGGTTAACGATAGCGTTAGCAACATGGTGCAGCTCAGTCATCAACACACGTGTGTTCAGTCAGTGTGTAACGTTAGTTTGTGTGTTTATTTCAAAGCCCTTTGTGACACAGGACACTCTGCTGACAGGACAGGTTGAGGTCCATGCTCATTTTCATGATGTTATAGTTCATCCTTAATTGTAATAACATTTCATGTATTTTCTTAATATCCACAACAAGTGAAAATTAAAAAGTGATGGTCAGCAAACCAGAAAGTGCACAGCGCCACCGGTCTGATGCATGGACCGGTGCATGGTCTGCTCTTGGACCGTCATATTCAGTTTATTAACTTGCCATGAATTATTACACAAATGTTCTAAATGCAATGAAGAGGTATGCCTAGGCTTAATATTGTTTTGACAGTGGCATCATAAAATGCTTGATATGACTCATACCATATGAAGGCTACAGTAGCCCAGAGGTGGGACAAAGTCATTGTTATGCAAGTCACAAGTAAGTCTCAAGTCTTTGCCCTCGAGTCCCGAGTCAAGTCGAGTCAAAGACAACAAGTCTCAAGTCGAGTCCAAGTCCTACCATTTTAGTTTCGAGTCATTTCAAGTCCTCTTACCACAGAAATAAAATGTATACAAATCATGTATGTCTGTAAGATTTGTATTTATTTAAACCTCTTTTTATACAATGACATTAATCAAATACAGTAAAAAAAAAAAACGAAAATTCAATTTTCACAAAAAAAGCTTTATTTCAACAGCATATTGCACTATAACAATGTACAGCAGCAGAAAGAGAGAGACTGAAAAAGTTATATGATCACCAACCTGATAATATGAGAGAGAGAGAGAGAGAGAGAGAGAGAGAGAGAGAGAGAGAGGTCCTTTTAGCCTAAACTTTTTAAATCATGTCATCAATAAAATCCTCACTCCTCAAAATTATCACTTCTGAAAAAGTTATATTATCACCAACCTGATAATATGAGAAAGAGAGAGAGAGAGAGAGAGAGAGAGGGAGCGGGAGAGGGAGAATGTGGAGGGAGGCCCCTATACTGCATTGCATTTGCAAAAGATCAAATTGGCCAAAAGTCTGTCAGTCATTTGTGCACGATGGGGACGCAGAATGATGCCACCATGGCTGAAAACTCGCTCCACTGGAGCACTAGAAGCAGGCACTGCCAAGACTCGGATGGCTACTTTAAAGAGTGAAGGAAGAGTCTTACTGTTCAGTGCCCAGAACAAAAGGGCATTCTGTCCTTCTGCCCTTCTGCCATGTCAATGCAGTAACTTAGCTGCACTGCTGGTGTGGTCCCAACATCCCTTTTCTGCCTCTTATGGTATGCAGCAAACAGCCCTTCTCCTTCCATGTCCTCTAGTTCTTCAGCAGGCACCGGCACAGGCACAGGTTGCTCCGTCTCTTTAGCATCAATTCTAAAAAAAACATGTCACAACAGCAGAAACATAAGAGCCGTTATTACCATTACTGATGTTGATGATACTGTGCAAGACTAATTTTTTTATTATTGTTAAAGTCAGATTAATATGACATTAGATCCTAGATTAAGATTAAGATCAAATAATTTAACGTTGCATTTAAGTTGCATTGCAATTCAATAATATTTACCTGTAACTCGTTGTGCCACCTCTGCCTTGATGTCACGGTTGACCAGCACATGGGGCTCAATCCACAGCAGACAAAAGGCTGGATCCAAGGCAGCTGCTTTCAGGTAGACTGTGTCTGAAAAGGGGGTAGTGATCCCTTCTTGAGACTGAACCATTTTCACATTAATGAAGATCCCAAGAAATCTTTTTTTCAGGGATGCCTGCAGACCTCTGACCAGGCCGCTCAGGAAACGAACTTGAGGCTTCAGCTTCTCAAGATGGTGATTGAGGGACAAGACGGATGGAACAACTGAACTGATTGTAATGACTTTCTCCCCCTGTGTCAAATCAGTTGCTTCTCCGAACGGTTTCAAGATGTCCACCAACTCCTTCAGCAGATTCCACTCTCGTGGTGTGAATGACAGTTCTTTATGCCCGGCCTTCTCAAGAACTGCGCAGAGCTTTTGCTGATCACAATGAAGGACTGCTTTCACCTGCCGCAGTGTGGAATTCCACCTCGTGCTCACTGCAGCAGGGGTGCCTCTGTGCTCCCCAAATTCACCATCGAAGATGTCTTTAAACGTTGTGCTTGTGTGGAGCAGGGAGCTAAGTTTCGATAACTTGGAGAGAGAAGGACATGCTGCTTTTGTTTCTTTCAAACCGTCTCCCACAACCAGCTGCAATGTGTGTGCAAAACACTGCAGGCGCTGTTTCTTTGCCATAGCAGCATCGACGGTTTGCTGGTCTTCTAGGGTTAAGTCATGCCATAGCTCAGGATCATCAAGATTATCTCCAGCATCATCATCTTCCTCCTGTTCGCTGGGGAAGCAGACCGTAAATGCCTTGCGCGTGTTAGCAGCATTGTCACTAATGATATAGTCCAATTTAGCTTTGATGTTGTATTCATCACATATTGCCTCAAATTGGTCACAGATGCGCTCTGCTGTGTGAGAGCCTTTAAAGCGGTTGCAGGCCAAGAGATTAGTCTTTAGCTGTACCCTCTCTGCATCGCTCTCCATCCAGTGCACAGTGACACCAAGGAATCCCCTCATCTTTCGATCAGACCAAATGTCCACAGTGACTGAAACATGGTCAGTGTTGCTCAATTGAGTTTTTAACTTTGAACGTCTCTCCTCAGCAAGGCTCTCTGTTTTTGTGGTCAGCGTTCGGCGACAGACTGGGGTATACTTGCTGTCCAGCAGAGCCAGAAAGTGACGAAAGCTCTTATTTTCCACAATAGACAGAGGAAAATTGCAATCAATAATCAAGTCAGACAGTATCGCATTGGAGATGGCTTTCTGCTGTGGGTGGCTCATGCTGTAATGCCCTACACGAGTGTTCAGGAATTGTGAGATTTAGGGGTGTGACGGTTAGTATATAACCGTGAGACCGACGGTTATAGTTAAACACCGTCATTAGAACTCTATAACCGCCAAAACCGTGTTATTAAAATATTTTTTACAAACATTAAAAAAAGTTTTTTTTTTTCCCATTTTTTAGATAGGATCATAATAAGCGCAATATATCGGGAGACGTGGTTTTTACCACTTAATGAAGTTTTGTTTTGTAAATCGTAATTTTTGCATTGTAGAAAGCCTTTCTTTAAAGCGAATTTCGTTTTGTACAAATTGTATCATAATTTTAATAAATGTTTCATCAACCAATTGCATGTATTTAATAAATAAAAAGCAAATATAGCAGACAATATAATAACCGTGACATGCAGGCGCCTGCGCGCCGCGTTCACTTGCATTGCATTGTGAACTGGAGCGCATCTCATCGTAAATGAATGAAACTATGCCTATGCCTCATGCATGAGCATTAAATATCTTTGCTACATCCTTTCTAGGCGGGTGCGGCTTTGAAATTTGGTCAAAACACGTTGGTGCGGATGATGAGATTTGTTATGAGGTTGCGGATGAAATAATACCCCATCTGCGTATCTGTACATCTAACAACATTGAACACTACACAAATATGAATTAAAAAATATATATTTAAGCGATTAATTCCCCATAGTGACAGGAGGTGCCGGAGATCTCCTTAATAAACGGAGGTCTGAAATCTCTGCCCTTACCGATCAGAGCGCGCGCTGACACAGAGTTAACCCGCTATCTCCAAGAACAACTCTACGGCTAATCCACTAGCATGGTGGAGAGACAATGAAACACACTATCCGCTCTTAGCAAAATTGGCACGTAAATACATGTGTATTTGTGCTACAAGCACAGCATCAGAGCGAGTGTTTAGCACTGCGGGTAACATAGCTACCCCTGTCAGATCGTCACTAAAAGAGAGTAAAGTGAACATGTTGGTGTTCCTGTCACGGAACTTGGAAGTCGAAAAAGATTAGGAATTTAAAATATCATTGCACTTTTTTTGTTTCCTGTATTTAGTTAGTTTAATTAAGGTATTATCACAACAATCGTTGTTCGACTTTGTTTTTGTTTTTTTGATAAAGGTATGTAGATTTTATGATTTGTAATTTAGGCCCAGGCTACTCATTCATTTTTATGCAGCTCTTATAGAATTTAAGCAGCCTACTTTTTTACTGTGTGTGATTTATTTAAAACAAAGCAAATTATTATTTTATTTTTTTTTGTTAAGGATTTGTTTACTGTGTGTATATAAATAAACGTATCCCCCCCCCCCCCCACCCCCACCCCCGACGACGGTTATGTTACGAACCGTCACATTTGAGTCACATCATAACCGTCATCACCAATTCTGAAACCGGCACACCCCTAGTGAGATTGAAGGCTGTTGTGATTCATCTACGATGCTTTTGTTCATCTGGTATTCTTGATATCTGTAACAGAGAAGAATATGAAACGGATGTCAGAAAATCCCTTATAGCCACACTTGTATTTGAAACTACTCTTTACTCATATCAATATTGTTGTGTTAATATTCATTGTCTATTGTACACTAATACGGTATACGATAATACATTTCAGTTTAAGTGAATGCAATATTAAGAATATTTTCACTGCTTCAAAAGTCATTAGAAAGCCCTTTCCCTTAAGAAACTGAAGTGGGTGGACAAAGTTCACAACTTCCTTACTTGAGTAAAAGTACAGATACTACTGATCAAACAAATATTACTCCGTTACAAGTAAAAGTTGTAAAGACAGATTTTTACTTAAGTAAAAGTACAGAAGTACTCATTTTTAATGCACATTTATATTTTATTAATAGTACAATTCGGTCCGATTTTCCCATGGCGTCTGTCATTGCTATGCAACCATGCACTGCGCTCTCCACAACGACAGAGGTTTTAGTAGCTAATGGTTTTCCACCACCGAAAAACGCTTGCTGTAGCTCTGCTACAAGATTTATTTACAGAGAAGAGAAAAACACCCGTAGTGTTTGGGTCTTTCATGTTGACTAATGCTTTTAATGTTGTTATGGAAAGGGTAAAGCTAATTGGTTGGTTCTTACATGACCTGCAGTGCGTTTGCGGCATTCTGAAAAGTTCTCGCTGCACCTGGAAAAAATGAGCGCGCGCCTACATTTGAACGAAATTGAGCGCGCAAAAGACGCGATATGTGAAAGGCCCCTTGGCGAGCAAGCTACCTCCAATCAGGCCACAAGCTACTGGTAGCTCGCGAGCGATGTGTTCTAGACCCCTGGTTGAATATGCATGAACTCTCTGCGTGTGTGTGTGTGTGTAATGTCAAATCGCACATTGTTAAAACAACAATTACGATATTATCGCAGACGACGATATATATCGCACACCCCTAATAATCGTTATTATGTTATTATATGCTGTATATATCTCAGTGGTGCGCTTTAATTGTGATATTTTATGTCTTCAGTGACAGTTCAGCTTGTGATTATTAACCAAAATTACATAAACAACCTCAATGAGGCAGCACCCCAGCCACTCTGAAACTGAATAATTGAAAGAGTAAAACTACATTTTTGTAAGCATTACCAGCAAGGGAGACGTGCGTTTACTGTCTCGTTACAGTAAATATGCAGCAGCTATAACTAGTAGTACATTACGGTACATCCAATAAGGTGCTTAAAGAAACCTTACCTTTCTTTGTGCAACTTGAGGTGTCGAACAAAGTTGGACGTTGTGGCAGCTCCGTCTGTGATCTTCGACCCGCATATTTTGCAAATTGCAACTCTTTTTTTGTTGAGTACCTCGAAATTTTTATATCCAAACAAAATTATCTTCGGCGTCATTTTGTCAACTGGCGCGTTGTTGCTTGTTGCGCTTCATTGGTTGTCTAGTTGCAATGTGCCTGCTTAGATGCTGTCGAATCAAAACGTGGGACTACAGTGATTGGATGTCGTGCAGGCAGCGCGCGCGCTCTCTGCATGCAAACGTGGTGCACATTTTTTTTTCACAGATGCAGATAAACAGAGAGCGGCGCGGCCGTGTGAACATTTTTTTCCCCCAGTTTTCATGGGAAGTAGCAAGTCTTCTCGAGTCAAAAGGCGCAAGTCCAAGTGAAGTCACGAGTCATTGATGTTAAAGTCCAAGTCGAGTTGCAAGTCTTTGTACATTTTGTCGAGTCGAGTCTGAAGTCATCAAATTCATGACTCGAGTCCAAGTCACATGACTCGAGTCCACACCTCTGCAGTCAGGGCAGGACTTCGGGTGCTGGGGGCCCCTGGGCTTGAGTTTATGTTTGGGCCCTACTTGCGCTGCAAAATAAATATGCTTTGAACAATTAATATGAAACATGCCTATAGTCAAAGTTTAGTGGTAGGCTAATATTAAGTAGTCATCATAATCAGTGGTTAAAGTGGGATTTGGCAGGTGAGGGAACCCATTTTGTGTAGGTGCAACAGGGAAAAATTACTGACCGTGGGACAACATATTGAATATCGTTGTATAGCAATACTTTTTGGGACAAGAGTGTTACCATGGTGTAGCTATGCACACCAGTCCACATTACTACCGCTCCCACAGTTCCACCCACAGACACAGGCATTCAACCTTCTTCAAGCTTTGGAATTTGAAAATGTCTGTTTTTAAATGTTAAAAGTAATTTTAAATAATAAAAATTATAGGCTGCGTTTAACGCAGTTGGTGTAATTGGCAGATGTTCCCTTGGGCATCATGCGCTGTGGAAACGCGTCAAAGCATATGCAGCTATAGCGCACGTAGGTGCTTTTGAATGAATATTTAATGTCGATATACAATGGTTACTGTAATTCTGCTATTGATATATCTTCGTAAGACTGCCGACCCTATATAGAACAGTGGCAAAGGAAAATAAATGTCCGGCGAATATCGAACCTAAAACTAACTTTACCGCGCTCAACCACCGTGAGTGCATTTTATGTAGGCTATAGGCTATGCCTATTCCTGTTTGTGATGGCAATGGAGAGAGCGCTCAAAACTCTCCAGAGCACATAATTTAGTGAAAAAAATTATATTATAGAAAGTATCATTCTCAGTAAAGCAATGAGACATATGATAATTTATCCAGATGTTTCTAAATGTGCGCTCTTTTGGACTAAAAGCATATTGAAGCTGTTAAGTAGCCGATCGCAATGGAGCAGATGGATCAACACGCATGTTATTCTTTGTGAAATAAAGATAAATATCAGGTTGTGCCGTTTGATTATGGCCTCGAAGCTCTCAGTCGGAGGATATTAAGGCCCGGGTATTTTATCCCGTGCTCCCCTCCGTCTTTCAAACTACTCTGTGAGCGCGTGCGTGCGCACTAAAGTGTATTGGATTTTGTTTTCAAGTGCTCAAGTCACTACTTTGGGCTGATTATAGCCCTCGCTCGCACATGGCCAGACAGTGGAAATACGGCTAATAATTTCTGGATATCTGGCATACAAGTTAACCGAACAAAACAAACAAATGAAAACTGGTAAGGGAGGGGGCCCCCTACTGGGCAGGGCCCATGGGCTGCAGCCCAGTCAAGCCCAATGGTAAGTCCGGCCTTGTCTGCAGTAGCCTATCTAAAGTGAACGATAAGTAAGGGATAATGTAAAGCGAGGCGGTTGTTATAGCGAATACAACTCGCGAAAGGCTGATTATGAGCCCGAAGCGGAGCCTGAAGGGAGTTGTATTCGCTATAACAACCAACTCGCTATACATTATCCCGCTTATTACATGGCTACCTACCAAATAAATAAATAATTTGACACAAAATATTAATTTAAAAAAGATTGTATTGATTTAAAAACTATTTATATGGCTTCCGCTAAAGAAAACAGTCCGTTCAGTCTCTACTGTTAGAATCCTGCTTCCATGGCAACGCTCTGTTTTTTCACGGACCTTCGCGGAGTTTACACGACATCCACTAATCAGATGCATCACTGTGGGATTGTGGGATTGTTTAGGATTGTGGGTAATGAAGTACTTATCCAAGACATCGCGAATAAAAGGCATTTATCTCAAATCAAGGTTAAGTGCCCCATGAACTTTTGACGTTTATATGAGCATATACAATAGCTTAGTACAGCTGTAGCTGGTTTTAAGTCTACCATGTATGGTTACGTTTTTATGGCTTATACCCCAAATGTCTATGGAGAAATTGTATTGAATTTTTACTTCCGGCACCGGCTGTGGGCGGGACTGTGATGCTCTATATAATTGCACACCTCAGAACGTTCGTCAACCAATCAGATTCAAGCATTCAACGGCCCTGTAGTATACATACAAGTTATCTGGGGACCAGTGGACCACGTCTCTACAACGTTCTCTATGAGATAAACTAGCGACGTCTTTTGAGGACGTGCCCACGTTTCTGGAACGTTAGCCAAGATTATAAAAAATGGAACTTTACCACGACGTTCTCACAATATATATAAATGTAATGAATTATTAGGACAAAGCGTCAGTCTGCGAGAAGGACAAGAGCGCGCGCAAGTGGTTTTTTCATAATATTCAGTTCTCTTGTTGTTCAGTGTATTATTTTCCAGAAAGTAGGGCTATTTTCGATTCTGTGGTTATTTGTACATTTTTACCTTCAAGCAAATCTGTATTTGGAATAGACGCGTGACTACTTTAAATAACAGCCGCGCACATCTGAAGAGTATTGCAGTTTAAATTTTATAGCACTTAAGTGTAGCTGTCCAACAGGCAGTTTCGATTTCTCCCATTTTCGGATTATTTGATTTGCCTGTGT
Organism: Phoxinus phoxinus; assembly: GCF_949152265.1. Taxonomy (NCBI): domain Eukaryota; kingdom Metazoa; phylum Chordata; class Actinopteri; order Cypriniformes; family Leuciscidae; genus Phoxinus; species Phoxinus phoxinus. Next base: position 2,037,758 of record NC_136885.1, read on the forward strand.
TAATTGCTTCAAGACACAGCTGTCCTCACTCAGGGGTTTGAAAGCACTATATTTCTGTGGTGTGCGCGCTGCCGCGGAAGCGTCAGCGGGAAGCGTTCAGCTCTCCTCGTGTGAAGACCGACTCGGGTAAAGACAATCGACTCTACCTGCGCGACTCCACCGAGCAAGGACACCTGCAAGGCACTTAAGTATCCTATTCTCTCTCTTCCTTTCACACTGGTATAGTATTTCCCTACTAAATATGTGCTTTCAATACATTCCTGTAATCTCTCGACGACGCTCTCCCATCACGCACAGAAGGCAGCGCAATACTGCTAATCTGCGTCACATCCTCTCATCCTCACACACACCTCTCTCTCTTTCTGTGGGTCTATGGAATTGTCAGTCAGCGGTCAACAAAGCTGACTTCATTCCTGCCTTTGCTTCTCATTCTAATCTTAATATTTTAGGCTTGACTGAGACCTGGATTCGTCCAGAAGACTCAGCAACCCCTGCTGCTCTCTCTAACAACTTCTCCTTCTCTCACACTCCTCGCCAGTCTGGGAGGGGTGGGGGCACAGGTCTTCTCATCTCTAACAACTTTAAATACTCAACCCTCTCCTCTCTATGCAATAACTACTCGTTTGAATATCATGCTATTACACTTACAACTCCCATTAAGATCCATATTGCAGTCATATATCGTCCCCCAGGTCAACTGGGAAGCTTTGTAGAGGAGCTGGATGTGCTGCTGTCTTCTTTCCCTGAGGATGGCACCCCACTTGTAGTCTTCGGTGATTTCAACATTCATCTAGAGAAGCCGAATGCAACAGACTTCATCTCTCTCCTAGCCTCATTCGATCTCAAACGGCTCATCACCACAGGTACTCACAAATCAGGCAACCAACTGGACCTGGTTTACACACGCAACTGCATCACGGACAACATTTTGGTGAAACCTCTCCATGTTTCTGATCATTTCCTCATTACTTTCAATCTACAACTCTCTACCCATGCTCCACCAACCCCCCTACCAGTTACTTTCAGACGAAACCTGCGCTCACTCTCTCCCTCCCATCTTTCCTCTGCTGTGTCATCTTCTCTCCCCTCACCCTCACAATTCTCATCTCTGGATGTTAATACCGCAACAGATACTTTATGCTCCACTCTAACTTCTTCTTTAGACAATATCTGCCCTATCTCCTCCAGGCCAGCACGCACTACTCCCTCTAACCCTTGGTTATCTGAGGTTCTTCGTGAACACCGGACCAAACTCAGGGCAACAGAGAGGAAATGGCGCAAATCAAAAGACACAACTGACCTTAGTATGTATCAATCTCTGCTCTCTTCCTTTTCTGCTGATGTTCATGCTGCAAAATCTTCTTATTTCCACAACAAGATCAACAGCACCGCTAACACACGAACACTTTTCAAGACATTCAACTCTCTACTCTGTCCACCTCCACCACCACCCACCTCCTCTTTAACTGCTGATGATTTTGCTAACTTCTTCACCAACAAAACAACAACTGTCAGCAGTCAGTTCTCAGCTCCACACACACAGGAACCCAGTCCAACCCCTCCCACTCCCAAACACCTTCTCTCCTCCTTCTCTCCACTATCCGAGGAAGAGGTATCGAAACTTCTCCTCTCCAGTCATCCCACCACCTGCCCTCTAGATCCCATCCCCTCACACCTTCTACAAGCCATCTCTCCCACACTTCTACCAGCACTCACACACATCATCAACTCATGCCTCCACACTGGCACCTTTCCTACAGCATTCAAGCAGGCTCGGGTAACTCCACTGCTTAAGAAACCCACATTAAACACATCACTCTTAGAGAATTACAGACCTGTCTCTCTCCTACCATTCATTGCGAAAACACTTGAACGAGTTGCCTTCAACCAAGTATCATCTTTCCTCTCTCTGACCAACCAACTAGATGTAAACCAATCTGGCTTCAAGAAAGGGCATTCAACCGAAACTGCATTGCTGTCAGTCACAGAAGCCCTACGGATCGCAAAAGCTGCCTCCAAATCATCAGTTCTCATTCTCCTGGATCTGTCTGCTGCCTTCGACACTGTGAATCATCAGATCCTCCTGTCCACCCTCTCATCACTGGGCATCACAGGAACTCCTCTCCACTGGTTTGAGTCCTATCTCACAGGTAGGTCCTTCAGGGTCGCATGGAGAGGTGAGGTATCCAAAGCACATCAACTGACTACAGGGGTTCCTCAGGGTTCAGTTCTTGGACCGCTCCTCTTCTCCATTTACACCACATCACTGGGACCCATCATACAGGCACATGGCTTCTCTTACCACTGCTATGCTGATGACACCCAGCTCTACCTCTCATTTCAACCTGATGATCCCACAGTAGCTGCACGTATCTCAAGCTGCCTGGCGGACATCTCGGCATGGATGAAGGAACATCACCTGCAACTCAACCTGGCAAAGACTGAGCTTCTCGTCCTCCCTGCCAATTCGTCTCTACAGCACGACTTCACTATCCAGCTAGATTCAACTTTAATCACCCCATCAAGGTCGGTCAGAAACCTTGGAGTAACATTTGATGAGCATCTGACCTTCACAGACCACATCACAAAGACAGCTCGATCATGCAGGTTTGCACTGCACAACATCAGGAAGATCAGGCCCTTCCTAACTGAGCAGGCAACACAACTTCTCGCCCAGGCCTTGGTGATCTCTAGACTTGATTACTGCAATGCTCTTCTGGCAGGTCTTCCATCATGTGCAACTAAACCTCTACAAATGATCCAGAATGCTGCAGCCCGTCTTGTCTTTAACGAGCCGAAAAGGGCCCACGTCACTCCTCTGTTCATCTCTCTGCACTGGCTACCACTCGCTGCTCGCATCAAGTTCAAGGCATTGACACTTGCTTACAGAACGACCACAGGCTCAGCTCCCTCGTACTTTCACTCGCTCCTACGAGTCTACATCCCTACCAGAAGCCTGCGATCGGTCAATGAGCGACGGCTCGTGGTACCATCACAGAGAGCTACAAAATCACTCTCCAGAACATTCTCATTCACGGTTCCATGCTGGTGGAATGATCTCCCTACCCTCGTCCGGAATGCAGAATCCCTGACTACATTCAAAAGACAACTGAAAACTCATCTCTTCCGTGAGCACTTGACAAAAAAAAAAAAAAAAAAAAAAAAAAAAAAACTTTTATCCTCCCTTGTTTGGCTTATGCTACTCTGAGCAATGCCTGAACTTTGTATTTTGAGCACTTCTTGCGTTATTTTTGCCTCTTCACGATGACTCGCTTGCTGTAGTCCTCAGTTGTAAGTCGCTTTGGATAAAAGCGTCTGCTAAATGACTAAATGTAAATGTAAATGTATTATTAATGTAATTCTTTTGGCAAAGTTTTACATTCATAAGTGTAAATACAGCGCTAAAACTACTAATTTTGTACTTTTTCTCCATTAAGTTATACATTATATTAATCTGATTTCTGATTCCAACAACAAAAAGGCAATTAAAACTGTCAGCATATGGTCCTTTCTCCTTGTAATGATCCATAAGCTATCCTGGCTAAATTGTATTGTTTTCTGTTTACGTGTCATATTCGTATATATTGTTTATGGTATGTATATTTTTTTGATTAGTCACTTGTGGTTTGTACCTTCCCCCCCCCCCCCATCTTTTTGTAGGAGACTTTGAGCTTTGTAAGTTTGCAGATCTTATACATGCACAAACATCAACATAACACACTAAAGAAAAACATGAAAACGCATCATATGACCCCTTTAATACATTAATACAAATGTAATACAGCTATTATTAAAAACATGATGTATAAACTCAAGCTTCCATTGGTTTCCAAAAGTGAGCTTGAACTTTTTTTCCCTTATAATTATGAACAATGAATTATTTCATTAGTCTTTGTCTCCCTCTGCTGGTACAACACAAACACAGATATTCAGGCTTTTGAGTTACTGTGCGTTTAATAAAATGGTTAATCTATGAATGAGAAACTGTAATTTGCTGCTGTGAAATAAAAGGTGTTTCACTGCCGCCTCATCAGGACTGTCAGAGGATCGTTGAAATCTAAATTAAGTCTTAATTTATAACAGTGAAGTCTTAATTTATAACAGTGAAGTCTTAATTTATAACAGTGAAGTCTTAATTTATAACAGTAAAGTCTTAATTTATAACAGTGAAGTCTTAATTTATAGCAGTGAAGTCTTAATTTATAACAGTGAAGTCTTAATTTATAAAGTGAAGTCTTCATTTATAACAGTGAAGTCTTAATTTATAACAGTGAAGTCTTCATTTATAACAGTGAAGTCTTAATTTATAACAGTGAAGTCTTAATTTATAACAGTGAAGTCTTCATTTATAACAGTGAAGTCCCTGTATCTTCAGTCTCTGTTGATTCTGTTGACTGTGAGTCTCTGTAGTGGATCTTTATTCTCCATCAGACGATCATCAGAAGATCAGACTGTCCTCTAACACCTAAAATACAACACACACACAGTCACATATGCAGTATGAGATATTACATCTGCCACATCTTTTCATAAGAAAACTAACTAGATAATCTATATTAATTAATTCTCAAACATGATCATATATCTTCTCTCTGATGCTCAAAGTCACTTTACAGAAGCAAAAGCACATGAAAGGTCACTTTCACACACCGGACAGCGGACACAGAACCAGCAGAAATGACCATTACACACGACACATGTAATATCAGTCGATAACAGACAACCCAAATCTCAGATTATCACACATAAGGCGTCTTTACTCTTTACACAGAAAAAGCGGCACAGAAACCAAATCTGAAGCGGCATAAAATCACGTTAATTGTTTTTCTGAAGCAGTTAAACATTGCTATTTTAAAACTACAGTTTTAAGTGTTATAACATTAATTAAAAAATTATTAAATAGTAAACCAAAAAAATAAAACTAGAGATAAATAAAAATACAGAATTAAAAATTTCCTCTGCAAGCTATAGCGATCTCACGCTTTGATGTTGTCATAATTCTGTGGTACTGAAAGCTATTCTCTATTTCTTAATAAAATTATTGCAGGAACAAATGCTACAAAGAACTGATGAAGTATTTATTACACACCGCAGGATTAAAAGAGGTCGAAAGGTTTCTTTTCTCTTTCTTATTTCTTCAAAGAGCCAGAAAGAACAATTATTATTGTTGATCTGCCAGTCTCTTCACAGGAAGATTACACACGGCGAGACTCTGTTATTTTGGTGTTTGCTTCACGATGCGAGTACAGGACACTTTTGCTTTATTGTCCCTTGTTGGCTGACATCTTTAATTTGGCTAAAACAATATGGAGCTAGGCCGATATGTTTAGTCTTCCGCTTCTTGATTCTCGCGCCGCACGTTTGGTTGTCATGGCAATGGCGTAGTTTAGAGCGGCACAAGTTCTCCTTCATCTACACTGAACCAAACCAATATCAGAGTCATCTTTGACACCAGCGGCTGAGGAGGGTCAGACCGGCATATTTTAAGTCTGCTTTTATGCGGCATTGTGTCTTTCCACAGAACTTTGAGCAGAGCCGCTTTAGAGCCGCCTTAACCCGGCGGTGTAAAGACGCCTATAGAGACAGTTAAAGGGGAAAAGCTGGAAATAACATTAATATTATTTTCACAATCAGTCACAACATCATGAGCAGAATTACACTCATATTAACGCAGTTTAAAGTTCAGAGAACTACAGAAACTGAAGCTGAATTTAAGAGTCATCTGATGATCTCAGACAAAACATTCACACACACACACACACACACACACAGTTACTGAACCTGGTACAATTTACTTATATTTCTAGTGAGTAAATCAGCCATTTGAACTTTAAATGAAAATATGATGATGAAAATTGTTAAAAACTATTCTTACACGAGTGTCTCCAGTTTATAATGTGGATCATCCTTCAGATCCTGTAGCAGCTTCACTCCTGAGTCTCCTAGTTTATTCTCAGTCAGATTCAGATCTCTCAGGTGTGAGGGGTTTGATCTCAGAGCTGAAGCCAGAGCAGCACAACCTTCATCTGTCACACCACAATCCCACAACCTGTAGAGAACAATGACACACATTAAGCCTATATCCAGAGATAAACATGACACTTAAAATATTAATAACATAATGCTGTCAATATGAAATATATACAAATATTCATTAGTTCAAGTTGTTAAACACCCCGACTCTTTCGAAAGACATCCTGGGATTCAGGATCAGTGGGACACCAGTCTTGGGCTACAGAGTGATATGACTGCTGGCCACATCAACCTATCACTAGTGTGTGTGTCTCTGTGTGTGTCTCTGTGTGTGTGTGTGTGTGTGTGTGTGTGTGTGTGTGTGTGTGTGTGTGTGTGTGTGTGTGTTGAAGAATAACACATTTTAGGAATCTTTTTCAGATATGCTTTCTTACCTAAACATCACGGTGAAGAATACTGATTTTAGCATTTAAGGTTTAGATGAATATTAAGTCAAGCAATTCAGGAGTCTGACATTAGCTTTTGTCTTTATGCACTTCCTGACCATTAAGCTCAAGGTACAGCGGTGCCTTTGTCTCTATGATAATGTTAAGGTTTGAGCAATCAAGTCAGGATGATTGGATTAGCAATACATTATGCTGATTGGTTCGGTTTCTCTAGAGCAATCTAGATATCCTGCAATACAGGTTTATCGCTTGAGAGAATCAACTCCTCCCTACTCTCCTCCCCCAGAAGTCTCCTCCCCCTGAAGTCTCCTCCCCCTGAAGTCTCCTCCCCCAGAAGTCTCCTCCCCCAGAAGTCTCCTCCCCCAGAAGTCCCTCCCCCAGAAGTCTCCTCCCCCAGAAGTCTCCTCCCCCAGAAGTCTCCTCCCCCAGAAGTCTCCACCCCCAGAAGTCTCCTCCCCCAGAAGTCTCCTCCCCCAGAAGTCTCCTCCCCCTGAAGTCTCCTCCCCCAGAAGTCTCCTCCCCCAGAAGTCTCCTCCCCCAGAAGTCCCTCCCCCAGAAGTCTCCTCCCCCAGAAGTCTCCACCCCCAGAAGTCTCCTCCCCCAGAAGTCTCCTCCCCCAGAAGTCTCCTCCCCCAGAAGTCTCCTCCCCCTGAAGTCTCCTCCCCCAGAAGTCTCCTCCCCCAGAAGAGTCCTCCCCCAGAAGTCCCTCCCCCAGAAGTCTCCTCCCCCTGAAGTCTCCACCCCCAGAAGTCTCCTCCCCCAGAAGTCTCCACCCCCAGAAGTCTCCTCCCCCAGAAGTCTCCACCCCAAGAAGTCTCCACCCCAAGAAGTCTCCTGGTCCCTGCTTTGATGAAAGAAAACTTTACAACAGTGTGCTTCTGTGTGTGTGTGTGTGCTTCTGTGTGTGTGTGTGTGCTTCTGTGTGTGTGATTCTGTGTGTGTGCTTCTGTGTGTGTGATTCTGTGTGTGTGTGTGCGAGTTTCTGTGTGTGTCTGTGTGTGTGATTCTCTGTGTGTGTGTGATTCTGTGTGTGTGCTTCTGTGTGTGTGATTCTGTGTGTGTGTGTGTGTGCGAGTTTCTGTGTGTGTCTGTGTGTGTGATTCTCTGTGTGTGTGTGTGTGTGTGTGTGTGTGTGCTTCTGTGTGTGTGATTCGGTGTGTGTGTGTGTTTCTGTGTGTGTGTCTGTGTGTGTGTGCTTCTGTGTGTGTGATTCTGTGTGTGTGTGCTTCTGTGTGTGTGATTCTGTGTGTGTGTGCTTCTGTGTGTGTGATTCTGTGTGTGTGTGCTTCTGTGTGTGTGTCTGTGTGTGTGTTTCTGTGCGTGTGTGTGTGTGCTTCTGTGTGTGTGATTCTATGTGTGTGCTTCTGTGTGTGTGTGCTTCTATGTGTGTGCTTCTGTGTGTGTGTGCTTCTGTGTGTGTGTGCTTCTGTGTGTGTGTGCTTCTGTGTGTGTGTGCTTCTGTGTGTGTGTGCATGTCTGTGTGTGTGTTTCTGTGTGTGTGTGTGTGTGTGTGTGCTTATGTGTGTGTGCTTCTGTGTGTGTGATTCTGTGTGTGTGCTTCTGTGTGTGTGTTTCTGTGTGTGTGTGTGAGTTTCTGTGTGTGTGTGTCTGTGTGTGTGTTTCTGTGTGTGTGAGTTTCTGTGCGTGTGCTTCTGTGTGTGTGTTTCTGTGTGTGTGTGTGCGTGCTTCTGTGTGTGTGTGTGTCTGTGTTTGTGTTTCAGTGTGTGTGTGTGTGTGTGTGTGAATGTGTTTCTGTGTGTGTGTGTTTCTGTGTGTGTGTGCGCCAGGGTTATAATCGTTAACGAAAACGAACGAAAAAACGAAAACTAGATGGGAAAAAACATTGTCGTTAACTGAAATAAAAATAAAAACGAGGCAAAACAAAAAAACGATAACTAAATAAAACTGTAATGTGTGGTTGACAAAACTAACTAAAATAAAATAAAATTATAGAGTAAATTGTCCTTAGTTTTCGTCTTTGTCAATGTCTTTCCTTCGACGCCATTTAAAAACACGCAGAGAATTCGCTCAGCTGTGTTTCCTTTCCCTGCTCTCCCTCCGTCTCTCACACACACACACACACACACACACACACACACACACACACACACACACACACACACACACACACACACACACACACACACACACACACACACACACAGACACACACACACACCCCTCCCCTCCTCTCAAGTCTCCAGAGAACGTCTCCATGTGAACGCGTTCGACGCGACGTTATTATAGTTTTGCATTGTTGTGCGCGTGAGAGTTTCTCTGTGTGTGTATGTGTGCGTGTGTGTGTGTATGTGTTTCTGTGTTTGTGTATGTGTTTCTGTGTGTGTGTGTGTGTGTATGCGTGTGTGTATGTGTTTCTGTGTGTGTGTGTGTGTGTATGCGTGTGTGTATGTGTTTCTGTGTGTGTGTTTCTGTGTGTGCGAGTTTCTGTGTGAGTGTGTCTGTGTTTCTGTGTTACAGTGTGTGTGTGTGTGTTTCTCTGTGTGTGTATGTGTTTCTGTGTGTGTGTTTCTGTGTGTGTGCACGCGAGTTTCTCTGTGTGCGTATGTGTTTCTGTGTGTGTGTTTCTGTGTGTGTGCGCGCGAGAGTTTCTCTGTGTGTGTATGTGTTTCTGTGTGTGTGTTTCTGTGTGTGCGAGTTTCTGTGTGTGCGAGTTTCTGTGTGTGCGAGTTTCTGTGTGTGCGAGTTTCTGTGTGTGCGAGTTTCTGTGTGTGTGAGTGTGTCTGTGTGTGCGTGCTTCTGTGTGAGTGTATCTGTGTGTGTATGTGTGTGTGCACGCATGAGTTTCTGTGTGTGTGTGTATTTATGTGTGTATGTGTTTCTGTGTGTGTGTGTGTGTGTGTGTGTTTCTGTCTGTGTGTTTGTGTGTGCGTGTTTCTGTGTGAGTGTTTCTGTGTGTGTGTGTGTGTGTGCGCGCGAGTTTGTGTGTCTGTGTGTATTTATGTGTGTATGTGTTTCTGTGTGAGTGTGTGTGTGTGTGTGTGCGTGTTTCTGTGCGTGTGTGTGTCTGTTTCTGTGTGTGTTTCTGTGTATGCGTTTCTGTGTGTGTATGTCTGCTTCTGTGTGAGTGTGTGCTTTTGTGTGTGTGTGTGTGTGTGCTTCTCTGTGTGTGTGTGCAAGTTTCTGTGTGTGTGTGCGCTTCTCTCTGTGTGTGTGTGTGTGTGTGTGTTTCTGTGTGTGGCTGCTGGCCAAGTCACTAGTGTGTGTGTGTGTGTGTGTGTGTATGTGTATGTGCTTCTGTGTGTGTGTGTGTGCTAATTTCTGTGTCTGTGTGTGTGTTTCTGTGTGTGTGTGCTTCTGTGTGTGTGTGTGTGTGTGTGTGCGTGCTTCTGTGTGAGTGTGTCTGTGTGTGCGTGCTTCTGTGTGTGTGTGTGTTTCTCTGTGTGTGTGTGTGTGCATGTTTATGTGTTTCAGTGTGTGTGTGTGTGTATGTGTTTCTGTGTGTGTGTGTTTCTGTGTGTGTATGTGTTTCTGTGTGTGTGTGTGTGTTTCTGTGTGTGTGTTTCTGTGTGTGTGTCTGTGTTTATGTGTTTCAGTGTGTGTGTGTGTGTGTGTGTGTGTTTCTGTGTGTGTGTGCGCGTGCGAGAGTTTCTCTCTGTGTGTGTGTGTATTTCTGTTTCTGTGTGTGTATGTGTTTCTGTGTGTGTGTATGTGTTTCTGTGTGTGTGTGTCTGTTTCAGTGTGTGTGTGTGTGTGTGTGTGCTTCTGTGTGAGTGTGTCTGTGTTTCAGTGTGTGTGTGTGTGCTTCTGTGTGAGTGTGTCTGTGTTTGTGTTTCAGTGTGTGTGTGTGTGTGTGTGTGTGTGTGTGTGTATGTGTTTCTGTGTGTGTGTGCGCGCGCGAGAGTTTCTCTCTGTGTGTGTGTATTTCTGTTTCTGTGTGTGTATGTGTTTCTGTGTGTGTGTGTCTGTGTTTATGTGTTTCAGTGTGTGTGTGTGTGCTTCTGTGTGAGTGTGTGTCTGTGTGCTTCTGTGTGAGTGTGTCTGTGTTTATGTGTTTCAGTGTGTGTGTGTTTGTGTGTGTGTGTGTGTATGTGTTTCTGTGTGTGTGTGTGTGCGCGCGCGAGAGAGTTTCTCTCTGTGTGTGTGTATTTCTGTTTCTGTGTGTGTATGTGTTTCTGTGTGTGTGTATGTGTTTCTGTGTGTGTGTGTGTGTATGCGTGTTGTGGCATCATGAGAGGACGTGTTCTAGAGGGCAGAGCCTCAGATGGCTGGAGCAAGATGGCCGTCTGTTAAGGACTACAAGCCAGACATTACGGCTTTCTTATTCAGAACGTCTGCAAAACTACACAACAGAAAAATATTTAAAAACCAAAATTGATGAAATTGATGATTCGGTCGATCAAAACTCTTTCTGGAACCTATATAAAAATCTTGTTAGTTCAGTTCTGGCATCACCTCCATCAGGCTGATCCAGAGTCAGTCCAATATAAAGCCCTCCTCGCCAATGAAAGCTCAGCAGAAGCTCATCCTCTACACACACTCACTCTGCAACTCGTCCATCAGACTATCCTCCCCATTGACCACTAGGGCTGGGCGATATGTAAAAAATATTTTATCGATAATCGCCTTAAAAAATATCGCGATATCCGATAATATCGTCTACCCAAGCCCCGCCCCCAACACGCCCCGCCGGAGACAACGCTATACCGACATACACCGTTATGGTTGAGTTTGGCTGCACTTTATCTAATGATAGCCTGTCGGGGGAGAGACGCACACTTCGATTAGACTGGATTAACACATGCAGCATCTTAATTGTTAAGAAAATGAAACGAAATAAATGAATAAATCAAGCCTTTATTACAAAACACTGGCGATATCATACAGCATTCAGAAAAATGCGCACCCCTAGTTCCTCCGTCTATGGCCCATGACGCTACGATGAGCATAAACTATAGCTACTTTAAACAAACGCGGGTCAGGAAGAGGGTCGGGTACAATATTTTCTTTCTTTTTTTTTTGCGGTCCGAGTTGCGGGCGGGTTAGTTGAAAACGTCGGTCGGGTGCGGGTTGTTTATACATTGACCCGCGCATCACTGACGCCTACCTATCGCCTGATTTAATGAGGATCAGTTTAATTTCCTAATATGTAGCGCTGTTTTTAAACTTGTATTTAAACTATAGCCTACTATATTTATTATTTGTCTAAAATTAGGAATTAAAAGCGAATTCTTTCGTTCTGCATGAGCAAAAACGTTTTTTCCCCTCCTCCTTTTTGGTCTTAGAGTTCCAAGTTCACCTTGAAGACTTACAATCTCATCTTTTTAATGTTGTTTTTAGTATTATTATAATTTTTTATTAATATTCATAATCAGAAGTATTATGTATCTGTTTTATACATTTTATACTTTTTATATACATTCATAATCATTTGTAATCATTGTGTTTTATGAATCATACTGTTCACACAATGTTTTGAATGCATATGTGGGAGAGGGAGATTTTGGGAGATTTTGAGTGTCTAGAATGGAATGTATGCAGTGTTTTTTCTACCTAGCATAATATATACATGCTATGTTAATGGAAACCACATGTTTCAGCATATAAGAACTGAAGCTCTTTGTTTAGGCAGAGAGAGAGAAATGACTGAGATGCATGAAGATCTTTTGCTGATCCGTTCTCTCCCTTATGTCTTATATAAAATGGTAAAATAAATTAGATATCTTGGCAAAATCATTGGTGTCTGTTTCCATGAAATCAATTAACAAGGGGAAGCACGATTTTTAAATCTACAACCTTAAGCCGTTTACGAAATAAAAATGATAGCTTTATTTATTTAGAGACAGAAGTCATTAAAAGTTATATTTGGATATTATTTAGTTTCTTTTGTCATTTATTTTTATTTAAAGCAAAGTAGGCTATAACGCTTCCAATAGGCTATAGCCTGTAACGGAGCTGCCAACATTGTAATCTCCGAACGCGTGCATGAGAGATTCAAATCAACGACATTTCTTCATCCGTTTGCAATATAACCTCATTTTAATTTTAATTACAATGGTCATGTTTGTAGGCTATATCTGAATTAACGGGATAGTTTTTTTTTTTCCGTATGCAGAACAAAATTTTATAAAAACGAATAGCATATGAATAAAATAAAAATAATTTAAAGATCAAGAAATCCAGAAAAAAATGTTTAACAAAATTACGAAAGAAAGGATAAAGGATGTATGACTGGGAACGCATCTCAAGGTCCCGGCTACACACACTCATGTTGCCGTTAGAGAGTCAGCACCGAAAAACGGGCATATAAAATGTTAGTTAAAGTTACAAAAGTTCAGTGAGTTATTTTCTTTTTCCTTTGTTTTTTGATCATCATTAATGGTGGCAGCGAGTATTTTTCTTTCTCAACTGAAGACAAAATCGACTGTGTTTACGGGGATATTAGAACTTGAAAAAAGGTGTGTACTGACGTCTTTCTGTGGTTGAAACAATAATTTTTCTGTTGTTTATTCATGTTTATTTGATTCTATAAATTAACTAAGGATAATTGTGAGATATAATTATGTGTGTGTGTGTGTGTCCGTGCACTATATATGTGAGAGGCGGCTCGTTGTTTGAGTGCGCAGCTCAGTACACATCGCGCATGCAGAAGTGTTCATTCGTCTCGAAGAAGAATCGATTTTGTATTCCTAATCCTAACTAGCCTATAAAAAATATTTCATTCATATTATTGCATGTGAATAAATATGTATAACTATAGGGCTATGTGAAATATAGGCTATGTCATTTTTTTAATATAGACGATTATCGTCTAGAAACGAATGTTATAATCGACATCGCGATACTTGGGAGACATCGTCGATATACGATAATATCGTCATATCGCCCAGCCCTATTGACCACAGCTACAGCCACACAACTATTGTTAAAGAAATCCACACACATCTAAAACACACTCATGACCAATCACTAAAAGCTCATTTTGACCTCCAGAATAAACTCCAATGTTACTCGACCCTCAATAGAACCACTATTGGCCAGTTATCTATTTATTAAACATGTTAAAGAAAGACAAATCCTCTCAAAATACAGATTAAGTGACCATGATCTGGAGAAAGAGAGAGGAAGACATAGACAGAGAGCAGAGGAGTGTGTGTGTGTGTGTGTGTGTGTGTGTGTGTGTGTGTGTGTGTGTGTGTGTTTTTTTGTGTGTGTGTGTGTGTGTGTGTGTGTGTGTTTTTGTGTGTGTGTGTGTGTGTGTGTGTGTGCACATAGAGGATGAGGAACACTTTCTGCTCTTCTGCTCTAAATACACCAATATAAGAGAAACTTTTCTGCCCAGATTTAAAACCTTGATCCCATCATTCTCTGAACTGAGTGACACTGAAAAATGTCCTTCTTACTCGGAGAAGATGATAGTACAGCTGCACTAGCGGCTACATATGTGTTAGCTATTCTCAACGCCAGAGACGGCTAACTCTAGAGTGACCCACTGTATGTGTCTATTTATTAAGATGGATTGTGTTTATTTATATATATTTACTATGCTACATATGACATGATCTATACATATATGTTTTGTTTATTTGTTTGTTTTGTTATTTATATATAATATGTTGATGCTTTGGCAACATTGTGTTACACAGTCATGCTAATAAAGCTAATTTGAAATTGAATTGAGTGAGAGACAGAGAGAGAGAGAGAGAGAGAGAGAGAGAGAGAGAGAGTGTGAGTGAGTGAGTGTGTGTGTGTGTGTGTGTGCTTAATGTATTTGTAAACATTTTAAGGAACTATTAAAACTAATGTAATTAATGTAATTATTAAAGCACTTAATTACATTTTTTGATTTTCCGTGATTTTCTTATTCACTCCGAGTCTTTATGGTAGAGATGATCTTACCACAGTGTCTCCAGTTTACAGAGAGGATTCTCCAGTCCAGCAGAAAACAGCTTCACTCCTGAGTCTCCTAGTTTATTATCAGACAGATACAGTTTTCTCAGGTGTGAGGGGTTTGATCTCAGAGCTGAAGCCAGAGCAGCACAACCTTCTTCTGTCACACCACACCTTATCAACCTGTAGAGAACAATGACACACATTAAGCCTATATCCAGAGATAAACATGACACTTAAAATAAATAACATAATGCTGTCAATATGAAATATATACAAATATTCATTAGTTCAAGTTGTTAAATTACATCAGTTATGATTAGAGGATTCAATATACAGTTTATACAGTATAAAAATCATTATTTCTATGGAAAGTCCCCATAAAACATGGAAACCCAACGTGTGTGTGTGTGTGTGTGTGTGTGTGTGTGTGTGTGTGTGTGTGTGTGTGTGTGTGTGTGTGTAATTAATGTATTTGTAAACATTAAGGAACTTGTGTGTGTTAGGACTGGGAGAAAAAAAATCAACTCAAACTATCGCAATTTTTTGGTTCATGATTTAAAAATAGATTTTTTTATTATTCCAGAATCAATATTGATTAAAATGAAATTGCTTTATTTTTGTCCTTGCTTATAGACGAGGTTGACAGAAGTTAGCCACTTTTGCTCCAACAGAGGATGAAATGTGTCGTGATCTATGAGTGTCGTAATATCCAGTTCAAGTGGCCGTGTGGAAGAGCGTGAGGCTGAACGCACTGAAAAGCCCTCGCGCTGCTCATATGCTGAGAGAGAGATAAGACAGTAGAGCTGCACGACTCATCTTTACAATACTCTGATCTCCATTCACACACACACACGATCTTCTTCACATTCCTCTGTCTATTAAACCTTTGACAAAATCATATCGCAACATTCAAATCTGTGTTGGCGCTGCCGCTGACCCGGAGAGAGATGTCATGAAACAGCTTCACAAAAGGTCTTTAAAACCTCATAATAGTTTCATTATTTCTGTGATACAATAGTTCACATGATCATAGAAGTACTGGGATAAAAGTTTAAAGTTCAAATATAAACACGGATGTCTACGGTAGCGATCAAAATCAGCTTTTGATAGAAACAATCGCAATACATATTGTATCAGCACCATCGTGATAATATCGAATCAGGAGATAGCTGCATCATCCCAGCCCTAGAGTGTGTGTGTGTGTGTGTGTGTGTGTGTTCTTCCACTAGAGACGTGGAGTGAGGCAGGGCTGCAGTCTGGAGTGTGTGTGTGTGTGTGTGTGTTCTTCCAGCAGAGACGTGGAGTGAGGCAGGGCTGCAGTCTGGTGTGTGTGTGTATGTGTGTGTGTTCTTCCAGCAGAGACGTGGAGTGAGGCAGGGCTGCAGTCTGGTGTGTGTGTGTATGTGTGTGTGTTCTTCCAGCAGAGACGTGGAGTGAGGCAGGGCTGCAGTCTGGAGTGTGTGTGTGTGTGTGTGTTCTTCCAGCAGAGACGTGGAGTGAGGCAGGGCTGCAGTCTGGAGTGTGTGTGTGTGTGTGTGTGTGTGTGTGTGTGTGTTCCTCCAGCAGAGACGTGGAGTGAGGCAGAGCTGCAGTCTGGAGTGTGTGTGTGTGTGTGTTCCTCCAGCAGAGACGTGGAGTGAGGCAGGGCTGCAGTCTGGAGTGTGTGTGTGTGTGTTCTTCCAGCAGAGACGTGGAGTGAGGCAGAGCTGCAGTCTGGAGTGTGTGTGTGTGTGTGTGTGTTCCTCCAGCAGAGACGTGGAGTGAGGCAGGGCTGCAGTCTGGAGTGTGTGTGTGTGTTCTTCCAGCAGAGACGTGGAGTGAGGCAGGGCTGCAGTCTGGTGTGTGTGTGTGTGTGTGTGTGTTCTTCCAGCAGAGACGTAGAGTGAGGCAGGGCTGCAGTCTGGAGTGTGTGTGTGTGTGTGTGTTCTTCCAGCAGAGACGTGGAGTGATGCAGGGCTGCAGTCTGGAGTGTGTGTGTGTGTGTGTGTTCTTCCAGCAGAGACGTGGAGTGAGGCAGGGCTGCAGTCTGGAGTGTGTGTGTGTGTGTGTGTTCCTCCAGCAGAGACGTGGAGTGAGGCAGGGCTGCAGTCTGGAGTGTGTGTGTGTGTGTGTGTGTGTGTGTTCTTCCAGCACAGACGTGGAGTGAGGCAGACGTGGAGTGAGTTTGTGTGTGTGTGTGTGTGTTCTTCCAGCAGAGACGTGGAGTGAGGCAGGGCTGCAGTCTGGAGTGTGTGTGTGTGTGTGTGTGTATTTCTTCCAGCAGAGACGTGGAGTGATGCAGGGCTGCAGTCTGGAGTGTGTGTGTGTGTGTGTGTGTGTGTATGTGTGTGTGTGTGTGTGTGTGCATGTGTTCTTCCAGCAGAGACGTGGAGTGAGGCAGAGCTGCAGTCTGGAGTGTGTGTGTGTGTGTGTGTGTATTTCTTCCAGCAGAGACGTGGAGTGAGGCAGGGCTGCAGTCTGGAGTGTGTGTGTGTGTGTGTGTGTATTTCTTCCAGCAGAGACGTGGAGTGATGCAGGGCTGCAGTCTGGAGTGTGTGTGTGTGTGTGTGTGTGTATTTCTTCCAGCAGAGACGTGGAGTGAGGCAGGGCTGCAGTCTGGAGTGTGTGTGTGTGTGTGTGTGTATTTCTTCCAGCAGAGACGTGGAGTGATGCAGGGCTGCAGTCTGGAGTGTGTGTGTGTGTGTGTATGTGTGTGTGTGTGTGTGTGTGTGTGCATGTGTTCTTCCAGCAGAGACGTGGATTGAGGCAGAGCTGCAGTCTGGAGTGTGTGTGTGTGTATGTGTGTGTGTTCTTCCAGCACAGACGTGGAGTGAGGCAGACGTGGAGTGAGTTTGTGTGTGTGTGTGTGTGTGTGTTCTTCCAGCAGAGACGTGGAGTGAGGCAGGGCTGCAGTCTGGAGTGTGTGTGTGTGTGTGTGTTGTAACAACATTTACTATTACGTTTGTAAGGGTCAATTTAGCTCAAAGGAATTATTAATTAATTTATAGGGAATCTTTAAAAGAATCATTCATACGGCCGGCCGTAGTTATCAGCTCTGCAGCGGATATAAATATCCAAACTATAGTGAAAACACTATAAGCAAGGTAACTTAGATCAGCAGTTTAAGACATTAAATTCGTAAGCACATAACACAAGAAATTATCTTTCAAATATAAGCAAGACTTTATGGATTATTCTAAAACATAAAACTAATATCTAACACAAACACACGCACACACACATTCATACGAGTTGCAGAAAGAAAAAGAGTGAGGAAAGAATGAGTTTTAAGAGCGAGGTGATGAAATCCCAAGTTTCTATATGCACTTATAAGACATGACCTGAACGAATCATCAATCCTTAATTTAACCCTTCTATCGTTTCTTAGGCGGGTTATTCAATTTATATTAAAGCACCAGTTCAGTTAAGAGTCTGGAGGCTACTTGCTTGTCTTTGCGTTCCTTTGGGAATTCCTTTTGTCGGCGTAAAAGGGGGTTTCCCGGGTTCGTTGATTGGCTGGCAGTCTTCTCGTAGCTGGATAGATGTCTTGGGCGGCCAATCACGTGGTGTGTTGGCGGATGGATGGAAAGTCTTTGAAGTTGGAAGCGGGCTTCGCAGTCGAATCGTTTAAACGAAACTTTGCAGCAAAACTTAACTTAGAACCGAGACTTTCAACGGGAAAGAAAAGAAAACTAAGAGAAATAAAGAAAAGTGAGGCGAGTTTAGATGGCTTGACTGAAGCTGTTTAACCCATGTTCTTCTGATCTTGATTTGGGTTCTTTCGTCCGCTCGTCTACATGGTTACTTGTCTGGAGTAAATCTGCTCTTCCGCTAACGGTCTTTTTCCTTCTATTCCTCCCTTCTAACTTTCCTTCTTTCTAAACTTCTTTCCAACCTTCTGAATCTTTGTTCGGGTTTAAGCTCAAACGTTTGTCCAGCCTCCTGGATGAGTTCTGACCAATTAGGCACAATTAGGCAGTCTTTATTTGAGAGGTGGCATTTTCTTCACCTCACGTCGTAAATCATGCGTTATCTGTGATCTCTTTATATACAATACAATACAAACTTTATTTCTAAAGCACATTTAAAAACAAGCAAGTTGACCAAAGTGCTGTACATTGACATTAAAACAGTAAATAGATAAACTACAACAGACAATTTCAACGCCTATCATGCTTGATTAAAAGCTAAGGAATAAAGATGAGTTTTAAGTTGCGCTTTAAAGGGGGCTGCGAGGCTGGGGGCCAGTCTGACATGAAGAGGCAATGCATTCCACAATTTAGGTGCCGCAACTGAGAAAGCTCGATCCCCTCTGCTCTTTAGCCGTGTTTTAGGAACAACAAGGAGAAACTGGTTTGCGGACCTCAAGGACCTTGACGGAGCATGTGGCTTTAACAGCTCAGTAATATAAACAGGAGAAAGTCCATGAAGAGCTTTAAAAACGAACAACAAAATCTTAAAAACGATTCTAGAACTAACAGGCAGCCAGTGAAGAGAAGCTAAAATAGGGGTGATATGTTCGCGCTTACGAGTTCCAGTGAGGAGGCGAGCGGCAGCATTTTGAACTAATTGAAGACGAGATAGGGAGGCCTGGCTGGCACCTACATACAGAGCATTGCAATAATCAAGGCGAGTTGTGATAAGCGCATGTATAACCCTTTCGAAGTCTGTGAAGGATAAGAGTGGCTTAATTTTTGTAAGTAGCCTAAGTTGAAAGAAACTGGCTTTCACCACAGAATTTATCTGCTTCTCCATTTTAAATTCATAATCCATTTTCACTCCTAAGTTAGTTACAATTGACCTTACATAAGGTTGAAAAGTGGCCAGATCTATTTTGGAAACATCAGATGTGCCACTGGGTCTAAGAATCATGACTTCAGTTTTATTCTCGTTAAAGTTTAAAAAATTTAGGGCCATCCAGGTTTTTATATCATTAAAACAGTCAACTAACCTTATTAAAAAAGTAGCATCATTTCTTTTGATGGGCAGGTAGATTTGCAAATCATCTGCATAGAGATGGAAGCTGATATTGTGTCTTTTTAGTATGGATCCAAGGGGGAGCAGATAGAGTGAAAAAAGAATCGGCCCGAGAATCGAACCCTGGGGAACTCCACATGTGAGAGGCACAGAATGTGAAGTAAAACCACCAAAACTGACTCTAAAATCTCTTTCTGACAAGTATGACCGAAACCATTCTAGCGCAGTGTCCCTTATCCCTACGTCATGTTCAAGGCGAGAAATAAGGATGCAGTGATCGACTGTGTCGAATGCTGCTGTGAGGTCCAAAAGCATAAGAATTGCACAATCTCCATAGTCAGTCGAAATTAAAAGATCATTAAAAACTCTCAGAAGTGCGGATTCAGTACTATGACATGTCTTAAACCCCGAATTGGAACACTTCAAGAACACTATGTGTATCTAAAAAGGACTGTAACTGAATAAGGACTGCCATCTCTAAAATCTTCGAGACAAAAGGAAGTTTAGAGATAGGGCGATAGTTTGATAGTACTGATGTTTCCAGATTAGTTTTTTTAATAAGTGGCTGCACCACTGCCTGTTTAAAATAAACTGGTACAAAACCTGAAACAAGGCTGCTGTTAATAATTTCTTGGATGCTAGATCCAATAGAGTCCCACACCTCTTTAAAAAGACGAGGTGAGATAATATCAGAAGGACAAAATGTGGGTTTTAACTGTGCAACAATCCTTGTAAGAGTAGTAATAGATACAGGTTCAAATCGGGAAAAAACAGCTGCACACTGTATAGATATGGAGTTCATCTACAGAGTACAGAGGCCACAGTTTAGACATCATTACTATTATAAGAATACAAAACATTTTACACAGATTTCAATCAAGCCATCTTCTGAATTACGAACATATGATCGTACTGATAGGAAGCACGACACACTTTCATTCACACATCTAATAGTTATAACCATTACATGACTTATATGATCTAAGCATAATATACACACATAGAGGTTGTAAACACAATATATAATTATGTAGTTGGATTATGTTTGGTTAGAAGTTCATCAAGAATTGTTTTGGGATGATTTTATGTAATTTTATATGTAAAGTCTTAGTCTCTGTGGGTTTTGAGGAGGTCGTTCAAAGGTCCTCAAGAAAAGGAGGTCTGTTTTACATCCTTTGTCGTTAATCTTGTTGGGTGCCAGAGCCGTGCCATCTCTGAACCAATCAGTCTTTCCCAAACTATCTAACTTGACAACGTTCGTCGTTGTTGGGCTCATCTTAAGGCCATAAATTCCTTACTGGGTTTTTTTCCGTTGGCTATGGTAGACTGGCTGGAGCCGGGGTTTTATGGCTCTGGATTGGTGATTTGAGGGTTGGAGTGTTGAGATCTGTGTGGAATTATGTTTGAATGAATCACCTGGAAGATTCATTTGTGTTTGGTTCGCCCTCAAATGCTACAGTGTTCTTCCAGCACAGACGTGGAGTGAGTTTGTGTGTGTGTGTGTGTTCTTCCAGCACAGACGTGGAGTGAGTTTGTGTGTGTGTGTGTGTTCTTCCAGCACAGACGTGGAGTGAGGCAGACGTGGAGTGAGTTTGTGTGTGTGTGTGTGTGTGTTCTTCCAGCACAGACGTGGAGTGAGGCAGAGCTGCAGTCTGGAGTGTGTGTGTGTTCCTCCAGCAGAGACGTGGAGTGAGGCAGAGCTGCAGTCTAGTGTGTGTGTTCCTCCAGCAGAGACGTGGAGTGAGGCAGAGCTGCAGTCTGGAGTGTGTGTGTTCCTCCAGCAGAGACGTGGAGTGAGGCAGGGCTGCAGTCTGGAGTGTGTGTGTGTGTGCGTGTGTCCTTCCAGCACATATGTGGAGTGAGGCAGACGTGGAGTGAGTTTGTGTGTGTGTGTGTGTGTGTGTGTGTGTTCTTCCAGCAGAGACGTGGAGTGAGGCAGAGCTGCAGTCTGGAGTGTGTGTGTGTGTGTGTGTTCTTCCAGCAGAGACGTGGAGTGAGGCAGAGCTGCAGTTTGGAGTGTGTGTGTGTGTGTTCTTCCAGCAGAGACGTGGAGTGAGGCAGAGCTGCAGTCTGGAGTGTGTGTGTGTGTGTGTGTTCTTCCAGCAGAGACGTGGAGTGAGGCAGAGCTGCAGTTTGGAGTGTGTGTGTGTGTGTGTGTTCTTCTAGCAGAGACGTGGAGTGAGGCAGGGCTGCAGTCTGGAGTGTGTGTGTGTGTGTGTGTGTGTGTGTGTGTGTGTGTGTGTGTGTGTGTGCGTGTGTGTTCCTCCAGCAGAGACGTGGAGTGAGGCAGAGCTGCAGTCTGGAGTGTGTGTGTGTGTGTGTGTTCTTCCAGCAGAGACGTGGAGTGAGGCAGGGCTGCAGTCTGGTGTGTGTGTGTGTGTGTGTGTTCTTCCAGCAGAGACGTGGAGTGAGGCAGGGCTGCAGTCTGGAGTGTGTGTGTGTGTGTGTGTATGTGTGTGTGTTCTTCCAGCAGAGACGTGGAGTGAGGCAGAGCTGCAGTCTGGAGTGTGTGTGTGTGTGTGTGTTCTTCCAGCAGAGACGTGGAGTGAGGCAGGGCTGCAGTCTGGAGTGTGTGTGTGTGTGTGTGTTCTTCCAGCAGAGACGTGGAGTGAGGCAGGGCTGCAGTCTGGAGTGTGTGTGTGTGTGTGTTCTTCCAGCAGAGACGTGGAGTGAGGCAGGGCTGCAGTCTGAAGTGTGTGTGTGTATGTGTCTGTGTGTTCTTCCAGCAGAGACGTGGAGTGAGGCAGAGCTGCAGTCTGGAGTGTGTGTGTGTATGTGTGTGTGTTCTTCCAGCAGAGACGTGGAGTGAGGCAGGGCTGCAGTCTGGAGTGTGTGTGTGTGTGTGTTATTCCAGCAGAGACGTTGAGTGAGGCAGAGCTGCAGTCTGGAGTGTGTGTGTGTATGTGTGTGTGTTCTTCCAGCAGAGACGTGGAGTGAGGCAGAGCTGCAGTCTGGAGTTTGTGTGTGTGTGTGTATGTGTGTGTGTTCTTCCAGCAGAGACGTGGAGTGAGGCAGAGCTGCAGTCTGGAGTGTGTGTGTGTCTGTGTGTTCTTCCAGCAGAGACGTGGAGTGAGGCAGGGCTGCAGTCTGGAGTGTGTGTGTGTGTGTGTGTGTGTGTGTTCTTCCAGCAGAGACGTGGAGTGAGGCAGGGCTGCAGTCTGGAGTGTGTGTATGTGTGTGTGTGTCCTTCCAGCAGAGACGTGGAGTGAGGCAGGGCTGCAGTCTGGAGTGTGTGTGTGTGTGGGGCCAGGTCCTGCAGCACTAGCTATAGTTTCGGGACGCTTCGGTCTGGCTTACTACGGTATTCTTTTCGGTTATAAAAAAAAAAGGGAAAACATTTTTATATTTTGAAATGTACAATAAATATCTATAGCAAGTAAAACATCTCTGTTATGCAGAAGGCTTTGTTGTGTTTATATACAGAAGACACAGGACACGAAAAACAAAGTACAAACACATGAACTCACAGCGCAGGAGAAATACAGCAAATGCTTTACAAATATTAATCCTCTTACATCATATGAACAGAAATAGGAAATTTATCTGGCTTTTCTTTCTTTTTGCTGTATCGAAAACGTACATCACTGTATCGTATCGAAACAAACCGTGAATTTTGTGAACCGCCTATTTGCAAAGCACAAAGTTAATTTATTACGTACATATATTGTACTGAAAAAGCACTGTTCTTGTATTACAATAAATATTTAGTACAGTAACTGGGTTCATGTTTAAATCAATAATGTCTCATATCTTTATGTACTAGTAATTCTATACAATGATAGGTCAAATGCAGCAAGTCAAAAGACCAACTGGACCTTCTTTGCCTGTTTGCACACATTTCTTTGAAGGATTGCAAAAATATCGTCTGAATATCGATATCGAGATATTGGAAAAAAATATCGAGATATTCATTTTTGTCAATATCTCCCACCCCTATGTGAGAGTCACGTATGATCTTACCCCAGTATCTCCAGTTTACAGAGAGGATTCTCCAGTACAGCAGAGAGCAGCTTCACTCCTGAGTCTCCCAGTTTATTATCAGACAGACTCAGTTCTCTCAGGTGTGAGGGGTTTGATCTCAGAGCTGAAGCCAGAGCAGCACAACCTTCATCTGTCACACCACACCTACCCAACCTGTAGAGAACAATGACACACTCTTCACTCTCTCAGATCAACACAGAAATCTTTGTTTTTAATTGTGTTTATAATTTGTGCAATCTCTTTTTTAAACAATTAATTCAATGTATCAGTAAATGCTGTTATTCTAAGAGATTATGTCTCTAGGGAGAAAGATTATATACAACTGATCAAATGGAATACATTGAATACATTACATATAAATGTTTATATACATACATTATAAATGCATATATTATCAAATAAATTTCTCACACAAATATCATTAAAAACGGTTAAGTAGATCACAAATCAGATCAGATAGGTGGAGGGTTTAAACGCTGAAGTGTGGCTCATATTATTTGTTAAACCATTAATTTATAATGTTTGAAGGAGAACTCCGATCAATTTTAACATTGAGCTCATTTTTTTGTAAATTTGGAGTGCTGTCAATACAGAGAACAACGACAAAAATCAGTGTTGCCTACACTGTGTTATCCTCTTTTTAAAATTTGCACCCTATTGACTTGAATGGGGCACGTTTTAAACCTGCTTTTATCCTCTTATCATCCTTGATGTGTCATACAAGTGCCCAGCCATGTTGAGTGATTCCTTCAGAGTGAACACGGTGAATCTGACTGCATTAGATGTGAAAGATATTAATAAAAATGATGTTAATTCAACAAGCGCACAGACCAGTATTTACTTCCTGTTTTCGGTCGAAGTCCACAGTAGTCGACTGTCGAGTTCACGCGCGTGATCATAGGTAACTAAAGCAACAGTGGAGACTCAGACTGACAGAAAGAGGATAACACGGTGTAGGCAACACCGATTTTTGTCGTTGTCCTCTGTATTGACAGCACTCCAAATTTACTAAAAAATGTCCTTTAAGAACTGTTGTAATGTTTTAACAGTGATGCTTGTTCTCAGTGTTACTTACTCAGCGCATCTAGTTGCTGTAACCACAGGCAGCAGCTTCTGAAGAACTTCATCTCCAGTGTTTTGTGGGACACTAATTGAAAATAAAAAAACAAATAAGTTAATTATTAATGCTAACAATAATAATAATTCATATCATAAGTAGGGATGGGAATTTATACGATTTTATCAATATCAATGCCACTGACGATTCTGCTTATCGATCCGGTTCTTTAACGATTCTCTTATCCAGTCCTGATAGCACTGTGTGGAAAATACTCAATATGAAAAAAGTGGTTTTATTTGTTTTAAAGCTTACCCTTGAGTAAGCAAACTGTAATTTATGTAATAAATGAAACCTTATTGTTAAAAGACAAGTTCGGTAGTTTACACTTAAAGCCCTGTTTACAGATCGTATCTGATGAAATAGAACGGTTAAGATTAAAATTTGGACACATGCTGCTGTCCCGAGAATTTTAGGTTTATTTCGCTTTTGTGGACCTATTTTGCCAAATGCGTCACACCCGTTGAGAGCTTGAATAATAGACACTCCAGCCCAGTTGGTGGCGATAATGCACCTTTGCCAATTGCAAGCAAACCGCTGGCATTTCATTGAATACACAGAAGAAGCAGAAGAAGAAGCGGCGGAGTAATACCGTACCTCTAGGGGTGTAACAGTACGCAAAAATCACGGTTCGGTACGTACCTCGGTTTTAAAGTCACGGTTCGGTTCATTTTCGGTACAGTAAGGGATAGAAATGCAAAACATTAAACTGCTGGTTGTTTATTATAAACTTTTTTTTTACAATTTGTTTACACTTTTTTAAACACACTTTTTAATAAAATATAACGTTAGGCTAATAAATAAAAAAGATATAAAATAAATTAAAAAAAGAATAAGAAATAAAATACTGCTGCAAAGTTCTCCACTAAATAAAATACTCTCAAACCAATATTGTGTTGTTGTGTATGTGGTGATCTTTATTTTTGCGATATTTATGTCCGAGCCCGACCCGAGAGTTAAAGTCCAAATTTTTTTTTCTCATACTAATGACACATGTACGTTTGTTTGTGTGGAAAGCCCGCTTTTAACAGAAAGGCATTCGGAAATGTCCACAGATGAGCGCATCAGCGCTCTTAACACAGGCGCGCTTGCACGTGTTTCGTTGTCACAGCAACATAAACAAATTTCCGCACACAGGAAGACAGATGTTATGGTAATATTTTACATGTATTTGAATCACAAAAACGATTAATCAGATTTAATCAGTGCAACGCGGAGACTTCCGACACTTAATATGTTCGTGTGGAAACTCGGAATTGACGTATGTTCCGCACACAAAACTAGCCTAATTTACGTGAAAGATTGCATTCGGTGCACATGTGCACCGTACCGAAAGTCCTGTACCGAAACGGTCCGGTACGAATACATGTACCGTACACCCCTACGTACCTCACACAGCAAATTCAATACAAGTCAATGGAGTTGGACAAAAACTACGATAAAACCTGTTGGAAAGCATCTTTTTCAGCGATTTTTTTTGGGACCGTATCAGTGACCACCCCTGACCACTCGGTGAGTTTCACGTCTTTGTAAACGAAAGTTTAATGTGTTTTTAGGAAGGAATCTTCCAGTGCACATAGACAACCATTGTGGGGGTGGGGGGGAAAGCGAAATAAACCTAAAATTCTCGGGACAGCAGCATGTGTCCAAATTTTAATCTTAACCGTTCTATTTCATCAGATACGATCTGTAAACAGGGCTTTAAGTGTAAAATACCGAACTTGTCCTTTAAGTGTTACTGATTAGTTATACACAGATTCAGACGTCTGGTGGGTTCAGTGTTGGAGAGATCAGTTGTTTTAACCATTCATTAAAATAATCGGTTCAAATTAGTCATTAGTTCGTGAATTGGACGTGTCACGCGCGTTGTGTGATTATCCCAGCAGTCAGGACGTCCCACAAGATGTGTGTCAATGTAATACTCCTGTAAAGGATGATATTAATGAACAAGTTCAAGCGATGCGATCACCAGTGTTGCTTTATCTTGAATGACATACAAACAGAGGTGTCAAGTAGGGCTGCAACTAACGATTATTTTAATAATCGATTAATCTGTCGATTATTTTTTCGATTAATCGATTAATCGGATACAAATAAAAAAGCATTTATTTCCAACCCTTTATTCAAAAACAGAGTGCAAATTCACAGTGCAAAAAAATCTTCAGAAAGAGCACAAACAGGCTCGGCTCCTTGAACATCCCTGAGCTGTTAAAGTAATATTTTTTTTTTTAATTGACTAACACAAAAAACATACAGGTGCTTTACATCTGCCAAATATATAGGACTTTTTTAAATAAAGTGCACAAAAAGATGTATATTTTTGTTTCAGGGACCTGAGCTGTCAGAACAATAAATAATTTTTAAAAAAATTAAGAAAAATACAAATCAGAAAACTTAACAGGATTTGTTTAAACGTCAGAACTTGTTCTCCACACTACACTCACAGACGCACAAATTCCACACTCACAGACGCACACACTCACAGACACACACTCACAAAAAAATACAATGGATTGACCACCTCGTATGGTGTGTATTTTGCAGATCATCCTTTCCGAGCATATAGTGAAGTTTCTCTGAGTCATTTAGACTTAGAGTAAAGAATGAAAAATTCAGTGCTGCTCGGACACACTCGGTCTCTCGCGCGCGCTCTCAGATGCACTCGGTCTCTATCGCGCGCTCTCAGATGCACTCGGTCTCTCTCGCGCGCTCTCTCAGATGCACTCGGTCTCTCTCGCGCGCTCTCTCAGATGCACTCGGTCTCTCTCGCGCGCTCTCTCAGATGCACTCGGTCTCTCTCGCGCGCTCTCTCAGATGCACTCGGTCTCTCTCACGCGCAAATAGACTCGGTCTCTATCGCGCGCTCTCAGATGCACTCGGTCTCTCTCGCGCGCTCTCTCAGATGCACTCGGTCTCTCTCGCGCGCTCTCTCAGATGCACTCGGTCTCTCTCGCGCGCTCTCTCAGATGCACTCGGTCTCTCTCACGCGCAAATAGACTCGGTCTCTATCGCGCGCTCTCAGATGCACTCGGTCTCTCTCGCGCGCTCTCTAAGATGCACTCGGTCTCTCTCACGCGCAAATAGACTCGGTCTCTATCGCGCGCTCTCAGATGCACTCGGTCTCTCTCACGCGCAAATAGACTCGGTCTCTATCGCGCGCTCTCAGATGCACTCGGTCTCTCTCACGCGCAAATAGACTCGGTCTCTATCGCGCGCTCTCAGATGCACTCGGTCTCTCTCACGCGCAAATAGACTCGGTCTCTATCGCGCGCTCTCAGATGCACTCGGTCTCTCTCGCGCGCTCTCTCAGATGCACTCGGTCTCTCTCACGCGCAAATAGACTCGGTCTCTATCGCGCGCTCTCAGATGCACTCGGTCTCTCTCACGCGCAAATAGACTCGGTCTCTATCGCGCGCTCTCAGATGCACTCGGTCTCTCTCACGCGCAAATAGACTCGGTCTCTATCGCGCGCTCTCAGATGCACTCGGTCTCTCTCGCGCGCAAACACACTCTATATCGCGCGCTCTCGGACACACTCGGTCTCTCTCGTGCGCAAATAGACTCGGTCTCTATCGCGCGCTCTCAGATGCACTCGGTCTCTCTAGTGCGCAAATAGACTCGGTCTCTATCGCGCGCTTTCAGATGCAGTCGGTCTCTCTCGCGCGCAAACACACTCTATATCGCGCGCTCTCGGACACACTCGGTCTCTCTTGCGTGCAGACACACTCGCCCGCAAACACACGTGTCTCAAGCGCAGTGTCGCTCACGGAATTCGCTTCGCTTTTGTCCAGTCCAGCGCCTCATAGCTCAACTAAAAATTATTATTTTATTTTATTACATCTCCAAGTCGCTCGAGACAACACATCGATAATGAAATTCGTGGCAACTATTTTGATTATCGATTTTTATCGATTCGTTGTTGCAGCCCTAGTGTCAAGTTACTTAAGTAGAAGTTGTGGGTATCTACAGGGCTTAATTTGAGCCGGAACACGCCGGAACATGTTCCGGCACCTATGACGTTGGATCCGGAACCTTTTTTATTGGATCCGGCACCTCCTGTGTCAGTGTCACTATGGAAAATGAATCGCCTAAATTAAAAAATAAATAAATGACTGTTTGTGAAGTGTTCAATGTTGTTATCTGTCTTGTTAGTCTTTATTTCCAATTGAAGCTCCGCAAAAATCTTGTGTTTGCATTTTCGATGCGTTTTGAGGTGAATTTTCTGGGTAAGACGGACGGGGGGAGGGGATGCACTTCAAGTGACAAATGCTACGCGCGCTTGTTGTGTGGTTGAGATCGCTGTTAGCGTCGTTTCACTCAGGGGAATAATGTCAAAAAGACAACAAAGTTTGCTTAACTTTTTCAAAATTGCTGGCCAGTCAGATCCCAAACATGCAAAAATCGTGTCCGCCGATCAAGATTGTGTAGACCACGGTGGACACAGCAGTAGTACGCCTACCATTAATGCTGCTAAATTTGCACCTGTTGTTAGCGGGGATGAAGATGACGACGAGACGGCTGATGGGCACTTTGAATCTGCGAGAGACTGTGATGGCAACGAAGCAGGTACATTTGTCGGGGACACTCAAACTGAGCAAATCTGGACGGATGCTCAGTTTACAGAGAAAAAAAAAAGTTATCCCTGGCTTATAATGGACAAAACTGGACTGGGCTGTGCCATTTGTAAAAAAGTGGGATCACTCGGTCCGGATAAAACTGCAGGTATGAAACTGGCAAAAGAATGGATCTCGGGCTCAGTGACATCATCTGCGCCCGATTTAAGAAAAAAGCAAAGAGCCTTAAGGAAAAAGGTTTTTGAGCATGGGAGTACTAAAGCACATGTAATGGCATCAAATATTTGTGACACAGCAAATGAAAATATATTGGTAAACGCAGTTATCAATATCCAAAGCGATCAGGTGCAAACAACTGCCAGAATTTTTCGCACCGCTTACAAGGAGGCCAAGCGTCACAGGCCAGCTCACGGCTTTGAACATGAAATAGACTGTCAGGAAATGAATGGTGTGGATATGGGGAGGATTCTCCACTCTAACGTGGCATGTTCTCATATACAACAACATATTGCAACTGACATGAAAAGAAAACTGCTTGAGAGGATTGTCACTTGTGCTCCAAAAATCAGGCTCATGTTGGATGAGGCCACAGGCTTAAATAAAAAGAGCGGATTAATCGTGTATTTACGAATGCAGTTGCCAGAGATGGAATCGCCCGAGAACATATTCCTTGATCTTGTGGAGTTAGATGATTTTGGCGCAGAAGGCATTGTCCGCAAACTGTTGGATGCCTTAGATCACGCAAACTTAGACGAGTCATTCCTCTCAAAAACACTCGTCGGTCTCACATGTGATGGTGCGTCAGTGATGCTCGGACGCAAAAGTGGGGTGGCAACTCGACTTAAAACCCGCTTCCCAAACATCTTGGTGTGGCACTGCTCTGCGCATCGACTTGAGCTTGCAGTTGGTGACGTGATGAAAGAAATGGGGGCTATAAATCATTTCAAAATCCTCATGGATAAACTTTACGCACTGTACAGCACATCAAACAAAAACCGAGTGGAGCTCAAAGAGTGTGCTGACGGTTTGAACATTCAATTGTGTAAAATTGGTCGGGTGTTAGACAACAGATGGGTGGCATCTAGTCTCAGAACAGTCGAAGCTGTGTGGAGAAGTTATCCTGCCCTCCACAGACATTTTACGCACGCAGCGGAGGATTCTGCTCGCGAGAGCGCAACTCGGGAAAGCTACAATGGCATGGCAAAGCGTCTTTCATCCCATGCCTTTGTTTATAATTTAGGACTCATGTATGACGCACTGCAAGAACTGTCAGAGCTGTCTCTCGAGCTCCAAAAACAACAATGCAATATCATAATGGCGCATAAAGCCATTTGCCGACAGATCAGGGTGTTCGAGGCTATGTCTGAGCGGCCCGGTCGATACAGCCTATTGAGCCAGCGCGGGGTCGAGGAAAACTCCTTTCAGGGTGTACCGCTGCATGCTGGGCGGCTCACTGACAAAACCCTGAACCAGAGGATGTTTTTTGGGAGCATGGCAAGAAATTTGGAGAAACGCATGTTATCACAGGGGAAAGACCAAACAGGATACAACAAGCTAATTGAGGATTTAAAAGTGCTTTATCCACAATATTGGCCTCAGGATGATAACGCGCTGTTCGGGGAGTGTGAAGTTGAGACGCTCTGCCAGCTGTTTTGCATTGATAGCCCGCGGAATGTCATCAGGGCATTCAGGGAATACCGTGACAATAATGGGACATTCATCCCAGATGAACTGAATTACCTCTTGACTGCGGTCAACACTGTCCCCATCTCAAGTGCTGAGTGTGAGAGGGGCTTTTCCCAGATGAATTTAATTTGTACAGCAAACAGGGCATCTCTTCTCCCCTCTACCATCTCCTCCCTACTCTTCCTTTGCCTTGTCGGCCCGCCGCTCACCCGGTTCAACCCCTTTCCATACGTGAGGTCATGGATTGCAAAAGGACATAAAACTGCACTGGACACGAGATCTAGAAAAAGAAACAGGAGAATGGAGGCCGGGGGCTCTATCGATGCTGTTTGGGCAGTTTTGGACAAATAGACTAATGACGGTAGGAAGAAATCATAATTATTCCATGCTGTGTTTGTGTTGATTATTGACTGGTCATTATTGAAATATATAGCCTACTATATATGGTTTAATTTGTGTATATTTAAGTCCCACAAGTAGCCTGATGCTGTTTATGTGGTCACATGATGGAGTGTTCGTCTCATCCAGTGTTTTTTTTGTGTGGTTAATTTAGTAGTCCGATTGCTGCTTGTGAAAACGATTGTTGCAGTGTATTTTTTTCTTGTTACATTTCGCACCCATGCAGTGCATGTTATGAAATTTAAAATAAACATTGCCCTGATGTACACACAGCGTTTTTTTTTTTTTTTTTAGAAGCTGCATAGGCAGTGTAATTTTTTTTGTTCCATTACCTCCAACCCCCGTTTTGAGTCGCCGGATCCACCCCCCCTCTGCGCTCCGGGACCTCCCACTTTACAAATTAAGCACTGGGTATCTATACTTCACTAGGAGTAATTATTTTTCAGCCGACTTTTTACTTCTACTCCTTTCATTTTCACGCAATTATCTGTACTTTCTACTCCTTACATTTTAAAAATAGCCTATTTAATTTCTGCTTGTTTTAACAGTTTCTGCTCAAGAATACGGGGCAAATCGCGTCAAATATTGATTTGGGGACAGCCGTTTTTACAATATTGCCTACTGTACGACAATCACAGGATAAGTGACAAACATAATCGTTAGTGTGTGCGTGTGTGTGTGAGAAAGAGAGAGAGAGAGAGAGAGAGAGAGAGAGGGGAGAGAGAAGAGAGAGAGTGTGTGTGTGTGTGAGAGAGAGAGAGAGGGAGAGTGTGTGTGTGAGAGAGAGAAGAGTGTGTGTGTGTGTGAGAGAGAGAGAAGAGAGAGAGCATGCGTGCGTGTGTGTGAGAGAGAGAAGAGAGAGTGTGTGTGCGTGTGTGTGTGTGAATGTGTGTGAGAGAGAAGAGAGAGAGTGTGTGTGTGTGTGTGTGTGAGTGAGTGAGTGAGTGTGTGTGTGTGTGAGAGAGAAGAGAGAGTGTGTGTGTGTGTGTGAGTGAGAGAGAGAGTGTGTGTGCGTGTGTCTGTGTGTGAGTGAGAGAGAGCGTGTGTGTGTGTGTGTGAGAGAGAGAGAGGAGAGAGTGTGTGTGTGTTTGTGTGTGTGTGTGAGTGAGTGAGAAAAGAGAGAGAGTGTGCGTGCGTGCGTGGGTGTGTGTGTGTGTGTGAGAAGAGAGAGTGTGTTTGTGTGTGTGTGGTTGTGTGTGTGTGCGTGTGTGTGTGAGAGAGAGAGAAGAGAGAGTGTGTGCGTGTGTGTGTGTGAATGTGTGTGAGAGAGAAGAGAGAGAGTGTGTGTGTGTGTGAGTGAGTGAGTGTGTGTGTGAGAGAGAGAAGAGAGAGTGTGTGTGTGTGTGTGTGAGTGAGAGAGAGAGAGAGAGTGTGTGTGCGTGTGTCTGTGTGTGAGTGAGAGAGAGCGTGTGTGTGTGTGTGAGAGAGAGAGAGAGAGAGAGAGAGGAGAGAGTGTGTGTGTTTGTGTGTGTGAGTGAGAAAAGAGAGTGTGTGTGCGTGTGTGTGTGAGAGAGAGAATAGAGAGAGAGTGTGCGTGCGTGGGTGTGTGTGTGTGTGAGAAGAGAGAGTGTGTTTGTGTGTGTGTGAGAGAGAGAGAAGAGAGAGTGTGTGTGCGTGTGTGTGTGTGAATGTGTGTGAGAGAGAAGAGAGAGTGTGTGTGTGTGTGAGTGAGAGAGTGTGTGTGTGTGCGTGTGTCTGTGTGTGTGTGTGAGAGAGAGAGAGAGGAGAGAGTGAGTGAGTGAGTGAGTGAGTGAGTGAGTGAGTGAGTGAGTGAGTGAGTGAGTGTGTGTGCGTGTGTCTGTGTGTGTGTGTGAGAGAGAGAGAGAGGAGAGAGAGAGTGAGTGAGTGAGTGAGTGAGTGAGTGAGTGAGTGAGTGAGTGAGTGAGTGAGTGAGTGAGTGAGTGAGTGAGTGAGTGAGTGAGTGAGTGAGTGTGTGTGTGTGTGTGTGTGTGTGTGTGTGTGTGTGTGTGTGTGTGTTGTAATGTCGTGATGACTGATTTTATGGACTACATACACACTTTAGTTTAGTTTTTTAACCAATTAGGCTTTAAAATGTAGATGTTTGAAAACCGCCGAACTGACCCCACACCAGCCCAGATGTTGTCCACCCGCCCAAACCCTTTATTACCCGAGAAACCAATCACACACATCCATCTTTAACTATAATAATAAAACCAATAGTGCTTATTATAGAACCCAAAATCTTTGCAACACGTATTTAAATGAAAACAATAATGATAATATAAATTTGTAAATAATCCCTTACTCACACCTGTGTAATCGCGCGCTCCAGGGACCAGCCGCGACTGGCATTATGATTCATTAAATAAATAGAACCGAATGTCAGGGCTTTACTGAGTCATATGTAAATATAGAAATATAATATTTAAACAACAACCGGACCGTCTTCCTATTTCCGGCGTGGCGATCGAGTCTGTCCCAAAAATACCTCTCAATGCGCGCTCGTGGACTTGTGCCAAGGGGCCCTATAAGCTGCACTACATGATGTCACCAAAGTGTGGACTCTGAGGAAGTCCACAAGTCCGGAGTGTGCCATTTGGGACAGGGCCAGAGAGTGTGTGTCCATTATAGTGTCAAAATATCCCCACAAAGATGGCAATATCCGGAGTCCTTATATTGAGCGGCTGAAACCGGTAGCCTAGTGCCTCACACATCTTTCCACATTAACATTTTAATATATAACATTAGTCATTATGGCCTCAGAATGTTGTGTTTGTGTGGGGAGGGGGGGTGCACTATAGGCCCTGTGGCGTGGCCTCAGCTTTTGTGCTTAATGCCATTTTTTCCCTTACATTACTTTACTTTTATACTTAAAGTAGATTTGAAGCCAGAACTTTTACACTTTTACTGGAGTAAAAAGCTTGAGTTGATACTTCTACTTCTACAGAAGATATTTTAAACCCTAGTATCTGTACTTCTACTTGAGTAATGAATGTGAATACTTCTGACACCTCTGCATACAAATGATGTACATTAACATGTGCAGTCTCATTCTCTTACACACAGCGTTAAATTACACGCTGTTCATGTAAACACTGATTCCGTTCATGCCACGGATGTACATCCAAGTTCACTCGACTACATACTCATGACGTCACACACACACTCACCATCAGTGACACAGCACGAAATAAACTCATAACACACAATTAATGCATAAAGGAAAACATAAAACACACACAATAACACTTTACTCTGTACTTTATCTCTGCATAACTCGCACGCGCGCTAATCGCGGCACGTTTGCTAACCATGTGCGCGGCCCCGATCGCTAACACTACACAGAGTTCACAGACACAACACTCTCATACACACAGAAACAATACAGTTAACACTCCTTCTTATGAACATCTAAACACAGGGATGGTGTGCATTTATACATTCGTCACCTAAAGGATGATATTAATGAACAAGTTCAAGCGATGCGATCATCAGTGTTGCTTTATCTTGAACGAAGTTGCCAGATCGGGACGGTGATTTCCAGCCCAAAAGCTCACCAGAACCCGCCACACCTTTTTACTACCAAAATAATGTGATATAATTTTATGGCCATGTCATTCAAGGTTGATAAGCACAATTTGTATATCCTTAAAACAAAATAACAGTGAAAATAAAATAAAAAAATAAAAAAAATTCCCAGGAAAACGGATGAAAACTGGGCAATAATTGAGGAGAATTAGCAAATATGACTTTAAATGTCCAGGTGGACACTGTCAAAACGGCATCAAGAAATGAACCGATGACTTTAACCCTCGGAAGAACACATTGCAGAACATAACGAAAATAATTCATAAAGAATTTAGCAGTCAAAACTGATTCATCGTTGATTGAAACCTTGTTCCGCCGCTGTCAGGGACAAGTGGTCCTGCAGTCTGGCTGGTGTAGAAGTGGCAGATGTCTGGTTAGGCTAGTGTGCACATGACCATGGAAAGGAGTCGTCCCGTATTAAATTAAAGTTGAAAAGTCATTAAACTGTGCTCTCCTCATCAGTTATTCACCATCGATCATCAACCCCCACATGTGTACGTTTTTAGAGTCGCTCACTATCTCACTCTTTACTGTAGATGCAACTTACTGTACGTCACTTTGGCATTAGCGATCACTTGAATATACAGCTACAAGTTATCGCGCTAAATCGCGTCTTCTGCTGATCGCTCGTTGATTGGCTAAAAGTGCGTGCTCATCGGTGACGTCAACACCAACGCCAGCTGACTCTGCGCTGCATGTGTGTGTGTGTGTGTGTTGTAATGACTGATTTCATGGACTACATAATTATTGCCGCTTCCATAGACATCAGTGTGTATTTTACAAATTCGTATTGTTTTTTTGAGTACTTATGTGAATTAAAATGTCTGAAACCTAAAATAAACATTATGTGGTTGAAAACAATGAATAATTGTGATGTATGACAGCGCTAAATCGCGCGCTCCAGGGACCAGCCAAGACTGGAGCAGGGCGGTTTCTTCATTAGGGCGATTGGGCGACGCGTCACCAAAGTGCGAAAGGGACTTTTTCAATCACATTCGCATTCAACCGCAGAGTTACGCTAGCCGTCACTGTTGTTCTGCCTCTGGATATAGTCCAATCAGCGTCAAATCACGTTCTGTGGAGTATTTCACTCTGGCCGAGAATCGCCCAGTGTTCCCAATACACACAAAGATTATTATTATTTTCGAACTGCAACGCATTCTCTATGGGTTCCGGGAGGCTCACACTAACGTGCTTTCGTCATCATACATACGTAAGCTTCACTTGTGCAGCGATTGGCGGAAACAAATATACCTCTATTAATAATGATGTGACATCCAATAATTTCCTCAGTGCATAACTTACATTCCACGGACATATTCTCATCTGTAAATGTTAGAAAGTGAAGCGAATATTTCCATTTTGCTGTCTGGAGTGGACGAGCTTCTGCAGGCTTAACTTCCGTGAGCGAGCGCCGCCGCGCATGCGCCGAACAGACGGAGCGCAATGGAATAGGAGCACAATAATTCTGACTAAAATACACATTAACACTAAATTATAAATATTTTTTTGCTAAAATATTTGTTGTTGGTGGTGAACATAAATGTGCTAAATAATTTCAAACCTACAAGTGTATTTTTATGATATCAGTTTTGTTTTTATTTATTTATTTTAAGTTTAGTAAATTTAACTACTTCTTTAAAAAGCATTATTTTGTTTTTAGATTGTAATGTTGCAATGTTAGAATGTTATGTGATTTTTTATCCTTTTTTGGATAGACT
Organism: Phoxinus phoxinus; assembly: GCF_949152265.1. Taxonomy (NCBI): domain Eukaryota; kingdom Metazoa; phylum Chordata; class Actinopteri; order Cypriniformes; family Leuciscidae; genus Phoxinus; species Phoxinus phoxinus. Next base: position 2,074,011 of record NC_136885.1, read on the forward strand.
GCAATTCACTATGTTTTATAGCCTTCAATATGAACATTGTTTGTAGAACAATATTGATCAGGATATGAAATATATATTTTAAAAATAGTTTGTTTTGTTTTTTTATAGAATTTTTTTTTAATACTGAGATAATACCATACATCGCCATTTAGCCCAACAATTCATTTTTCTTTAGCAATTGGCTGTTGCCCAAAACCTTATGGCATGCTTTAAATGCTGAATTTCCCATTTGTAGCTAAGCAGTATCATGCTAATGATACATTATTATCACTGTTAAACGGTTATTTAACAATTAGCCTACATTCAGTCCTGCATTAATAATAAAGTTTGTTTGCGCACCAGCAAAAAAAAAAGTTTTTTTGAAGTCGGTCTTCAAAAGATCCTTCAAACTGAGACGGCCTTCAGAGGCGCTTGATGACGTGCAGTCGAGATGTGCAGCCTTACTAGGACACAGCCACGGTTTGAGGAACACCCGCAAATTATGTACAATATCCCAGAAATCAATCTGTGCCCCGTGATTTAAACATCTCTGATCTCTGAGTTTCTCTTTGTTCATAATGTTTTAGACTGTAATGATTGCACTCAGTGTTACTTACCGATCATCTCTGTCTCCAATAAAGCTGCTCAGGTGAAACTCCTGCAGTGTCTGCTCTGAGGACAACAACACAAACACTAAAGCTGACCACTGAGACGAGGAGAGTTTCACAGCACGTAATCCTCCAAAGCTCGTATGAGGTTTAGCTTCGTCCTCTAGAGAAAGATCACCCAGTTCATTCAGACAGTGGAACAGATTGATGTATTTATCTGGAGAGGGATTCTCACTGATCTTCTCTTTAATATAGTCGACTGTTTCCTCATTGTTGTGAGAGCGGTTTGCTGTCTGTGTCTTTAGTTCTTGTAAGAGACTCTGATTGGACTTCACTGACAGACCCAGAAGGAAACGGAGGAAAAGGTCCAGATGCCCATTTCTACTGTGTAAAGCCTCATCCACAGCTCTATGGTGGAGATCAGATAGAGAAACTGTGTCTCCATTAGTTGGTCTGGTGATCTGGTCAAACACACTGATGTTATAGTTGATAAAGGAGAGATGCACATATAGAGCTGCTAGATGCTCCTGAATGCTCAGATGAACAAAGCAGAAGACTTTCCCCTGACACAAGCCCAACTCCTCTCTGAAGATCTGAGTGCACAATCCTGAGTAAACTGATGCTTCTGCCTCATCAATGCCACACTCGCTCAGGTCTTCCTCATAGAAGATCAGGTGGCCTTTCTCAAGCTGCCGATACGCCAGTTTCCCCAGTTTGACAATCATGTCTTCATCTTTCACTCTCTTCTCATAGTCCTTCTCATGTCTGATGTTGGTCTGAATGATCAGGAAGTGTGTGTACATCTGAGTGAGAGTCTTGGGAATCTCTCCTGTCTCTGCTTCACTGCACATCTCCTCTAGAACAGTGGCTGAGATCCAGCAGAACACGGGGATGTGGCACATAATAAAGAGGCTCCTCGAGGACTTCAGGTGTGAGATGATCCTGTCGGCCAGACGCCGATCACTGATTCTCTTCCTGAAGTATTCCTGCTTCTGTGTGTCACTGAAGCCTCGTACCTCTGTCACTCGATGGACACACTCCGCGGGGACGAGATCCGCTGCTGCTGGTCTGGAGGTGATCCAGATGAGAGACGAGGGAAGCAGATTCCCCACAATGAGGTTCACCAGCAGCTCGTCCACTGAGGCGGATTCAGTCACATCACACAACCTCACATCGCTCTGGAAATCCAGAGGCAGACGACACTCATCCAGACCGTCAAAGATGAACAGCACTTTATACTCATCACTGGATATGTCCAGTTCTTTGGTTTCAGGGAAAAAGCGATGAAGAAGATCTGAAAGACTGAGTGTTTTGTCCTTCATCACGTTGAGCTCTCTGAAAGCCAGTGGAAATATGAGCTGGACGTCCTGATTCTCTGTCCCTTCAGCCCAGTCCAGGATGAGCTTCTGCACAGAGACGGTTTTTCCAATGCCAGCGACTCCCTTTGTCAGCACAGTTCTGATGGGTTTGTCTTGTCCAGGTAAAGGTGTAAAGATGTCACTGCATTTGATCGGTGTGTCCTCTGCTTCTGCTCTCCTGGACTGTGTCTCAATCTGTCTCACCTCATGCTCATTATTGATCTCTCCACTTCCACTCTCTGTGATGTAGAGCTCTGTGTAGATCTCGTTCAGGAGTGTTGGGTTTCCCTGCTTTGATATTCCCTCACACACACACTCAAACTTCTGTCTCAGATTTGATCTCAATGTGTTGAGGACTTCAGCAGGTTTAGAGTCGTGGCTGTAGGATTAAAATACAACATTATTACACAGGTCAAAGAATGAAATAACCATAATTCAGTCAGGACCACTTCGCCAAGTATATAAATACAATTATAGCACACAGTTAGTGTTGGCGGTGTGGTTCTGTTCTGGGCAAAACTCCCACACCTGTATACATAATTACAATCCTCAATTACATGAGTTGTGAAAATACAAATACATGATAGAAAAGCTTGCAGTGTATTGAACTGTACTGGACAAATAGTCCGAATGATTAAGAGTTGAGTTGGGTGGAGTTGGGGTTGGAGGAGGGAGTTTAAATGCGCTCAGCGATGCGATGGAGGAGACGCTGAAGGAGTGAGAGTTTATATGTGCCGCTGTGATAGATGTCGACACTGGATTGGATTAAACAGGCGTATAATTTGGGTAAATGTGTAGCCTAATCTAGATTTTTTTTTAAAATCTAGATAGATCTTTTTCACATCTTCACGGACACAACACTAATTTCCCTCGTGTGTTAATATTTTTCCTTGTAATAATGTATGATTTGCAAAAATGAAAACTGCTGCATCTGTTTATATTAGAGAATCAAAGTGTATGCGCGTTAACACGCTACATTATGGCCAAGCACGCGCCCTTAAAATACCATATCACTAACGCGCCACCGCCACTGTCTTTAGACTGGGTTTTTCCTGGTCAGTGGCGCAATTGCTTTCTAAAACTGGAAAAAAGCACCAGGGAACGTTTGCGCAGGAACACACTCCTCTTTGCGCTGAACCGCCCCCGCGAGCGCAAGTTCATTCCCTAATTTACCGACGTGTGTCTGTGGAGGGAAAAGTCCGCTGTGTGCGTGGGTGCAAAATAGGAATTATACATGCGTCGGTGTTCAAAGTCAATTGCGCCACTGACCAGGAAAAACCCAGTCTAAAGACAGTGGCGGTGGCGCGTTAGTGATAAAGATAGGGCCCCATGTGCTTCTGTGTGTGTGTGTGTTTCTGCCCATTGTCTCATATTTATTCCCCACTAAATGTTTTTTCATGTTCAGATTTAATACAATTATTGTGCACTTGTGATTTTTCTAGACTAAATTTTACTGCTGAATTATCCACTAATCTAGTTTATAATAGCATTTCTGTCATAGATTATTATCATATTTTTTATTTTTTATAATGAAGTTTTCTGTATTAAGTAGATTGTGTTTAACACACAAAAGAGTGATTATCAGTTCAATCAACAGTTATAGAAATTCTACTTGATTAAGAAGAAAAAACTGCGCTGGTATAGTATCGATTCTGAAAAAATGGTATGGTTGCATCCCTAGTTAATATCTTCATATCTTGTCAGTCTTTTTCACATGGTGCAAACAAAATGTATCGAAATGTACTAACAAAAAAAAAAACTACAGGAAACATGTTAAATTTTGATTTTGGAAAAAATAAAACGTGTTTATATCGTCACATCTTTTCAGTCTTTATTTTTTGACAGCTCCTAATACTGTTAGGTCAGGTTACCTAATGAATGTTGACAAATGAAGCTTAATTGTAACGTGTTATTCTAACATTCATATTAGTAATATTCATATTAGTCTACTATTACTCTCTCTCTCTCGCTGATTCCTCTAGGGGTCGCCACAGCGGCAGTAATACATTTTACATTCATTTTACTATCACTAATACTCAAATTAATTAATAATTCATTCAAATTCAATTAATATAAGATTGTTTGAAAGTGCAAAAATGTTGAGACCTAAACTTCATTGGTTCTAGCATGTCAAGCACATTTGAGCTTTCGTGTTTACCGTATCATATTTAATTGATGAGCTCTTATGTAACTTCCGTGCGCTGATCAGTGTTGTGAATAAAAGTCTAAATTAAATCAGTTGAATGATGGACTCACCGGCCGATCTCTGAACTCTTTGAACAAGTCAGGATGAGCGAGTGACAAGCGCTGAGGCAGATTTGATGTGTTTCCTCCCGTTTGTATAGTGGTGCATTGAGGTCTCTTGCTTCACCTTTCTCATTACTTTAGTAGCCAGAGTAATGCCATATTTCACTCCTACTGCTCTCTATTTATTAATGTCGGGCGTGTAGAATTAGCTTCATCTGTTTGATCGGTTTGATCCATCGTGTTCCTCCGTTGTCACCGTTTGCCGGTTTCGCGTCAGTTTGGGTAGCGCACTGCCGCCTAGCGGTGAACTTCGAAACAGCAGCGCATCGAATACCGGATTTAACAAAATTATGATATTGTACCGTTAGAAATATAATATATAGCGGTATTTTTGCAGTTCCAGTTTACAGCGCATCCCTAAGTGGGACACAGAACATCATTAGGTTTCTGAAATGTGTAAATTCTCTCTTCGCATGGAGTTTGATTTACAGGCGATCTGACCAATCGTAATCCACCACTTTTGTCCGACAAAGCAGTCAGGAGATTTAGTAGATTAACGTCAGTGGATTTGAACTTGAAAAGCGGAGTGTGTACAGAACATTGCTTCTGATGTTCATTCATGTTTATTTGATGTTATAAATGAACTAAGGAAGAGATGATCGGTTCACGAGCGGCTTTAACTGACGCTCTACAGCGATCTGTCACACACACTAAAGAGACACAAAACGCTATTTATTGTTTAAATTTGAAAGTTGAGACTTTGTTTCATATCAAAAGTCAGCTGGTGTGTCCTGTCTGGCGGTGTGTTGTCAGTGTCTCTCTGCTCCGCGTGTGTTTTTCACTGCGTGAGAACATGGTGTGTGTGTGAGAGCAGAATGGCGTGTCGGACATAGCAACAGTAACTAAAGGGGGCGGGTCTTCGTGAACAGTCAATCATTAATCATGTGTTTGAGTGATGTGTGTGATGTGCATTGCAGCACCTAAAATTAATCAACAGCAACAAAAGTCCTGCATTTTACCTGAAACCAGGACACACGCTTTCATTAAAGTCTTGTGGTTGAATCACAGGCATGAACACAGTTGTGTTTTTAACTGGTCTGGATGGAAGATTTGCCCTTAAATCAGAATGAAGAGGGTAAAAAATCAGACACACTGATATTGATGTGATTGTGTCATTAACTGAGTAACAGACCAACAGCTTTTACAGTGTGTGAATCTATTAACAATATATTACATAGAGCTTTACACAAGAGCACAATGATGATCATTAATAGACCGAAACTTACAGGATTGTAACTCATTACACTGCTGTATATTAGCAATTTCATAAAAATCAAATATTATAAGCACATCTTTTATAGAAATGATATACCTGAGATCCGGCCGTTTGTCTCTTAAACTTCATTGGTGGATCCATAGAGCGGTCACTCTTCACAGACACACAGCTGGACACTGGGTTTGAGCTCTTCTGCTGGACTGAACTGGTTTATAAAGAATACAGACTTATAAAAGACCACATACATGTTGTGTACTTTTGCTTTAATGTCTGTGACGGTTTTACACTGTGTTTCAAACTTTGATTACAATTATTGTGATAAATTAACTCTTTTTCATGACTCAACAATTGTACCAAAGCGACTGAGAAAACCGGTAATATTAGGGATTAGGAATTCAAAACAAACTAATTGAAATCAACTACAGAATTATAAAATCACATGACTCTTCTCAAAGGCACAATGGAGGACGACGGCTCATCGACTACAGAGAGCAATGTTTAGCTGAGCTTTAAAGATAACCCACGGTACTGTACTCTAGTGACGCTCTTGCTGTGAAACATCACTGTTCTGACCAGACGCCGTGAAGCGGTCAACAAATCTGAACCCGTATTCATCAAGCCTCTGAGAATTAATTGACGTGCTCTTGCTGTGAAATCTTGATGAAATCTGAGAGCCGTCTCACTCCACAGCAACGTCACTGCAACGTTCAAGGCCCAGAAAGGTGGTAAAGACATAGTTAAAATAGTCCATGTGACTCCAGTAGTTCAACCTTAATGTTATGAAGCGATGAGAATACTTTTTGTGAGCAAAAAAACCCCTAAAATAACGACTTTATTCAACAATCTCTTCTCTTCCATGTCATTCTCCTGTGCTGGTGACGTGGTGTAAACAGTGCAGCGCTTCTGTTCTCCGTCAGAACGCCGGCTCACGATTGGCCAGCATCACACGCATCACACACATGACCAGCGCCGGCCAATAGTGAGCCTACGTTCTGACGTATTAAGGTTGAACCACTGGAGTCACACGGACTATTTTAACAATGTTTTTACCACCTTTCTGGACCTTGAAAGTTGAGTGACGTTGCAGTCAGTGGAGGGACAGAACGCTCTCAGGTTTAATCACAAATATCTTCACTTGTGTCCCGAAGATGAACAAAAGTCTTACGGGTTTGAACAACATGAGAGAGTAATTACTGACAGGATTTTCACTTCTGGGTGAACTATCCCTTTAAGACTAAAATTACACTTTGGGAAGCTTGATAAATACGGGCCCTGAACCAGCAGTTTAAAAAATCCACTCAATTTTACACCAACTCCATTATATAAAGCTGGAAGAAACCTCAGCTTACATTTACTTGATGTCATTGCTAGCATTAGACTGACTGAGAAAACGTATGATTCTAATTCAAAAGTTTCATAAGCACATAAATGATATACCTGAGATCCGGCCGTTTGTCTCCACTCTTAAAGTGCAGTGGATGATCCATAGAGAAGTTACTCTTCACAGACACACAGCTGGACTCTGGGTTTGAGCTCTTCTGCTGGACTGAACTGGACAGAGAACAGATCCAGTTTAATCCTTTACATTACTGTGATTACATTCATCCTGCAGCAATAAGTACTTTGAGGAAACAATGATCTTTTCATTTAATATTTCATGTTAGTTTCAAAACAAAAATAGGCAAAAAAACAATATTTTTTCTGTAAACTTCCTTTGATCTGTCTGTGTGTGTGTGTGTGTGTGTGTGTGTGTGTGTGTGTGTGTGTGTGTGTGTGTGTGTGTGTGTGTGTGTGTGTGTGTGTGTGTGTGTGTCTAACATTTCACACAGAAACAACTTTTTTCAATATTTAACAGTGTTTGTTGAAAGTACCTGCATCCTGGAGACAAATCTCCATCTCTGGACGCTTGTGAATCAGCCATGATGCAGGAGAATCTGATGAGAAAAAGGATCATGTGACTGCGTTAACTCAAGCTCATTGGGCCTTTTCACACACAAACAAGTCGACCGTTAGATTTAGAATCTTATGAAAAATAACAGAGAAACTTATGGAGTTTCCTTTGTGTCTTTTTTTATTAGTAGTAAATATGCTGTACCATGTGTCAAAATGATTGATGGCTTCCGGTTGACCTTGACCTATGACCTTTTCCGGTCCCGCCTCTTCCGGTGTCTATTGTTGTGGTTTGACCTATTGACCCCCACCCCTCCAATCGATCATGTGTTTTGACAGGTTGTGCGTCCGGTGTGTATAGATAAGGATTGAGCAGATGACCTATCTATCCGATCAATCAAATGTTTTGACAGGTTGACCATCCAGCCTCTACTGATAACGGTTGAGCGGTTGACAGTTTGACCATCCGGCCTCTATGATAAAGGTTGAGCAGTTGAGCTATCTATCCGATCAATCAATTGTTTTGACATAAGCTTTGTGCGTTTTTATGGCAGAAAGTTTGAGGCGTTGTTATAGGCCATGTATCACCATTCCACAGTCCGGTCTGGTTTCCTGTGTAATGTGAGACGCAAAAGTCTGTGTCACAGGGGCTTCACCCTCCCTCTGCATCTGTGTCACAGGCAGTCCCCCCACCCTCTGCATGTCTGCTCTGACATCTAAAACAACGTCACACAAACAGTCTATCCTTTAAAATATCTTGCAAATGAAACTAGAGTTGAAAAACATACTGTTAAAATTGTGTAAATTAAATGGTTATAAAATAAAAAACTACTGTTTTAGTTTTAGATAAACAAAATAATATAAAAGCACAGATTGGTTCTCTCTCTCTTACAGCACCGCCTGACGGTCTCTGACTCCTAGGGTTTATTCAGTGATCAGAATGAGACATTGTGTAAGGGCTAAAATGATTTCAAAGTTTAAAAATGTTTTTAAATTAAAATTCCTAACCTATAGATGTCCATACATCCTATGATTGAGTTAAAAGTTGTAAAACACTGTTTTTCATGAATGAGCTTACACTGTCTCAAAAGTAAAGGAGCGTGCGTCTATGTTTTTCTCTGTGTGTGTGTGTGTGTGTGTGTGTCAAAGCAGTAAACAATCATTATCTCTGGTACACAGGTGGTTGTATTTTCTGTGTTTGTGACAGTCATTTGTTTTAAAAAAACATAGATGCTGGACATTTTTGCAGTCCGTTTGACAGGTTCAATTAAATGATAGCTAGTTAGTTAGTTAGCCTACTAATATAAAAGTCTTTCACTTTTATATGCTGACTTTGCTTGAAGTTGGTATAATATAATATATAATAATATGATGGTATAATATAAATAAACATCTTACTAAAAATCATCTTACACTTTTAGAGAGTTGAACATATAGCTGTCCATACATCCTATTTCATGTTTTTTCCTGAAGTCTCTCTTAGATCTTTTAAAAATAAAAGATTGTTTAAATTCAATTCAATGAACTAATAAAAACAAATATTCTACATCGATGGTCTATGGAAAAACTTGACTTGAACTTAGGGTATAAGGGTATATATATTTTTTTTATCAGGTTGCATGTAAAGAACTTTGAAATGTATGGGTCTCACAAGTCATCTCACACATTGTGTGAAATGTTCAATAATTCCTTAAATAGCAACAATGAAGACATTTTAGAATCTGTGATGCCTCAGACCGACCCCCATTGATAGGCTGCTTATAATGTCCTTCCAATCACCAGCACATCTTCACAGAAATTCCTTACTTGACAATAATGTTGGCTTCAGGATATAGGGTGACAGAGCAGATGAGCCTCTGTGCATCATGTAATGTTAGTCTGCTAACACCTTTCCAGAGCCAAAGTTTTGTTCGTACTAAATTTATTTCAAAGCATAATCGTAAAAGTTTAAATATGATATTTTAAAATGAAAAGATTGTTTAAATTAAATCTTTAAAGTTTTAATACAATCGTATAATCTATTTATCTTTTAGAAGATTACTGTAATGATTTTGTTTAACGGTGACCCTAAAATATAATTGTTATTAAACAATGTCTGTTCAAAAACTTGTTGAAAAACTTAGAGAAACTCGGGTTTTGTACCGTAACTGCGTATTCTATCCCGTACACCTAAACACGACCATCACAGAAAACTATTAAATAAATAATTTAATATCCTTTTTAAGTTGTTTTGCACCCAGCAAAGTTGGTTCCATAAATTAACTAATCGCTATTTTTAAATGAAACGTATAAATAAAGTATATAACTCAATGAATAATAACAAATATGTTACTATTCAAACAATGTAAACATAGTTTTAGCTAAATGAATATATATATATATAAATAAAAATTATTTATATAAACACTTTACATTTTCATAGAGCTGAAGAAGTAGTTTTTTATGCAATGATAAAAAACAATTACAGGCCAGAGGAGCCTCTCGGGCACAATGTCACAGCATATATACAGTTAGTCTGCGTTCCAGAGTTTTATTCATACTAAATGCATTTAAAATCATAATCTTAAAAGTTTAAATTAGATCTTTAATTTAATTAGATCAAATCTTTGAAGTTTTATTAAAATCGTATCTTCTATTTATCTTCTTACAAGACTTCTGTATGATATATGTATATGTATGATGTATGATATATATAAGGTATAATTTTTTACTAAACAACGTATGTTCAAAAATAAAATAAAAATCTTCTATTTATCTTCTTACAAGACTTCTGTATGATATATGTATCTGTATGATGTATGATATATATATATATATATATATAAACTATAATTTTTTACTAAACAACGTATGTTCAAAAATAAAATAAAAAATGTTTTAAAGCAAAAACTATATGCTTTGGCGTCTTAGATTTATAAAAAATATTAAATCACCAGTTTTGTCCATGCGACATGAAACATGCCATCAAAGTTTGTCCCAATGTTTTTTAAAATCCCAGGACTCTACATTTCTCTTATTTAGATTAGGTTGTATCATTTAGAAAATCACCACATATTTTCAGAGATGTGATGTGCCTCTGTGGCCTACGAGTAAAGTTTGTCTTGAGCGAATATTACATTTTACTCGTCTTAATTCAAAGAATGATCTTACTTTTCTACGCTAGCTATGATCTATTACACGTATAAGATGAATATATAATTTTTTACTTATCTTGTATCTCCCGAATTATCCTTAATCAGTGTGGAAACACACAGGGTGAAATATTTATGTAGAATTTTAAAATGTTAGCGTTTGTTGATGCGACAGTTTGTCTGTTGACCGCATGATACTATAGCATGAACCATACCCTTTGGCCCCCTCGATTTTGAAGGCTTTTTGTTAAAGACCCTAAAGATAGTCCTTAAAGGTACGCTGTGTAGGAATTTCCCCCATCTAGCGGTGAAATTGTATTTTGCATTCAAACGAATGGAGCTCTCTAGCACCTCGCTTTTCAAATGCGTGTTGCAACTACGGTAGCCGTTATGTACCGAGAAGCTATAACAACATGTCTTCCAATAGCACTTCATCGAGTTTAACTAGACATGTTATGGTGCCTATATAATGAATTACACAACCAACCAATGAAAAAAGCTCGTAATTTAGACCGTGACATTGACTGACCTGTCGAGAAGAAAGCAGCATCCCTTCATTATCTCTTTCCATCTGGGAAAAGCTATCGCGATATCTACCATAGTTTTGAGTTCACCGGTCACGTTTCCTTTGAAATATATATAAATATATATATATATATATATTTGTATTTATTTTTTTGCTTTTTGGCTACGAGGATACCTTGTCCTGTGGCTCGGCATACTGTAAGTATGATCCTGTATTATGAAGTACCGTGCAGTGTAGCCCTTCAAATTTGTCTCTCACTGATCTCCTCGTATGCATCAGCTGGTTTCAGTCAGCCGGCTCTGAACGAAAACGTGTTTTGGAAACGCGTTTAGGTAGGCTAGTGCTTTCTGCCCCTCTCTGCTATTATATATATTTTTCAAGATGGCGGTACGACATGGAACCCTCCATGGACTTACCCGTCCCGTATAAATACAGATAAGAAATTATTTGCTTACGAGGATAAGCCAAATCATTGGCAGAGGTAATTTTACACCAATGAGGACATATTTATGAATCAAGACATTGATTTTAGCTAATAAAATACTTTTTTTTTTTAAACGACTGTACTTTTAGTTTCAAATGTGTAAATTACAAAACAGCAATCTAATCTACACATGAGCGGTCTTCAGAAGTCATAACTTCAGGGGCCAGTGGGTCTCCTGAGAATATCTAATTTCACTTAAAACCAAAGATTAAGCTAAATGACACTAGTTTCCACCATTCGCCCCAAAATCACCCTATACGATTTCTATTACACTTTTTCAAAGGATAATCTTGCTTTAAAGTTTGAAAAGCATTCCTTCATATTTGCTGTGTTCTGACACAATGTCATTAATTGGTACTTTTTCTTTTAATCCTCTTTTAAAATGTACTTTTCTTATTTCTACAAAGGTACAATTACAATTCATGCAGGTATAATGTAAAAAAATATGTCTGATGCAATGTTTTGCAAAGAAATAGTAACTGCAATACTCCAAACAGTTCAACACAATGACATCATTAAGGATGGACAATGGGTGAAACCATGGTGTGTGTCGGGTAGTTTTCCAGATTTGACCCAAAATCAAATACTCTATTACACTTTTCAAAGGATAATCTAGCTTTAAAGTTGTAATAAAAAGTTAAAACCTAACATATCGTTATACCTGTTGTGTTCCGACACAAGACCATTAACTGGTTCTTTTTGTTTTATAAATTTACTTTTCTTATTTCTTCAAATATCACCCCGATAAATATGGACTTAATATGGACACAATGTTTTTAGGGGAAAAAAGCAGCGTTTTAAAATACAACTAAACCAGATGATTTGTTTTTTGACAGACCTATGGAAATGCATGTTGGTTTCTAAGTTTCAGTCATAGCGCAACCACGCAATGTTCGAGAAAGCTAATATCGCTGTAATCTTTGCGAGGTCTCACCCGCAACGCAAAACTTTGTGTTGGGGTGATCCAAGCATAGTTTTACTAAAATAAAATATTACGGAAGTCATTTTCAAACTGTAATTATACCATATTTTATTGATCAATATTATGGTTTCGTATTGATTTAAAGTTTTGTTTGTTTGTTATTAACTAACACTTCAACATCCAGCACAGAATTAAAGAGACGAATGAGCTAAGGACGTTCTCTGAATAAACAGATAATGGTATGCTCACGATCTACAATATACAATTAGATATGTGTAAATAGCTGTGCTTAAATATTTAGTGATGCATAGTTCCACACTCTTGTAAAGCCTTTGGACTTACTTTAAAACACGAATTCAAAAGTCCAAAACACCCATATAAGATTCAAAAGGATTTATATGTATATAATAAATACACAAAAGTGTGCAAATGATGGTTTTATTACTTCACTGTTTCACATTTTGTATGTTGGACCGTATGTGTTTTTGGTGAAGACGTTTCTTTGAGAGTCGTCAACATGTAATGTTTATAGGAATAAATGACCAGAATTCGCTAAGAATTAAGAATTTAAGAATTAAGAATTTAAGCGATAGTCTTTCTGTTTGACTAAATTGATATTTTGTTGAGCGCAACCTTCCCTTCATCTATGATGTGGAATCACACAAAGTATATTAACACGAAAAGTAAGCGTGTGCTGTTTTACACTTAAACTATTACAACAGAATCACATCTGACTATTGCGCTGAGAGATGCATATTCATTAAAGCTCGAGGCTGTTAAACAAAGGTCCACACAACATGAGCCATTTAAAACAAATACAGAAAAGCCACTTGTGATCAGTTTGAATGTTTGTAATTAACATTTTATATACTAGTCGTTTACATCTCGTTTCTTTTTGTTTTTGTACAGTTTGCAAAAACTATAGCCGAGCATGGTCAAACGTATAGGAATTTATGAAAAAATATAGCATAAAGAGAATTAAATGACGGTCCTTCTACATGAGAGTGTTTAGAGACTAAACAAATCATATTTCTCTTAGAACATCTTTCTGCTATGTCTACGAAACATCGACATGAAAGACGAGTATTGCTGTTACCTATAAAACTATTACGCTTCAAACTCACCTAACTATTACACTTAAAGTTGTGCATTGTCACTAAACAACGGCTAAGCTAATGAATTACAGTTGATAAGTGGTAGGCATCGGTCTTTTAGGCCTGATCCAGAAAACAGATGTTGTGTTTTATATCTTAATCATTTTTCTTCTTTTTATGAAAAAAACATGTGGCAAGCAGTTTTTGGCCTCATCGGCAGAATACCAAAATGTTTTCGTACATTTCAATTGTTAGATAAATTACCTAACTATCATATCAACAGTTATATGTGAAACGAGCTCAGTCGCATTAGAGTTGGATTCTTGGTTATATTAAACATTGATATTGAACAATAGTGCTAGTGATCTTGGCCTCATCAAAGCTCACACGAGCAAACCGACTATTAGCATGTAACATTTTGGACATTTTTGATTTTGTTTGCATTTCTTCTGAAACACACCGTTTTTAAATTGTTTACCCATTTTTAACATAATTATTCTTATCACTTTGAAAAACAACCATGTATTCCTAGAATGTCGTCAGCTGCTAGAAATGTCGTGCGTACGTCCTATCTCACATCGATCGTAGGTGTTGCCTGCACCGCCTAATCTACAGCTAAAGAAAACATTTATATTATTAAATTATGTATTATTAAATTAAAAATGCCACGAAATAAAGACAAGAAAACATATTTCTGTAAGCGACCCTCATAATCTGCGCATACAACAAAACACAGTGCGTCCGTGTACGATGATTTATCAGAAAATTACTTTTGTTTGAAGAAAAACTTAAATCAGCCGGTGCTTAATAACTATTGAAGTTATTAGACATTCGGCGATGGCGTGTGTTATGCAATATTTATATCGCGTTTTAATTTAAACTCAATATATTTTGAATGCGCTAAAGGTCTATAACTGAACTTTAACATCTTAATATTTGGTAGAAGTTAACTTAAAGCCTTACTTTCTAAATGTTTTTTACGGAACTTGTTGCGAACAATTCACCCCCTCATAATCTTTAATGAAAATATCATGGATTGAGAGAAAATATTTGCCTTTGTCTCCCCACTTTGTCATTTTACCCGCGATACAACACTTGATATGCATTAAACCGCGGTATTCGCATGAGTCATTTAAATAGTATATTATCCTAGTTTATGACTATATTTTGGGGCGGTAAGTGTTTAATTTTGTAAAAATGATTTCAAACGCTATTTAGATTATGTAATAGCCTACCATTTTTAAATGAGATCAGACATGACTATAAAATACATTTTTTATTTCAACGTTATACAATCATATATTGAAGTAGTAAAGAAAATGACAGACATTTACAGATGGTCTAACAAAAATAGGAAGTTGCGGCACGCTATCATGTTTTGCTCTAGGCTGTAGCTGACCAGACTTTCAACTATTTCACCCACGTCAGTTTTTGCATTTTTTGACAACATTGACACACAGAGATCTGTTACAAACGTGCACATACAGAGTAATTCAGTGACTCCTAGCTCTTTGTCACTACTTTCAAGCATCACATCCAGAACTTTTCTGAGGATTACGTCGGTCGACTCTTTATCGTTAAAAAACATGGGTGTAACATCAGTCCATGATCCAACCAACCCTCTTATGTCATCCATTTCATTTTTGAGATTTGTTTCACGCTTGGTATCCCCCGCGCAATCGTTATTCATATCACACGCAGCGTCGATGATCCTGTGCATCAAGACAACCATCTGGCCTCTAAAATGATCTTTAAACATACAGTCTAGCGTAGCTCTTAAACGACAGTCTTTGCCCGTGGCGCACTCACACGCCGGATGATACTTGTCCCTCACTTCGCCAGAACTCAATGGGTTCCATTCTTCCATTTCAGAAGTTGTTAGATTTTTAGATAGTCTCCTATTTGATGGTGAAGGATTCTGTTAATTCCTTGAATCTCCTGAGTGAGTCTTTGCAGCACAATCGTCCAGGCCTCTTGTGTTAACGCACGGAAGGTTTATGTTTTTGCGGTTAGAAGCGTGAGTCGAAGAAGTTTGCGGCAGGGTCAGACAATGTTCCTTCGACTTTTGATCGATGAGATGTCGCAGTAGCATAGCAGTCCGCAGATAGTACAGCTAGAACCAAGGGTTTTGTGCGATAGAGCTCAAAACAACTGATAGAGCTCAGCCCAACCCGGATGTAGGGGTTGTATAGGGGTGTCGTCGTCATGACGTCGTAAACAGCTATATAGGATTAGCATGGAGATGTTATGAATATGCCACCCTACAAAAATGTATTTTATAGTCATGTCTGATCTCATTTAAAAATGGTAGGCTATTACATAATCTAAATAGCGTTTGAAATCATTTTTACAAAATTAAACACTTACCGCCCCAAAATATAGTCATAAACTAGGATAATATACTATTTAAATGACTCATGCGAATACCGCGGTTTAATGCATATCAAGTGTTGTATCGCGGGTAAAATGACAAAGTGGGGAGACAAAGGCAAATATTTTCTCTCAATCCATGATATTTTCATTAAAGATTATGAGGGGGTGAATTGTTCGCAACAAGTTCCGTAAAAAACATTTAGAAAGTAAGGCTTTAAGTTAACTTCTACCAAATATTAAGATGTTAAAGTTCAGTTATAGACCTTTAGCGCATTCAAAATATATTGAGTTTAAATTAAAACGCGATATAAATATTGCATAACACACGCCATCGCCGAATGTCTAATAACTTCAATAGTTATTAAGCACCGGCTGATTTAAGTTTTTCTTCAAACAAAAGTAATTTTCTGATAAATCATCGTACACGGACGCACTGTGTTTTGTTGTATGCGCAGATTATGAGGGTCGCTTACAGAAATATGTTTTCTTGTCTTTATTTCGTGGCATTTTTAATTTAATAATACATAATTTAATAATATAAATGTTTTCTTTAGCTGTAGATTAGGCGGTGCAGGCAACACCTACGATCGATGTGAGATAGGACGTACGCACGACATTTCTAGCAGCTGACGACATTCTAGGAATACATGGTTGTTTTTCAAAGTGATAAGAATAATTATGTTAAAAATGGGTAAACAATTTAAAAACGGTGTGTTTCAGAAGAAATGCAAACAAAATCAAAAATGTCCAAAATGTTACATGCTAATAGTCGGTTTGCTCGTGTGAGCTTTGATGAGGCCAAGATCACTAGCACTATTGTTCAATATCAATGTTTAATATAACCAAGAATCCAACTCTAATGCGACTGAGCTCGTTTCACATATAACTGTTGATATGATAGTTAGGTAATTTATCTAACAATTGAAATGTACGAAAACATTTTGGTATTCTGCCGATGAGGCCAAAAACTGCTTGCCACATGTTTTTTTCATAAAAAGAAGAAAAATGATTAAGATATAAAACACAACATCTGTTTTCTGGATCAGGCCTAAAAGACCGATGCCTACCAACTGTAATTCATTAGCTTAGCCGTTGTTTAGTGACAATGCACAACTTTAAGTGTAATAGTTAGGTGAGTTTGAAGCGTAATAGTTTTATAGGTAACAGCAATACTCGTCTTTCATGTCGATGTTTCGTAGACATAGCAGAAAGATGTTCTAAGAGAAATATGATTTGTTTAGTCTCTAAACACTCTCATGTAGAAGGACCGTCATTTAATTCTCTTTATGCTATATTTTTTCATAAATTCCTATACGTTTGACCATGCTCGGCTATAGTTTTTGCAAACTGTACAAAAACAAAAAGAAACGAGATGTAAACGACTAGTATATAAAATGTTAATTACAAACATTCAAACTGATCACAAGTGGCTTTTCTGTATTTGTTTTAAATGGCTCATGTTGTGTGGACCTTTGTTTAACAGCCTCGAGCTTTAATGAATATGCATCTCTCAGCGCAATAGTCAGATGTGATTCTGTTGTAATAGTTTAAGTGTAAAACAGCACACGCTTACTTTTCGTGTTAATATACTTTGTGTGATTCCACATCATAGATGAAGGGAAGGTTGCGCTCAACAAAATATCAATTTAGTCAAACAGAAAGACTATCGCTTAAATTCTTAATTCTTAAATTCTTAATTCTTAGCGAATTCTGGTCATTTATTCCTATAAACATTACATGTTGACGACTCTCAAAGAAACGTCTTCACCAAAAACACATACGGTCCAACATACAAAATGTGAAACAGTGAAGTAATAAAACCATCATTTGCACACTTTTGTGTATTTATTATATACATATAAATCCTTTTGAATCTTATATGGGTGTTTTGGACTTTTGAATTCGTGTTTTAAAGTAAGTCCAAAGGCTTTACAAGAGTGTGGAACTATGCATCACTAAATATTTAAGCACAGCTATTTACACATATCTAATTGTATATTGTAGATCGTGAGCATACCATTATCTGTTTATTCAGAGAACGTCCTTAGCTCATTCGTCTCTTTAATTCTGTGCTGGATGTTGAAGTGTTAGTTAATAACAAACAAACAAAACTTTAAATCAATACGAAACCATAATATTGATCAATAAAATATGGTATAATTACAGTTTGAAAATGACTTCCGTAATATTTTATTTTAGTAAAACTATGCTTGGATCACCCCAACACAAAGTTTTGCGTTGCGGGTGAGACCTCGCAAAGATTACAGCGATATTAGCTTTCTCGAACATTGCGTGGTTGCGCTATGACTGAAACTTAGAAACCAACATGCATTTCCATAGGTCTGTCAAAAAACAAATCATCTGGTTTAGTTGTATTTTAAAACGCTGCTTTTTTCCCCTAAAAACATTGTGTCCATATTAAGTCCATATTTATCGGGGTGATATTTGAAGAAATAAGAAAAGTAAATTTATAAAACAAAAAGAACCAGTTAATGGTCTTGTGTCGGAACACAACAGGTATAACGATATGTTAGGTTTTAACTTTTTATTACAACTTTAAAGCTAGATTATCCTTTGAAAAGTGTAATAGAGTATTTGATTTTGGGTCAAATCTGGAAAACTACCCGACACACACCATGGTTTCACCCATTGTCCATCCTTAATGATGTCATTGTGTTGAACTGTTTGGAGTATTGCAGTTACTATTTCTTTGCAAAACATTGCATCAGACATATTTTTTTACATTATACCTGCATGAATTGTAATTGTACCTTTGTAGAAATAAGAAAAGTACATTTTAAAAGAGGATTAAAAGAAAAAGTACCAATTAATGACATTGTGTCAGAACACAGCAAATATGAAGGAATGCTTTTCAAACTTTAAAGCAAGATTATCCTTTGAAAAAGTGTAATAGAAATCGTATAGGGTGATTTTGGGGCGAATGGTGGAAACTAGTGTCATTTAGCTTAATCTTTGGTTTTAAGTGAAATTAGATATTCTCAGGAGACCCACTGGCCCCTGAAGTTATGACTTCTGAAGACCGCTCATGTGTAGATTAGATTGCTGTTTTGTAATTTACACATTTGAAACTAAAAGTACAGTCGTTTAAAAAAAAAAGTATTTTATTAGCTAAAATCAATGTCTTGATTCATAAATATGTCCTCATTGGTGTAAAATTACCTCTGCCAATGATTTGGCTTATCCTCGTAAGCAAATAATTTCTTATCTGTATTTATACGGGACGGGTAAGTCCATGGAGGGTTCCATGTCGTACCGCCATCTTGAAAAATATATATAATAGCAGAGAGGGGCAGAAAGCACTAGCCTACCTAAACGCGTTTCCAAAACACGTTTTCGTTCAGAGCCGGCTGACTGAAACCAGCTGATGCATACGAGGAGATCAGTGAGAGACAAATTTGAAGGGCTACACTGCACGGTACTTCATAATACAGGATCATACTTACAGTATGCCGAGCCACAGGACAAGGTATCCTCGTAGCCAAAAAGCAAAAAAATAAATACAAATATATATATATATATATATTTATATATATTTCAAAGGAAACGTGACCGGTGAACTCAAAACTATGGTAGATATCGCGATAGCTTTTCCCAGATGGAAAGAGATAATGAAGGGATGCTGCTTTCTTCTCGACAGGTCAGTCAATGTCACGGTCTAAATTACGAGCTTTTTTCATTGGTTGGTTGTGTAATTCATTATATAGGCACCATAACATGTCTAGTTAAACTCGATGAAGTGCTATTGGAAGACATGTTGTTATAGCTTCTCGGTACATAACGGCTACCGTAGTTGCAACACGCATTTGAAAAGCGAGGTGCTAGAGAGCTCCATTCGTTTGAATGCAAAATACAATTTCACCGCTAGATGGGGGAAATTCCTACACAGCGTACCTTTAAGGACTATCTTTAGGGTCTTTAACAAAAAGCCTTCAAAATCGAGGGGGCCAAAGGGTATGGTTCATGCTATAGTATCATGCGGTCAACAGACAAACTGTCGCATCAACAAACGCTAACATTTTAAAATTCTACATAAATATTTCACCCTGTGTGTTTCCACACTGATTAAGGATAATTCGGGAGATACAAGATAAGTAAAAAATTATATATTCATCTTATACGTGTAATAGATCATAGCTAGCGTAGAAAAGTAAGATCATTCTTTGAATTAAGACGAGTAAAATGTAATATTCGCTCAAGACAAACTTTACTCGTAGGCCACAGAGGCACATCACATCTCTGAAAATATGTGGTGATTTTCTAAATGATACAACCTAATCTAAATAAGAGAAATGTAGAGTCCTGGGATTTTAAAAAACATTGGGACAAACTTTGATGGCATGTTTCATGTCGCATGGACAAAACTGGTGATTTAATATTTTTTATAAATCTAAGACGCCAAAGCATATAGTTTTTGCTTTAAAACATTTTTTATTTTATTTTTGAACATACGTTGTTTAGTAAAAAATTATAGTTTATATATATATATATATATATATCATACATCATACAGATACATATATCATACAGAAGTCTTGTAAGAAGATAAATAGAAGATTTTTATTTTATTTTTGAACATACGTTGTTTAGTAAAAAATTATACCTTATATATATCATACATCATACATATACATATATCATACAGAAGTCTTGTAAGAAGATAAATAGAAGATACGATTTTAATAAAACTTCAAAGATTTGATCTAATTAAATTAAAGATCTAATTTAAACTTTTAAGATTATGATTTTAAATGCATTTAGTATGAATAAAACTCTGGAACGCAGACTAACTGTATATATGCTGTGACATTGTGCCCGAGAGGCTCCTCTGGCCTGTAATTGTTTTTTATCATTGCATAAAAAACTACTTCTTCAGCTCTATGAAAATGTAAAGTGTTTATATAAATAATTTTTATTTATATATATATATATTCATTTAGCTAAAACTATGTTTACATTGTTTGAATAGTAACATATTTGTTATTATTCATTGAGTTATATACTTTATTTATACGTTTCATTTAAAAATAGCGATTAGTTAATTTATGGAACCAACTTTGCTGGGTGCAAAACAACTTAAAAAGGATATTAAATTATTTATTTAATAGTTTTCTGTGATGGTCGTGTTTAGGTGTACGGGATAGAATACGCAGTTACGGTACAAAACCCGAGTTTCTCTAAGTTTTTCAACAAGTTTTTGAACAGACATTGTTTAATAACAATTATATTTTAGGGTCACCGTTAAACAAAATCATTACAGTAATCTTCTAAAAGATAAATAGATTATACGATTGTATTAAAACTTTAAAGATTTAATTTAAACAATCTTTTCATTTTAAAATATCATATTTAAACTTTTACGATTATGCTTTGAAATAAATTTAGTACGAACAAAACTTTGGCTCTGGAAAGGTGTTAGCAGACTAACATTACATGATGCACAGAGGCTCATCTGCTCTGTCACCCTATATCCTGAAGCCAACATTATTGTCAAGTAAGGAATTTCTGTGAAGATGTGCTGGTGATTGGAAGGACATTATAAGCAGCCTATCAATGGGGGTCGGTCTGAGGCATCACAGATTCTAAAATGTCTTCATTGTTGCTATTTAAGGAATTATTGAACATTTCACACAATGTGTGAGATGACTTGTGAGACCCATACATTTCAAAGTTCTTTACATGCAACCTGATAAAAAAAATATATATACCCTTATACCCTAAGTTCAAGTCAAGTTTTTCCATAGACCATCGATGTAGAATATTTGTTTTTATTAGTTCATTGAATTGAATTTAAACAATCTTTTATTTTTAAAAGATCTAAGAGAGACTTCAGGAAAAAACATGAAATAGGATGTATGGACAGCTATATGTTCAACTCTCTAAAAGTGTAAGATGATTTTTAGTAAGATGTTTATTTATATTATACCATCATATTATTATATATTATATTATAACAACTTCAAGCAAAGTCAGCATATAAAAGTGAAAGACTTTTATATTAGTAGGCTAACTAACTAACTAGCTATCATTTAATTGAACCTGTCAAACGGACTGCAAAAATGTCCAGCATCTATGTTTTTTTAAAACAAATGACTGTCACAAACACAGAAAATACAACCACCTGTGTACCAGAGATAATGATTGTTTACTGCTTTGACACACACACACACACACACACACAGAGAAAAACATAGACGCACGCTCCTTTACTTTTGAGACAGTGTAAGCTCATTCATGAAAAACAGTGTTTTACAACTTTTAACTCAATCATAGGATGTATGGACATCTATAGGTTAGGAATTTTAATTTAAAAACATTTTTAAACTTTGAAATCATTTTAGCCCTTACACAATGTCTCATTCTGATCACTGAATAAACCCTAGGAGTCAGAGACCGTCAGGCGGTGCTGTAAGAGAGAGAGAACCAATCTGTGCTTTTATATTATTTTGTTTATCTAAAACTAAAACAGTAGTTTTTTATTTTATAACCATTTAATTTACACAATTTTAACAGTATGTTTTTCAACTCTAGTTTCATTTGCAAGATATTTTAAAGGATAGACTGTTTGTGTGACGTTGTTTTAGATGTCAGAGCAGACATGCAGAGGGTGGGGGGACTGCCTGTGACACAGATGCAGAGGGAGGGTGAAGCCCCTGTGACACAGACTTTTGCGTCTCACATTACACAGGAAACCAGACCGGACTGTGGAATGGTGATACATGGCCTATAACAACGCCTCAAACTTTCTGCCATAAAAACGCACAAAGCTTATGTCAAAACAATTGATTGATCGGATAGATAGCTCAACTGCTCAACCTTTATCATAGAGGCCGGATGGTCAAACTGTCAACCGCTCAACCGTTATCAGTAGAGGCTGGATGGTCAACCTGTCAAAACATTTGATTGATCGGATAGATAGGTCATCTGCTCAATCCTTATCTATACACACCGGACGCACAACCTGTCAAAACACATGATCGATTGGAGGGGTGGGGGTCAATAGGTCAAACCACAACAATAGACACCGGAAGAGGCGGGACCGGAAAAGGTCATAGGTCAAGGTCAACCGGAAGCCATCAATCATTTTGACACATGGTACAGCATATTTACTACTTTTATTCAATCAAACATAATGCGTTTGAGAGTAAAACTAATTATTTTCTAATTGAAAAAAAATAAAGATTGAAAAAAAGTCTTCTTAAAGCATAAAAATAAAGAAGTTGATGATATAATGATTTGCAGTGCATGTAGTGGGTGTGGTCAACCTGTCACTTCGACCCAGGGTGACCAATAGAAAAGGGCCTTCCACCCTGGTTGGTAGAGACCGCCCACTGAGACACAGCTTGAGATGGGATTTATGGCTCTTTGAGGGGATCCGGATCTTGGCGATCCGTACCTTTCAAAGAGCCGTTCAAAAGAACGGTTCTTTTGGCTCTTTTTAAATATTTAGTCAGTTTTAAGAAGCCAGCTTGGGGGCATCTCAGTTTATCCTGGAAATAATCACTGGGAGGAATGATGAGGTGAGATTTGTAGTCAAATAATTAAAACTCAGATATCACACACCATACAATACCTACTCACAAATAAACATAAAAAAACAAAGCCAGCTGCAATGAATTTCTGTGCAAAACAGCTTTTACTACAAACACTTCCACACAAGAACGTTTTGATAAAAAACAAAAAATATTTAAAGTTTTAAATATATAGGCTACTGTAGATAAAATTTGAATAAATAAAATGGAAATGTCTACATACAGTCCACTATTACTACTGTAAACTTTGCAAATAGGACATCACCCGATGATGATGTGACTTATATTGTTATTTTTGTATGATCAACTCTGGAAATATTCCTTCATTCAAAAAACGTAATTTGATTTAAGGATGGAGATTGCACAGGAAAGTAAAGTGAGTGAGTGAAAGCAATTGGGATATTAATTAATTTGTATTATCTTTACTCTTATTGGTGTCGTGCTACAGACCTAATTTAAATATTATGCAAAAACAGAAATCCGATCGGTTATCCAGATACAGAGGCTACTTAATATGAACAAATGTAAACGCATGGTGTCCTAATTGGCTAATGATCCGAGCTGCTTGATCGGATCATGGTGATCGCATGTTAATGCCAAGTGTAAACGCAGCCTTTGTGTGCATCTGTGTGAAACACGCATAGGGAAAAAAGAACGACAGAAAGAACGGCTCCCCTCCAGCCGCGACTCGGCTCCCATCGTTCATGTTTATGAGCCGTTCAAAAGAATCGGTTCGTTCGCGAACGTCACAACTTTCAACTCGCAAGCAACAGATTTAGAAAATGTATTTATTAGACTTACAAGAAAAAACACAATTTGTGCGTTTGTGATGAAAAGTGTTCGAAATGCACAAAGAAAAATAAAGGTTTTCAAAGATTTACATGCATATCAACTTTGAGCCTTAAAAAGTCTTTTTTTGTCAATCTTTTAATTTTTTTAAATTACAAAATAATAAATTTTAATCTCAAACACAGTATGTTTGATTGAATAAAAAAGACACAAAGGAAACTAAATAGAAACGCTGATTTAACATGTTCGGGTGAAAAAGAAAACAAACCTATGAATGTTTACACATAAGCTAAACTTCTGAAGAAACACAAACATCACGAAACACAAAGGAAACTTTGAAGTGAAAGAAACCCTTTATTAACCCTTGTGCATTGTTCAAATTTCCATCCTTTCGTTATGTTCGTGGCTGAAAACAGCCACTACTTTAAACTGCTGTAAAATATGATCAGATAAATATTTTTTTGCCATTTTTTTTGCACAAATCTATTAATCAACCTCAGTCCTGTTCAAAACTACTAAATGTTTTTAAAAAAATCAAGATTTTAACTCTTTAATTGCCAAATTCATAAATTATGTCACTGATTTGGAAGGGAAAAAAACACAAAATTACTTATTTTCAATATAAAATGTGATTGTGGACTGGATTTTTTTTTACCTTTTATCACAGTCTTGGACATGTCAAAGATTAGAAACAACATTGGTTTTGATGCATTGATAGTTTTTGTGCAGCATCAGATTTTAACTTTTTCTCCCTCATTTACTGTTCGTGGCTGTTTTTGCCCCATTGACTTCCATTATAACCACATTTTTTGATTGCAAAGCCATGACACCATAAAATCATGTATTTTTGATTGTTGGTGGTTTTCCCTGTTGGGAAGAGGTAAAATTTGTAATTTTTACTGTTGATAACCAGGTGGCACAATTAACCCTTTATATAGGCCTGTGCAAAAAAAAGCTTAGTTTCTGGCTTTTACATGGAGTTATATGGAGTATAATAGCATAATAAAGTGTGTGTGTGTGTGTGTGTGTGTGTGTGTGTGTGTGTGTGTGTGTGTGTGTGTGTGTGTGTGTGTGTGTGTGTGTGTGTGTGTGTGTGTGTGTGTGTGTGTGTGTGTGTGTGTGTGTGTGTGTGTGTGTGAGAGAGAACTTGATGCGTCTGAGAAAATCAAAATATGCACCTCAGCTCTCAGAACTACATGGAGTAAACAAAAACAAATTAAGCGTATTTATGCATCTGCTGCCTTTTGATAATGAGAAATGCAGACTAAACAAAAACTAAGCAAGTGGATTTGAACACTTGCATGCAAGCCTGCTGGTCATTTGATGGTGAGAAGAGCAGCAAGCAACATGAGAAAGGGCTTGACTTGTAGTGAAGTTCTAGAGATGATTCTGCAGCCGGACCCCTCCAGCGAGCTGCAGGATGTATTGTCTTCTCCCTCTGACACCACAGACTCAGGAGAGTCAGACCATTATTTGGATTTGGCACCCTCATCATCCTCTCTAGCTTCCACTGAAGGCGAGGAGGATTCGGAAGATCCTGGGTCTGGGTGGATTGTGAGAAACGGTGAAGTTTGGTTTTCCACCAACGCGGAGACAACTCCCTTTCTTCAGCCTGCCAGAGGCGTGACTTCATGGCCGACGCGCTATGCCATCGCAAGGGTCCAGAACATTGATTCTGTGTTCAATCTGTTTTTTACGGGCGCCGCACAATGAGAAACTGGACCGGGGTGGACTCCACAGATCTCCGTGCCTACATGGGGCTACTGATTTTGGCCGGCGTCTACAGGTCCAGAGGGGAGTCCACACGTTGCCTGTGGGATGATCACAGTGGTCGTGCGATTTTTAGAGCCACCATGTCCCTCTCAAGATTCAAGAAATCACCAGAGCTCTGCGTTTTGGAGGTTGGTCATGCTGACAATGAGGTCAATCATCTCGTCGGCCATGAAGTCACGCCTCTGGCAGGCTGAAGAAAGGGAGTTGTCTCCGCGTTGGTGGAAAACCACACTTCGCCGTTTCTCCCAATCCACCCAGACCCAGGATCTTCCGAATCCCCCTCGCCTTCAGTGGAAGCTAGAGAGGATGATGAGGGTGCCAAATCCAAATAATGGTCTGACTCTCCTGAGTCTGTGGTGTCAGAGGGAGAAGACAATACATCCTGCAGCTCGCTGGAGGGGTCGGGCTGCATGATCATCTCTAAAACTTCACTACAAGTCAAGCCCTTTCTCATGTTGCTTGCTGCTCTTCTCACCATCAAATGACCAGCAGGCTTGCATGCAAGTGTTCAAATCCACTTGCTTAGTTTTTGTTTAGTCTGCATTTCTCACCATCAAAAGGCAGCAGATGCATAAATACACTTACTTGGTTTTTGTTTACTCCATGTAGTTCTGAGAGCTGAGGTGCATATTTTGATTTTCTCAGACGCATCAAGGTGAGTTCTCTCTCACTCACACACACACACACACACACACACACACACACACACACACACACACACACACACACACACACACACACACACTTTATTATGCTATTATACTCCATATAACTCCATGTAAAAGCCAGAAACTAAGCTTTTTTTTGCACAGGCCTATATAAAGGGTTAATGGTGCCACCTGGTTATCAACAGTAAAAATTTAAATTTTTACCTCTTCCCAACAGGGAAAACCACCAACAATCAAAAATGCATGATTTTATGGTGTCATGGCTTTGCAATCAAAAAATGTGGTTATAATGGAAGTCAATGGGGCAAAAACAGCCACGAACAGTAAATGAGGGAGAAAAAGTTAAAATCTGATGCTGCACAAAAACCAACAATGCATCAAAACCAATGTTGTTTCTAATCTTTGACATGTCCAAGACTGTGATAAAAGGTAAAAAAAAATCCAGTCCACAATCACATTTTATATTGAAAATAAGTAATTTTGTGTTTTTTCCCCTCCCAAATCAGTTACATAATTTGTGAATTTGGCAATTAAAGAGTTAAAATCTTGATTTTTTTTAAAACATTTAGTAGTTTTGAACAGGACTGAGGTTGATTAATAGATTTATGCAAAAAAAATGGCAAAAAAATATTTATCTGATCAATTTTTACAGCAGTTTAAAGTAGTGGCTGTTTTCAGCCACGAACATAACGAAAGGGTAGTGAATTTGCCCAGAGTGTACTGTTGAGTTTTTGAAAATTTTCAAAGCATTTTCCTAAAATATGTGTAAAAATAAGCTTTGTCACCAAAAATCATTCCATTTGCTGAAACACGGAAAAAGTTATGGCCAAAATAAGACTCAAAAATACCCCATAGTGGCTGAAAACAGCCACAACAGCACATAAGGGTTAAAGGTTTCATATCAAACAATCACGTAAAATGTCCTCCAGAGATTCATATTAATATGAGAAAGTCACACATGAACACTCACCTTGATCAAACTTTTACAAGATACAGAATCTCAAATCTTCCAGCTTTAACATCATAAAACTACACGTAAACTTCTTCTTAAACCTTGATAAACACTTTGATCGTATTTTTCCTGCTTAAAATGGCGTCAGGAGAACTTGCTTTCACTTTCTATATGTGACGAGAGAGAGAGAGAGAGAGAGAGAGAGAGAGAGAGAGAGAGAGAGAGAGAGAGACGTAAACAGAGATGAATGCGCGTTGTAAATAAAGTGGTAAATTATGTTTTTGCGCAAACAAAGCATTCACGCCTTTTTCAGATTGTTTTGATCTATTACTTTATTTTTTTATTCAATTTCGTTTTTCTCTCTTTTCTCTTTAGTTTTTTGTTTGTTCATTAGTTTTTCTTCATTGTTTCTGTTTTGTTTATTCTTTTATTGTCTTTCACTCTTTCACATGAGTAGGCTATTGCGTGTTTATATATGCGCATTTGAATATGTGCGCAGGCGTGTAGTCTTTCTCTACAAACTGACCTCAACAAACTGCCCGTCTGGCCTTTTTCAATCCAGCCGTCACTGATTGTCAACTGTCACTGACAGCCGTCATATCATTACGCCTGCTGCACACATGGTACGGCCGCACAGTTCCTTGATTCTTACGCCGGGATGAGAGTAGTTCCTAGCCATATAGGCTTGGAAAATCGCAACTTTTCATTTTCCGTCGATCTTAGTACACGGTTTAACTACAGAAGAGTCAAGTTTTAAATAGGAAAAATATTGAAACTCGGTAATTTTGAAAGAAATGCTACTGGTCCCATCAGAATGGACTCATCATGCCAGAAATGAAAGTAATCTCTACATTGAGATATTTGGCAGCAGAGATGATGTGGGTCTGTCACATCCTTCTGTCAGCAGAGTGATCACACACACATTACACACTTCCAGTTCCTCTTATTGTGTCCGTTCATCTCCTTTCCACTGGACATGCCCAGCTTGCAGGCTCAGACTACTGCATTTATGGATATAGCAGGTTTCCCTGGAGCGCACAAGCAGGGAATGAACATTAATCATTTATTATTAACTGCTATAAGCTCACGTCTGCTTCTTCCCTGCGCTGCACTCAAAAAAATTATATGTTGGCTTTAATTAACTTTTTTTATGTCAACAGGTTCCACATAACTGGATTACATTAAACAAACATAATTTGTTCATGTAACTTCAACATCATGGAATTAAGTCATTTTAAGCGACCCAATTTAAGTAATCTCAAAGTGAATTTTTAAAGGTTTCCTGACATGATTCAGGTGTTTTTTATTTTCATCCATCCATTAATATTTCATTTATTTAAGTGACACATGATTCAATTGTTAGACTATAGCTAGCTATTTGTTAGCAGTAGCTCGTATTAGCATCGTAAATGCTAAGATTTACATGTCCCTTCAACCAAATGCCCACATGACTGGAGCATAACCAAAGTACAGAAGAGTTTAAACCAAGATAAGGCCGCCGTCTTTACCCAGTTCACTGACCTAACACTTGTGTTCACCAGGTCTGTGTCTGCATGTGGAAGTGTCTGTCTGCCTTCATTCCTGCTTTTAATGTGATCTTCACACGGAGCCAAAGTTGTAATGTTGAACTCCTTGGGTCTCTACACATACTCTGTGCCTCCACTATTGTTAGTTTATCACGTGGACTCTCTGAAAGCCAAGACGAGCTGGTTGCCTGTCCACCTGTGGCTTCGCTTCTGCTGATGCTGGTCACGTCTGCAGTTCTCTCTGGACCAGCCACCACTACTGGACATCACAGTAAAATAAGATGTTTTGTCTTACGTGAAACACATGAAATAAAGCAAGCGAGTGATTCGTCCCGTCTCCTCCTCTGGGTTTGCATGAGTGTTCACTAAGTCTGGTGTGGTGTTGAGAAGGGTCTTGGCATTATTGGTGAGTGGTCTTTGGCAGAAACAAAGGGTGACGGTCATGCGGTTGGCCACAGAAACACATCTGGGCGGATGATATTCCTCAGAGACACACACAAGTCAAGTG
This sequence comes from Phoxinus phoxinus, assembly GCF_949152265.1. Lineage (NCBI taxonomy): Eukaryota > Metazoa > Chordata > Actinopteri > Cypriniformes > Leuciscidae > Phoxinus > Phoxinus phoxinus. The sequence continues at coordinate 2,103,665 of NC_136885.1, forward strand.
CTTGTGACGTACTCATTGGGAAGCCGAAGCCGGATTCTTCCATCATTATTGTGCACATGTCGAATATGTCCTCATCACTGGAACTGCACTGAGAAACTTGCAGCTCTCTTTGCAACGGGCTAAGTCATCAGTGAGTGGAAGAAGAAGGTCCTCTGCGCCACAGGTGAGCTGCAGATACAGGAGATCCGGGATTCCTGACGGGACAGTGATGTTTGTAGATGCGATGTGCGTTCCTAACGTCTCTTACTTCATTCAAGTCCTCCTGTAAAATAAAGGGAGAAGAGAAAGGGGGGGGGGTTACACCATGTGTTTGCCTAGTAGCGCTTTATTAATAGATACGCGGCATTATGGGGTTGCATCACGGCATCATTCGCTGAAATCAAATAACAGGGCTAAATATGCCAGACATGTCTTGCGCACACACATTTTCTTACAGTGGATTCAGTGAGCTACCATCACACCAACCGGACACTGACAATTATTATACTATACTATAATATACTATAATATAACTATACTATACTATAATTATTATACTATACTACAATTACTATAAATATAAAAATAAGGTTAAGTTGTTATAAATTTTTTCACCATAGCAAAGCCTAGCAACTACAATACAACTTAATTCAAGTATAGGCCGACACACTGCGCGTAAAGACACACACAACTCATTCAATAAACAGGTACTCCTCAAACCACAAACTGGAAGCCTGGAGATTGGATATTAATGAGGATATTCAGATGGAGGACTGGATGGAAACATGTAAAAAGGCTCAAGCACAAACAACGAGCACACGTTTGAAACTGCTACAATAGAAGTGGTTGATGCGGATTAATATAACTCCAGTTGTATTGCAAAAATATAATGAAAATGTCCCTGACACTTGTTTAAGATGCAGTGAGTCTAAAGGTACATTATATCATTGCATATGGGAGTGCGAAGATGTCGAACGTTTCTGGAAAGGTGTGAAAGAAATGATAGAGAAGATCCTTGATGTTAATATTCCACTGTCACCTTTACTTTTTCTTTTACATTTATTTCCTAAGGAGATGAAGTTAAAAAAGAAAGAGTGTATATATTTATTAATATATGCATTCTTTAAGCAAAACGACTTATTTCGTTAAATTGGAAAAGTGTTTGTGCACCAAGTATAGAACGTTGGCTAAAAGAAATGGTAACAAATATGACCATGGAAAAGATGACTTATATTTTGAGAGACAAATATACAGTTTTTGATGGAGTATGGGGACCTTTCAGATCGTTCTTAAAATGTGACGGACTTTGAAAGGTGTTAATAAAAGACTAAGAAAAGAGGAGATATAGAATATCAATGTAAAATACTGAGAGGATGTTTTTGTTTGTTACATGTATATGTACGTGTATATAGTTAAAAAGCAAAAAAGAATAAAAAATAAATAAATAAAAAAAACAGGTAGACATCCCCTCAATAACATATATGAGCCGCTGTTTGAATACAGCCCATGGACATTTGAGTGACTCTTTGCATTGTTTATGGGTTTGCTAGGTTATATCAATGTGTAAAATGATGCCAATGAATGCATACAACATGATTTATTCATAGTTCCTGTGTCAGGGTTCAAGTTATAATCTGAGCTTCGTGGGGGTCTCTAGCTAACGTTACCGGCGGAGATATAGAGATAATAAGGGGAGAGAACACACACACACACACACCAATAATACTGAACAAACAAGCAGCAGTCAATAATCATGTTCAGTTAAGTCTGTTTATCTTTTTAATGTAGGCTAAATAACGCTCCTTCATCCCATACCTAAAGCTGTATTTATAGGCCACGTAAAATAAGAAACACCCCAACGAGGATTACTACCATTGGCTACGCATCCAGTAATGCATATCCCACACGGCTTGAGTTTGTCGTAGGATTCTACATGCCATATGAAATTCGGCCCGTGTGAGAAATATTGCCTTCGTGTAAGACGTCGTCTCTGGCGAGCTGGAGGATTGACTGGGTCCAGCAGAGACAGAAGGATCCTTACGTCTTCTTTCCTGACACCGACGCCTCGCTCCGAACACTTCACGCACATCCACCGGGATCATGAAGTTTCCCAGTTCACTGCATATAAAGTCGACAGCATCCTCTAAATTATCATATTGCCGACGATGTAATCCATAAACCTTCAATGTCTTCATTAACTGCCTTTTACTGACAATAATGCCTTGCACAGCAAGTGTGTTCAGTGTATCCTGGTAACGCATCCCTACATTACAATACAACTTTATCAAATGCTCTCGATCCACAGCGATTAGCCGACCCAGAAGTGCCTTAAGCGGCGGCAGCTTTAGCGTCACTCTCTGCTCTGGGGAGAAAAGCTGACCGTTGTGCTTTCTCCTTTCTGCGGCACTTCAGGACACACACGCACTGGCCTATCTACATTTCTTACTGGCTTTTAAATCTTTCCCTGATGTTTTTCGAACGTGAATTGGTGGATTCTCTGGACTGAGTTATGATGACATTGACACTTTATAATCGCCCATAAGACTGTAAAAGCTCATAATCGCAGAGCTATGTTGTAGCGGTTGTGTGTTCTGCTGATACGGTGAAGTAAATAATGTGTGCAGCTGTTTTATTTATAGATGTTAAGCTATATATATATATATTAGTCGCCCCCTCATTTTAAGATGGGACCCCCACAAATAAACTCTGGCTCTGCTGTACGCTGTTCATCGGTGATCATGCGAGACTCTGGGACTTTTGAGAGCTGGGATGGCCATCATGGTCGGCCGAGGTGTCCTTGTTGATGACCTCGTGCCTTGCCAGATTTATAGGCAGCATTTCCCTCGGGAAGACCCCAGATGTCTGCCGGCGAGGTCAGGGAGACCCAAGCAATGGCCGCCTCAGGGTGCATGTTGAGCGCCGCACACGGCGAGTTCAGGAACACAAGTTCTCCGACAGAGATTCACTTCGGCTCTTTGTCAACATTGATCAGCTGAACACTGTTGCATGTCTTCTGGCGAACTATGAGACGGCCTCTTGTAAAGGCTTAAAGAAGCCAGAGGAGCACTTGTGTCTGTAAATAGACATTTATTCTCATTCAAATGTTCAAATAATGTTTTTGCCAATATGTTCCAGTATTGCAATGTTACAATAGTTTTTACAGCCACTTTAATTGTTCATTTTTAAAAATCTATACAAACGACCAGAGGATAGTTGTTCACTTTTAGAAATGTATAAAATTGACCAGATCGTGTCTAAAGAAGTCTATCTAATCTAAATCGATACCAGTACTGAGATGGTTTTGTTGAATTTTACAAATGGCCAGCGGCTGTATCTATTGTTTGTTTATCTATACAAATGGTCATAGGTCATTTATTTGACATTTTTTGTAACTACTTTCTTTACATGTACCTTTGTAAATGACTTTTTATGAATTGCATTGTATAGTACCTCATGTTATGTCTGCACTGCTGTACATTGCACATATTTGAATAGAGAACTACTGAATTATTTGTATTTTATATGTACTTTAGCTCACCAGTGCTTTTAAGCCTTCAGTAATAAAAGAATAACACTTTCATGCACAGTGATTATATTTACTGAATAATAACCTTTAATTAGGGCTCCCACATTACAGTTATACAGTTTAACAGTTATAAAAAGTCATAGGAAGAACATGTAATTTAATAAATAATAGATTATTACATATATGTACATTAGTCTCATTACATTAGTATACAAAACACAACAAGAAACATAGTAATACAATTATAAATAAAACAAAAATAATGTACACATATTTTGAAATGTGTTGAACTGATAAGATAAGAGCTGCTAGATTACAACTGCCAGTAAGAAATAGAAAAATGAAAGGTACAATATGATTTTGCATTAAAATATCCCAAAATCACAAAGCCAGTGTTATATATTTTGTTAAGGTGATTACTTACAATATCCCAAATGTTTCCAACTATTTTTAAATCGAATTTTAACCAAGGATGCGGGGCGTGCGACTGCGGGGCCAGTCAATCATAGACATGTATAAAGGCTAGATGGCTCAAGGCGGAGTCAGCTGTGTCGCCACTTTGGCGGCCATCTTAGGTCAGGAGACTGCGCTGCTGCTCCCTGCTGCTGTGGACGGAAGGTGAGTGACAAATGCTCGTAACTTGCTGAATTCTTGACGGATTTACAAACGGTTTGGTTTATTACAAACCTTATTAACGTGGCTATGATTTGTGCTGATGCCGATGTTTAAATTGTAGCTTCACGTTTTGAGAAACGCTTAACATTGCAGCGTAGCTGTGTGTTTCATGGCATCCCTGACGTTTATGACACACCAAGCCGTTTGAAAATCGGTTGAAAATTGAGCAAAATATAGTTATTTCAGCACTACATGCACAATAGACTTTAATGTTATAACTGGACGAGCGGTCCTGTCCTAAAGATGGCCGCCGTGTGACGTCGTCGGGTCCCATTGGCTCTCAGCGCCGGTGTGGTGAAGTGTTGGGTCCGGATGAAGTGTTGAGTCCGGGATAAGGACCCAAGCAATCCGATTGGTTCAAAGCACGTTTTATGGGTAATCGCTTTAGTGCCTGGTTACAAATCATACAAAATCACATAATTAAAGAAGTCGTTTGACCTACGTTATAACGAGTCATTAATGTATTTTAACTTATATGTGTCATATAATAGTATATACCCGAAGCTATATATTGTGAATTTAAGCATTTCTCGTTCTTAGTGTTTTTTTTTTAGTTAGCGTATAGTAGCGCGGCATAGAGCATACATCTATCCGATAAACGTTTTGTCGTTTTTAATACATTTTTATTTATTACTATTTTCTTATTAACAGTTTAACCATAAATGACAGAATGCTAGCTATGTTTTTACCAAATAAGTAATCAATCAAACCCCTTTCTTCAAATATTTTTATACTTATTAAAGAAAGAAATTGCATTTTTAGGTATGTTTTGAGACATCAAGTTACTTGTTATTAAGCAATAAGGCATAATATATATTTTTAATTACAAGCATGTCATTTGTGTTCTAATTCATATGATTTATGTCATAATTAATTGTTAAAACAGAACATCATACAATACAATACCACTCAATGTAATAAAACCAGAACCAAAACTCATATAAAAATAGCATTTTGATTAAATTACACAATATAATAGGCTACAATACAACTGAATTATGAGATTTATTAGATTTCATTTTTATTAACACAAAACTACAAGCAACATGCACATCATTTATAGATTTATAGACTTTTTAAAATACACAACAATACAGAGAAGCTTTAAACAGACATACTGTAGTGTGTCTTTAAAATACATTTGTGATAGTCCTCTGGCTATACAGTGTGAAGATTTAAACAAATTTAATGTTGAGTCAGCTGTGTTCAATTTAATGAACTGTGAGGTTAAAGATTTTGAGAGAAAGGTTTATCCTGGATTGACTAATGAGAGACAAATAGATGCAGTGTCTTTTGCTGTATGTAAATTCAAATCTGTAGTTTGAATTAATTCATGTTGTATGTGCAGTCAATTCTTTGTGGAACCATCCTAAGGCCTAGATGATGCAGTTGAGATGTGTCGAAGCACCATTTCCCCTTGGCATGATGGGTCGTGAGATCGTGACTGAGATGGGCAAACTCAAAGGTGCAGCGCAGCAGGCGGAGTTAGCTCGCTGAACCTTGTCGTCATTTGGTGGACGAGGAGGCTGGACAGACTGAGGAACTCTGCAAAAACATACAGAAATGCTGTGACACGTTAATTTGTACACACGCAAAGTCTACTGTGCGATGTATGTCACTCACTGTTTTTACTCAGATGGGCAAACTCAAAGGTGCAGCGCCGCAGACGGAGTCAGCTCGCTGAACCTTGTCGTCATTTGATGGACGAGGAGGCTGGACTGGCGGATGTTGTGACATTAGGCCATTTTAATGACACACTCCACAAGATAAGATATCTCAGCCCAAAAGTGACTGAAACCATCCGTTCGTCTCAGTATTATAAGGCTGACCTGAACAACAAAAGATTTTTAAAAAGTAATTACTTAAGTTAGTTTAACGAGTTAGTTCACCCAAAAATATACAAATCAGACATACATATTTGTACCAAAACGATCCCATAAAATGCATACCTCAGGAATCAGTTCAGACATTATAAGGTCAAAATGTTCAAGCTTTTCATCCTTCTTTTTCGTAAACACAATGTTGTCAATGTGTCCCAGAAGTTCCTCAACATGTGCTGACAAGGCTGGATGAAAACTCTTTGGTTTTGCCATTTTACCAGTCTTCGTTTGCCACCATTTGTTCCACGTGGGTTTCAGTGAGCCTTTCACAATTCCTTGGAACAAGTCCTGAAAAAAAAAATGTAGTATAGCAAACAATATCTAGACATTTTTTATTTCGTAAAATCTTATATGTACCTGGATTTCAGTGTCACTGACAATAGAACAAATTCCCTTTTTCCCCCACCTCCTCAACTGTCCTATATTTTAAAAAACATCGATTTACTTGAATTATTAAACTTATAAGTTGGTTTATATGAATGAGGACACACATTTTACACATACCTTGTATACGTCATATGCTGAACAGCATATGCTGCCATTGATGATGCATGATATCTTCTCAGATACCACAGATCTTCTCCCTGTATCACCTCGTTTTTCATAGAGGTCCATTTGTCCCTCACCTCCATTTCTGCCATCTAATGCAATTAACAAAGTTGTTGAAGTAATGTAGATGTAATACACAAAAAATATAAAAATAAAAGCATAAAACCCCACAGTTGTTAGAGTCAGACAGCCTCCACTGTTCTGGGTACTCAACAGTCCATTTTCCCACGTCCCAAGTATTTCGGAATGCATTGCTTTTGTACAAAAGAAAAAAGAAATTAAGAAATGTACATTAGTAAATGAAGATAAAAATTGTGCCATTTACAATGCACAAAATACCATAGTATAGCCAGGTCCATCTCAGAAATGGACTTGTAGCTAGTTGCCAATGGGGTCGTACACAGATTCCTCAAACCATCCAAGACCTTTACAAAACAAAAAGAAACTGCTTTAACCACAAAGAGTAACAACTGTTGAGCAAAAATGTATATATAACTTTTTCCCACACATACCCACAAAATGAAGTGATTTCCCTTTTCAGGGCTCTGTCCACCAACAATTCTTGGAATAAGGACCATGTCATTGTCATCAAGGTCCTTTAAAATATTTGTAAGTAAATAATTGGTGCTGGAATGTGTCCCCTCTGCCCCTGAGATTTAATTTATAGATTTTAATTTACCTTCAGACAAGAAATGTGACTGTCATCCACATGTTTCGTGTTAGTGAAGGATTGCCACCAGAGAACAAATGTGTGCACCTGTAATGCAGTTCCACCATGTGCTTTACAGAGCTGTGCGATCCTTTTGTCAAGAATCTAAAAGAAATAGTAGGTTACCATAAAAATGTTGTTTAATAATATAAGAAGTATAGGAGGTTTGTGGACAAGCACCCATACAAATAAGCTGCCATTGGACGCATAATGACTCGGAGGGATCGTATGGTGAATTGGGATGACATATGCCTGTTATTTAATGGTTACTCAGGTCTTTTGCGATCACCCTCGCAGGCTCCCCAGAGTCCGTAACACTAAGTTGCATCCCAAAATTCTAATATTTTGTACAATGGAATAAATGCTGCGTGGGATCTCCATATCTCAGCTGTGGAAGGCTCTAGAACCCCTTATCAAAATCCAAGGTTTCGAGAAGATCTGATACACTTTATTTTTAGACCCAAAAAATCTATAAGCCCTAGCTAGTACTACACTACTTATAGATTTTTTAGGTCTAAAAATAAAGTTTATCAGATTCAAGATCAGAAGTTTATTCCATTATACAAAATAGTGGAATTTTGGAATGCAACTTAGTGTTACAGACTCTGAGTCTCTTGAGTGCAGTAAAATAGTTTTTTTATCATGACAGGAACTTTAATTAAAATGTCTACCAAACAAACGGTCTAAAGCCATATGCAATAGATTGCAGGTGGGATTGTGTCCAATTACAGCTTATTGTTTGGATGTTTTCTGGAAACCGGGACTAACTAGAGGTATTACAAATATATATTACAAATATGTGTTCACTACAAAAATGTTATAAGATTGAAATTCTAACGTCGTCATTGAGCCATGGGAAACTTTTCTTCTGTGGACACAGTGTCTCAAAATCTTCAACTGTGGCCTGGCATCTCGGAAACTGAATGAGTGGCCGCTTTCTGTTGGTTTCCTCACTCAAAATTCTCATAAAAATTTCCTAGAAAAAATTATGCTTTGTAATTGTTTGACATATACAGTATTATATAATGTATAACATCCTTCAATTTATTTGACATCTTACCTCTTCAAGCTCCAAGATGTGAAAGCGATCCACAGAAAACTGAACAATTTCTGTGAACACGTTTGGATCAGTCACAAATCTTTGCCAAAGTTACTTATTTTTAAATATAAAAAATAAATGCTAATCTAACTCTAATATAAAAATCAGATAAAGCATACCTGTGCGAGATGCATCACCTCCTGCCATGTCTGTCTTCAGGCAGTAATCATGGTCATCATGAATATTACCTGAAAAGGTTGTAAATGTAATATTTTAAATTTGGCATAAACATTTACTTATAAAATAAAAAATGAACCAATCTACTGTAAGTTACTACCTTTCACATCATCCAGGTTAATGTCACGCCGCAGGTATGGTTTGAGTTGAGACACATTGGTTTTCTGGCGGAGAATGTTGCCTGATTTGTCTGCAAGTGTAGCCACCCCTTTCCCGGTAATGTCTTTGACTAAAAAAGGGCCTGTCCAGTTCCCCTCTAAACGTCCACCTTTGCATTCCCTCTTTTCTTTTGTTTGCTTTGAGTACCTCCTCTCCTTCGTGGATGTGAAATGATTTCACATTTTTTCTTTTCCGGGACTCGAACTCCACCTTTTGCTTCCCCTGTGCCTTCAGCCCCACGCCGGACGTTGAGTCTCCAATGATCCAGACTGTTGTTGGATGAAAAAACACATTGTAATAGTGAGAAATGTAGGCTATAGAGAAAAGGGATAACAGCACTATTAACACACAGTTATATAAAAATACATTATTACCTCGCCTTAGTTGTACAAAACAAATCTGTTAAAAGTTTAATGTTGTACAATAAATAGCAGAAGAAAACTATTACTTCTGGGGCATTGGGTGGGTGCACAATATGCCATCGTGGCTCTCTGGCTCTCTTCACTCTAACACATTTCTGAAAGAAAGAGAAAGAATCATCCATTTCCATTTTAGCCCCTCATATAGTTACATATATATGCACACTAGCATGTAACTGTACTTCATTAATTATCTAGAATAATACACATGAATAAAAAACAGTCTATTGTTCTTTATTGTAATTTTTAACTTAGTTAAATGTAACTTATTTCTGCTAATATATATTCTGTTTATATATTAAAATATTCTTACATAGGCTATATCGAATAAAATGACACAACCCTGTCTCTTTTTGTTACATTTCAGTTTTATTGATCAATAATAGACATTATAAAAGTATAAGTAGCCTAAAAGGCATAAGAAGCTATACAAGTCAAGAAATAAAGTAAGTTAAACGATTCAGTCAAACATAAGTCTGCAGGCTACAACGTTAAATAGCCTAAATCATAAAGTTATGAAACTAAACTTTGCCCTCAACCAAAACGATTTGCCGGGGAACAAATTAAAGATTAATAAGATCAAATATCGCCCGTTAGATATAGCCTACACAAGACAAATATTATCTCATGTTTAACCACTAGACTAGAGACATCAGCCAGCGGCAAACATCAGAAGGACTAGCCGAGGTAAGGCTGTTCCAGGCGGGGTAACATGAGCGCTGAGCGGCCGGTGATCGCCTGGATCTCACAACTCCGAAAACGTCAGATCAAAATTTTAAATAGGCGCTATCTGTATAAATAAACAACATATTTGCGCTTTAAACAACTACATCGTCGACTGAAAAACTATAACAACTACATTTCGTGACACAATAACGGTAGTATTTTTCACAACTCCGAAAACGTCAGATCAAAGTTTAAAATATGCGCTATCTGTATAAATAAACAACATATTTGCGCTTTAAACAACTACATTGTTGACTGAAAAACTATAAAAACTACATTTCGTGACACAATATACCGTAATAGTAGTATTTTTAAATTTAGCTAACTTACAAGTTATCGCGAGAACAGATTTAGATCAGGCATACTACTGGCATACTAAAGGGTCCTTAGCCCGGACTCAACACTTACGGACCCAACCATAGATATTATTATATAGAGACTAGATCAGGGGGGCAGTGTTCCGAAAGATATTGAAGCCGACCTGGGCGCCGCCATTGGCTAGCGGACCCCCACCTGCTGTTAGCATTCCATTGACTCCCATTCATTTTGGCGTCACTTTGACAGCGAATAACTTTACATCTGAGGCGTTTAAAGACACCGTTTGTCCATTGTTTATTTCTAAAGAAACACGAAAATGTATAAAAGGCTCCATTACCTTGTATCTTACGTTATGGCCCCGTAGAAGCAGTTTTTGTAAAAACAGGCTAACGATTGCGTCATACCCGCGCGACTCTGTCGCACAAGTCGAAAAATTACCGTATGGACAGGCAGAGAAGCTCGCAAGCAATCGGGAGGACGTGGAGGCATAAAGTCAAGGGAGAAGCCCATAGAGAGTGATAAAGTTGCTCCCGTTGCTAGCTCATGGACAGCAAATACCCACGCTCTCCGTCTCTGCGAGATTCGGAAGGGAATGATTCAGATTTCTCTCGGCACAGCTACTAGAAGACCTACAGGTTGCTCACGTCACATCTACGTCGTCAAGCTCAGTTTGAGCCTGCGCAGTTCGCCTTGCGATCAGGAAGTAAGTGCTTCTAATTGACTTCACTGCTCTCCGTTGAAACCTATGGGGTCGCTGTGTCCAGTTTATATACTGTCTATGGACTAGATGCCCTATTGGCCGCTGGGCACCGAGAAATACGGCCGCCATCTTAAACCGGTCGTACTCCTAGTTTCGTTGCTTAGCAGCAGTCAGATTCCAGAGCACTGTGGAGCATTTTCCTGTTCTAATCGGCGGACCAGCGCAAATAGGGCCCGGGATTACTTTTAACAAGTACATTTTAACATTACCGTACGTTTGGTTGTATTTTGTGAATAGAATATTACCAGATAATTGAGGAGGAGCAAGGATCTTTGATATTACTGTACTGAAATCGTAGCCAGCTAACGTTAGCTAGGCTGTGTTTACTGCATCACTCGGCATGGAGAGGTTGGGTAAAGTAATAATTACAAGAGCTTCACGGTTATCAGATACAAGCATTCAACGGCCCTGTAGTATGTACATATATAAATATAGGTTATTTGTGTTTGCGCATGTGATATCAGGAAGCAATGTAACGTTAATAACGTTAACGTTAAGTTACGTTACCTGTGGAACGTTAATACACACATGACGGCGTCGGCGATGCGCAAATCGAGTGTGTGTGTGTGTGTGTGTGTGTGTGAGAGAGAGAGAGAGAGAGAGAGAGAGAGAGAGAGAGAGTGTGTGTGTGTGTGTGTGTGTGTCACAAATCATTATTGTTTCTTCAACATATTAAAATATCTTACTTTACTGCAACTCTGTTTCTGTTTCTTGATCATATTTATAGTGTGTGATTTATAAAATACCTTGTATCCTACATCACATATTATGATTTTGGACGTCTGGTCACTTTATATCTTATATCAGAATATTATATTACTGTTAAGCCTACTATGAATATTAAAATATGCCGAACCATGTGTCCTGTATCATAGCTACATGAATGACCTTTGCAGAAAAAAACCCCGCATGAAAATCAGTTCGGTCTTCAGTGAGTTATGATTAATTAAATGCGCTGACAGCTCATTGCTCCTGCCATACAGAATACACTGAGTGGAGCGGGTGACCGGTTTAAGATGGCGGCTCCACGGCTCGACCGCGCTAGTAGGCAGTAGCGGTCGATAGGGCGTCTATCTATATGATGTCTATGGACCCAACACTTCACCACACCGGTAAGCCATCTAGCCTTTATACATGTCTATGCAGTCAATGACATCATATCCGCGTTACCCTCGGTTTCCGCTCGTGCGCGGAGTCCTGGACAAATGCGGAAGTTGTAGTTGTAGCGTCTATCAAGCAACAAACGTTAGCTTGTTTCGTGCAGTCGTTATGAACACAATTATTTTTTAGCGATTGCTGCCGGTTCTGTCGACAAACACAAGTCCCATAAACGTCAACGTACGGGTCAACCAAACGAGCCCAGAAGAATTCGGCACAAGAAGAGAAATAAAACCAGGATCAACATCGGTGTGGCATTCCCTAAATGGAGAGAACTTCGGGACAAACTTCCACTAGAAAGAGACGCCGATCTTGCGTGTGTTTTGATTGACAGGTGAGTAATTGTTTTGACTCCTTTACTGACATAAAAATGTAATCCAGAAGACGGCGTTAGTCTTATTGTTAGAATGTCTTGTTGTCTATGCATATGATGTGAAAAGGCCATATTCACGAAGAATAGGCATGTTATGAACTGTTGGCTGTAATTTTGTCAAACTGTAGTGTACTGTACTTTACTGACATAAAAATGTACGGAGCCCCTAAAGGGACGTGGTGGTGGGAAAAAAATTAGGAAGGGAGATATATATATTTTTTACTCTTTTGCGTTCCCCCGAGAAACTTTGCGTTCCCACGCGAAACATTTACGTTCCCACGCAAAAGGCTTGTTTGAGATGCGCCTTGCCTGAAATGTATGCGAGAGTAGGCGGCTGCAGTGAGGGGAGGAGTGAAAAAAGCGCAGGCAAGCCGGACAGTTCTCTCTTCTCACAGTGGATCTGACACCTGTGAGATCAAAGACGGATATCGCGGGATTCACGCTCGTGCACAGTGTTGCTAATAAACTGGATGTAATTTAAGTTCTGTTGCTTTTATTTGAAAATAAATATAATGAACAAGACACCCAAAGCACTTATTTAATCCCATTCCAAATACGTGTTTATCAATATATATATTTTCCTTTAATACAGACATGTGTTTCTATATTTTTTTAAATAAAAATAACATAATCACATAATCCATATAGAGATCGCACTGTCAGAGAGTTTGGGAATATTCACACATAATTTATACATAAAACATGATATCAGAGTTTTAAAATCAAACATTTTAAAAGAGAACAATACGGTTGTTTAAACCAATGAGCATCAAGCTGTGTCGTCAGCAAGTCGTTTCCCATCATGCTTTTGATCAGCGCAGTCGGTGGAACTGCAGAATCCGACACGTGCGCCTTGCGCTCGCGAGAGTGTTTTGACATACGTCGGCATGACATCAAAGCCAGGCGGACCGCACTCGGACACATTTCTAACCGGCATGCATCTCGCACTGATCACCGGTGATCGGTTCTGCGCAGATTTTGCTCATCTCAAACAAGCCTAAAGATACCTGTTGTGTTCTCGCGAGTGTGAGTGTGTTCTCGCGAGTGTGAGTGTGTTCTCGCGAGTGTGAGTGTGTTCTCGCGAGTGTGAGTGTGTTCTCGCGAGTGTGAGTGTGTTCTCGCGAGTGTGAGTGTGTTCTCGCGAGTGTGAGTGTGTTCTCGCGAGTGTGAGTGTGTTCTCGCGAGAGACTTCTGCGCGGCAGTTCGCGGCTCGCGCTTGTCTCACAGCATCACTTGAGTGATCCGGTGCACGCACATTACAGGTGTTATGTTATTACTTTCTATAGAATAATTCCATGATCACACTCAGCACATGAACTGCTCTGCAATGGAGGACGATCTTCAGCAGTTCATAAGGTCACGAGATGTTCCAGAAGAGGACATCATCCTCATGAACAGGGACAAGGTGAGTAATGTTTCATGGAAGGTTTATGGGCCTATAGATAGGTTTACGATGACGTCACATTTCTCGCGCAACTCATTACGGCGCCATCTTGTGTGTCAAGTGGGTCAAGCGTTTGTGTTACAGAGCATGATAATATCTGATAATATCCTGAAGCAATGGGTCACAGCTGTGTTGTGTGGGGCTGTACGAATCGTGCTGATCCCGACACGACGAAGAGACAATATTTCGATGTTACAAAAGTGATTTATCACCAAAGAACAGAGACGGAAAGGCTTTTCGTACAAGAGATGTAACGTATGGCTGGCGAGAATAAACAGAGAGGGCTTCGATCCTGACCCAAACAAAAGACACTATAAAGTCTGCTTTTTATTTCAGGTAAATTGATAAACAGCTGAGTTCCTTTAATCGCTCCGTGCCTCTGCTCTCCATCTCTCTCCTACAATAAATTAGTTCGGAGCGTTGTGGTGTTGTTGTTTTTTTTACCCAGATGGTGTTGTCTTGACACTGAGTCTAAATGTACCGTAAGGGCTGTGCAGATATCAGCCGCCTGGCTACAGCGATGTGAACCGTCAATGCAGGGCTCCAGACTAACTTTACCACGAGGGAGAGAGAGCAAGACAGCGCTTAGTTTGGAGACGGTGAAGTCTTGTTTACACTTTCGCCTGGCTACGAAGAGAGAGGGAGTGCGCGCGCGCGACCGGCTCTCTCTCTCTCTCTCTCTCAGTTAAACATGCGCCCTGCCTGTCACAAGCAGGTCACAAGCGCAGCAGTTCATCTACATTACTCACCGATCAAATAAGACTTTGGCGGGACAAACATTCACTTTGGCGGGCGCTAAAACAAGTAAAATGCAGGAGAATTCATGCGTGAATTTAACCATTAGTAAGTTACATGACCATGCACTCGCACAAAAACGACCATATACAATTTTAACTCGCACATTCTCCAAAAATGGTCGCAGTCTAATGTGTCCCTGTAAATAACCTTAACCTTGTCGCCAGGTTTGGAGGAATTTGTCATTGTTATCTCAACACAAGAGTCAAAAATACTTGGGTAACTGAAAATGCGGTTAACATGCATGACAGCTTTGACACACAACATGGCGGCGCGCCGCAAAGGATAATGGGTAATTCGAGAAACGGAAACCCATCTATAGGCTTATATGTAAATGATAGCTATTTTTAATGAGGCAACCAAAGGTGTTGACATGTATCCCTAGTGTAAACATGTCATATTATCCTTAAAAACCACAGCTACATATGTACACACAGGCTATGTTTGAATTATTACTGCTAGCCAGGAGCTGTCCGAATATCACCAGAATAATTAATTTCACCTTTGTTGTTGAATCAGAATTGGTGTACAGTGCCGTAAGTGCAATTCACTAGTAATTATTGTATAGTACAGTTGAGTGTATATGAGTAAGTTGCACTCCCTTGCAAAAATAAGAGGGATCATTACAATTGCAATGTTTTTATACAGGGCTGTCCTGATAAAGCTGTTTTATGTAACAGAACATAGTTTGCACTATTCCACAATAACTTAAATGACACAAATAAGCATGTTCAAAATATGTGCATGATGTGTAAGATGGTTGACTTCAAACATGATCAGTGACTGTATTGTTTTGTGAGTTCATGAGGGTAGGAGAGTGCTCTTAGTGACCGTCCTAAAGGTCAGCGTAAAAGCTTTACATTTGATGCGAGCAGCTCCAGGTAGCCAGTGGACGGGGACAAGTAGTGGTGTGACACGTACAACCATCACAGAGGATACACACATCAATGATCATCAACAAGCAACGTATCAAAGTAACCAAGATGATGTGAATTATGAACTCTTTAATTGGTATAATTCAGTTTTTATTTTGTTCATATACATTTTTAGGCATTGTTATTATGTACGTGGAATAGATGTAAACATAACTCACATGAAATATCTTTATCTAAAGCAGTACTAAATAAAATGTAATCATTTGTAGCAATTTTTGGATCCCTTTTATTTTTTAAATGCTAAATGTTGTAAATTCTGCAGGGGTGGGTACCAACATATCCACTCGACTGTAATTACCAGTAGCTACAAGCTACATTAACTATACCCTGCATGCTAATATTGAGCCCCATTTTAGAACCAGGATGGCATATAGATAACGAGACTTACTGTAAAAAAAACAAAGAACATTCATAAATCTAGACTGTGTTAACATATTATGAGTTCATGAGTGCATTTATGTTCTTTCAAGAAGCAATCTATAAAATTAGATCTTCTCTGCACTTTCAGATTGACAAGTCTGTGCTCTCTGTCATGACCGATGGGCAAATGGCAAAGTATATTCATTCGTATGGTGACCGACTGGCTGTCCTCTCCTTCGGTCAACAAACATCGGCCTGTTCGGATAAACAATCTCTGTTACAGAATCTGAGAGATACAATTGAAGCAAGGAAACTGGGATCAAAGTCAGCTAAAACTTTGAATGTTAAAGCATGTGTCTTCCCTAAGGAAAGAAATGTATTGGCAAGACACAAAAATGTATCTGCAGAAAAATCCTCCAGAAGAATTGAAATTGGATGGCTTCACTTCTGCCGTAATGGAGACCAGCAAGTGAGGACCAGTAATGGTGACGACTAGACATGTGACGGTTGAAGAAAAGACAACCGGTTTACAAATCATGGAAATGGGAAGGAACCTTTTTTCCCCAAATGGGCCGTCTCCAAAGGTGCAGAAATAGACTTCACTTTTCATGTTTGTGATTTTAAAAGAAACCAAATTCCCTTGGATAGCACTGTTGGATTCTGTGTGAACAAACCAAGCTGAAAATGTTGAGGTTTTACATTTGCACTAAACAGGAGGTGTGTCTCACAGACGTGGATTCTTCATCTGATGGAGAACAAGAGGAGAATAATGAACTCAACACTTGGATTAGACAGTGATACTGAGAGGCCTGCTGCAAAACTGTTTTCGCATGGATGTGACCGTGATTCTGAGGATTCAATCACACATTTACTGGATGACGGACTTGCATCTAAAAGAGACACCAAGAGGAAGGTTCGTAAAATCACCAAGACTTTGACTTTAAGTTATTTAACCCATTTTGGGTAACACTTTATAATAACTGCACGCTATTAATCATTTGTTAAGCATTAGTAAACAGTTAATTCATCATTTACAAAGCATTAATAGACATTAATAAGCAGTTTATAAATACAGCAACAAATGCTTTATTCTTGATTTAAAAGCATATCTATAATGTGTTTATTCATTGTATTTTCATACTTTATTAATGATCAATATATCATTTCTAAATGAAGTATAGCATTATTAACAAACCAGTTATTTAGGAGTTGTCAGTGGTTCATAAGCTCACTTAGAAAGTGTAAGTAAATGATTAATAAACTATTTAAAATGTACATTCATACATCTTATTATTCAGACATATAGTAATAGTTACTTAGTGTGTTAATAAATGCTTTATTAACATGTAATACTACTGTAATTCAGGGTTAATTCAGGTAGTTGTAAAGCATTTAGTAGTTGTCAGTAAACTATTTTTTGTGAGCTCATCTAAAGTGAGGACTATTCATGCCTTGTAAAGCATTTACAAAGGAGATTTAAAGGCTTTTAATATTTCTATGTTCTGTATCACTGTGTTGTGTTTGTTTATTTGTTCAGCTTAGAAGACAAATGAGCATTTAAATCTCCTTTGTAAATGCTTTATAACTACCTGAATTAACCACATTTACTCACACTTTCTAAGTGATCGTATGCATCACGGACAACTCCTAAATGATTGGTTTGTAAATAATGCTATACTTCATTTAGAAATGATAAATTGATCATTAATAAAGTATGACAATACAATTATTTAAAGCATTATAGATATGCTTATAAATCAAGAATAAAGCATCTATAGCTGTATTTATAAACTGCTTATTAATGTCTATTAATGCTTTATAAATGAAGAATTAACTGTTTACTAATGCTTAATTACTGATTAATAACGTGCAGTTATTATAAAGTGTTACCGTATTTGGGGCTTTATTTTTAAATACAGTGACATAATTGTTGTAAATGTGTTTAATTTAGCTGAGTGGCTATTAATATTATTAAAGGGTTAGTTCACCCAAAAATGTAAATTCTGTCAGTAATTACTCTCCCTCATGTTGTCCAACCCTGTAAGACCTTCGTTCAAGACTTTTGTTAATCTTCGGAACACAAATTAAGATATTTTGATTAAATCTGAGAGCTGTCTCACTATTGGCCAGCATCACACACATGACCAGCGTCAGCCAATAGTGAGCCGGCGTTCTGATGTTCAACCCAGAAGTGCTGCGCTGTTACACTTCGTGAACTCACTCAGAGGCACACACAGAAGAAAATGAATAGTTGAATAAAGTCGTTGTTTTTTGCGCACAAAAAGTATTCTTGTCGCTTGATAAACTTATGGTTGAGCCGCTGTAGTCACTATTTTAAACATCGTCTTACTAACTTTCTGGGCCGGCTTGTACCATAGAAGCCTATGGAGGAGTGAGACCGCTCTCAGATTTAATCACAATATCTTAATTTGTGTTCTGAAGATGAACGAAAGTCTTACGGGGTTGAACAACATGAGGGTGAGTAACTACTGACAGAGTTGACATTTTTGGGTGAACTAACCCTTTAATTTAACACTTTAATTTAGCTGAATGGCTGAGTTAATCATTGGATGTTATATTGCATGTTCTTCAGAGAACTAGAGGAATGGAGGATGTTCCACAGAGAGGTTTGACTTTTGAGACCAAGAGACACCAGCACTTCACACAGCTCCCTTTCATCACCAAATGTCACCAAAAGAACACGCTCAGTCCAAAGACTAACAAGCACCTCAAGTGACAAGGAGACTGATGAATTGAGGAATCAAAGTGTGCTGCAACCGAAGAGTCCACAGTATTCACATGAGCTCTGTGATATACAACGAGGCTATGAGTTCATTGACTTGACCAACCGGATTCCTCCACTACACAACAACATATTTGAAACCCTTGGAGATGATGATCAGGAAGACACAGTGGAGTGGAATGAAGGTGATGAACTTGGACAAACAGACGAAGACCAAGCAAGTGTGCAGACATGGAATCTGAACGAGAACATCATACTGGTAAATGTGGTTCTAATGTACCAAATGTCTCAGTATAGATGTGAAAAAAGGACATATTCAGACTAAAAGCATTACATTGGAGTTATAAAATAACCTTAAAACTATATAATGTATCATCATTATGATAGAACATAAATCCAGGGGGCTTTTAAGGTCACAGTACAGTCAATGTCCCCAGCTTTGTTCTTCTCACTCATCACTAGGCAACTGTTACATCATCTACAGTGACTCTTTATGTTTTTGTAACAATATTGTGCATGTTTATTGATCCTCCAGAATGCAGAGCTGAATGAAGCTGAAACTGTGGTACCATCACCACTCTCAAGTAATCCTGTCAGCTGGTAAGCAGTTTTAAATAAAAATTCTGTTGTCATTCAATGCAATTCCATGAAATTACGAAGAATGGGGCACTTCGCAGAAAATATATCTTAAGTCATTACTCGATTGTCAACTCCAGTGTCCCGTTGTTAACAGAAAATACATCAAAATCTTTTATTATATACAGTACTGTAAAAGTTTACAGTGTTTAGGATAGTGCACCGCATACTCATTATAAAACACATTACAACACGACAATATCTAGGCTTCATTTGTTCTCTGACTGTATGGTTTTGTGCTCGTGCACTCGGCCCTCACAACACCAGCCGCTGTCTGTGATTGGCTGAACACTATTTATTTGGGTTTTGAGTGTTTGTGAAACCGATTGTTTGTGTGTGCAGATCTCAGAGCCGAGGCTGCTACAGAGACGCGGTGTTCTGACGGCTGCTTATGGGGCGGCAGCTCGCGGATCGCTAGGAGAGATTAGATGAATGTGATCATTTATTTTTGGGCCTGAAATCGCTGATACAACCTTTAAGTTTTGATTAATAATTCTAATGAATTTTACACAGGAAATGAATCCATGCTGAACTTAAACTGGACAATGATGTTCTTCTAGATCTGCTGAACCATCTTTGCTGCAGTAATTTCCTTTTGGAATTTGGAGGATTGGGTTTTTTCTTTCTTTTTTTTCTTTTCCATTAGTAAATCGACATTGCAAATCCATGTTCAGCGCTGCAGATGATCAGGTTGATGGGAGTAAGATATAACCAGCTCTGTGCTTCAGTTTACTCTTTTGTATATGCACTTTTAAATCAACTGACGGTTACTATTTTTATAAATGCGTTTGTTCGTGAACATGGATTAAGAAGAGCATTTGAAGTTTATGCTCTATTTACTGTCCAATGTTTTCACATGAGTTTGAGCGCATTACACAATGCATCATTTACATTAGTTGTGTGAATCCACTGACATTAATACTATAGGTTTACAAATGTGTTTGCTGTTCTTAAAGGTGCAATGTGTATTATTTCTGAGGATCTATTGACAGAAATGCAATATAAGATCCATAACTATGTTTTCAGTGGTGTATAAAGACCTTACTTAATAAACCGTTATGTTTTTATTACCTTAGAATGAGTCATTTATATCTACCGTAAAACTTCAAATAATAGCCGAGTCCCAAATAGACGCCTGTCTCTTTTACACGCCTGGTGTGGCTACAGGTTTGGATAAATAAAGGCCGGTCTCAAATAGAGGCCGGGTCTTTTTTTAGTTTCGGGTTGTATTTAATCTTCTAAAACCCGTCAGATCGTCTGTTTAAGCCAGTTATATGGTGTAGATTGGGCACGCAAGAGAGCCCTGCGCATTTGGCCGGGAGCTGTTAGCGCAAGCAAGGCAGGAGGTATCGCACACCGGACGAGATGCGCCGCGCCGCGTCTATGTATCGCACACCGGACGAGAAGCGCCGCGCCGCGTCTATGTATCGCACACCGGACGAGATGCACCGCGCCGCGTCTATGTATCGCACACCGGACGAGATGCGCCGCGCCGCGTCTATGTATCGCACACCGGACGAGATGCGCCGCGCCGCGTCTATGTATCGCACACCGGACGAGATGCACCGCGCCGCGTCTATGTATCGCACACCGGACGAGATGCACCGCGCCGCGTCTATGTATCGCACACCGGACGAGATGCGCCGCGTCTATGTATCGCACACCGGACGAGAAGCGCCGCGTCTATGTATCGCACACCGGACGAGAAGCGCCGCGTCTATGTATCGCACACCGGACGAGAAGCGCCGCGTCTATGTATCGCACACCGGACGAGAAGCGCCGCGCCGCGTCTATGTATCGCACACCGGACGAGAAGCGCCGCGTCTATGTATCGCACACCGGACGAGAAGCGCCGCGTCTATGTATCGCACACCGGACGAGAAGCGCCGCGCCGCGTCTATGTATCGCACACCGGACGAGAAGCGCCGCGCCGCGTCTATGTATCGCACACCGGACGAGAAGCACCGCGCCGCGTCTATGTATCGCACACCGGACGAGAAGCGCCGCGTCTATGTATCGCACACCGGACGAGAAGCGCCGCGCCGCGTCTATGTATCGCACACCGGACGAGAAGCGCCGCGTCTATGTATCGCACACCGGACGAGAAGCGCCGCGTCTATGTATCGCACACCGGACGAGAAGCGCCGCGTCTATGTATCGCACACCGGACGAGAAGCGTCGCGTCTATGACAACTTTATCACACACCGGACGAGAAGCGCCGCGTCTATGACAACTTTATCACACACCGGACGAGAAGCGCCGCGTCTATGACAACTTTATCACACACCGGACGAGAAGCGCCGCGCCGCGTCTGTGACAACTCGCGTTATCGCACACCGGACGAGAAGCGCGCGCGTGCGGCGTTTATGACAACTCGAGTTATCGGACGCGCACTTTGTCAGTTTATGGCCAGCAATATTGTAATGTTTAAGGACATTATGGAATTAAGATCATGTCTATGTTATGATTGTACTGTAGGCTACAATTAAATACAATCGTTGCTTAGTCTACACTACAGTCTGAATTCACTTTACCTCAGAGCGTCCAATCAACCAGCTGATTTCTGTAAATGAATCTAAAGCTAAATGTATATTGCAGCGCAGGGTGAAGTCTCAACACTAAATTAAAGGCCTGTCTCATATAGACGCCTGTCTCCAATACAAGCCGGTGCAGTTCGGCGATTTGGGAAAATAAAAGCCCGGGCTATTATTTGAAGTTTTACGGTACATAAGCGCGGGCACCCCCTTAAATGAAGGTCGAAATATTGTGACGTCATGTTTGTACCGTAGCCGACAGCGAACACACAGCGCTACAGAGTTTGCTATGTGGGGAGAGATGCGCTGCTGGTTACGTCGGCCACCGTAGCTTCTCCTTCAGTTTGAAAAGGGAGGGATAGGCCGCAAGTGACTTTCTGTTTGCAATTCACAAATCTCACCACTAGATGCCGCTAAAAATCACACACTGCACCTTTAATCCATGTTGATGAACATGTGAAGTGTGTATATGCTCTATTTACTGTCAAATGTTAATGCAAGGGATCTTTACGAGTTTGAGCGCATTACACAATGCATCATTTACATTAGTTGTGTGAATCCACTCTGAACATCTGTGGTTTGCATTATGTGTGTTTAGTGTTTGATTCTCTATGAAATCAGTTCATGGGAACTGTGCCGAGTCCATTTTTGGAAATCTCAATACAACAATAGTACAAAACTCTTTGCCTTTTGCATTTATTGTCAGTGCCAATATGTATTTTTTACATGTATGATCTTGTATTCACACACACATTCAAAACATATCTACAATAGTTCACTTTAGCGAGTTAGATTTATACAACTCTGATAAACAATGAAATTGCTTTAGTGTCACATATTACTGTTAATTAATATTAGCATTAAGAAATCAAGTTGGAGTTACAGTGAAAATCTGGAACCCTTGACACGATGAAATCGCTTAACTACACAATACATTTGTATTACAGTAATGACAAATAATGTCTTGAATCAACATGATTATTTTAAGCAGTTTACGGGAATTAAATATTTTGGTTTGACAAGCAATAATTAATTGAGAAAAAGAGGAAAAATGTGTCAGTTGAACTCATTCTGATCCTGTGGGACAGGTTTAATGTACACATTAAAATCAAGTAAATTCAAAGGACTTTTTTCCAGTGTACAGTATATCCACACGCGAACACACATACTGGAAGTTTGACAACTATATCAACGAGCGATCGAACATACTGGAAGTTTGACAGTGATACAGTCTATACAAAAACGTAGAAAAGCCAAAGAAAAGGAAGAAGGTGCTGGTTATAAAATTAGAATATCATCAAAAACTTGATTTATTTCAGTAATTCAACTTAACAGGTGAAACTAATATATTATATAGATTCATTACATGCAAAGTGAGATATTTCAAGCTTTATTTGTTACAATTTTGATGATTATGGCTTAGCCTACAGCTTATGAAACGCACAAAATCAAACTCCCAGAAAATTAGAATATTACATGAAATCACACAGTAATCACAGTAATATCACGGTCACTGAACCAGGTTTTGGTTCTGTTGGCAGTGTGGGCCGGTGCAAAACAGTGAAGTTAGCATGAAGTGCTCTGAACATGTCCTGGGAGACGCTGCGCTGACTCTGATTTAATAAAGTGGACCAAAGTCCTCTTTTCTGATGAGAGCAATTTTTGCATCTCATCTGGAAACCGATGTCCCAGAGTCTGGAGGAAGAGAGGAGAGACACAGAGTCCAAGATGCTTGAAGTCCAGTGTGAAGTTCCCACAGTCAGTGATGGTTTGTCATGTCATCGGCTGGAGTTGCAAAAAAAGAAAAGAACCAAAACCTGGTTCAATGACCATGGTATCTATATAATATATTAGTTTCACCTGTTAGGTTGAATTACTGAAATAAATAAACTTTTTGATGATATTCTAATTTTATGACCAGCACCTGTATATATATATATATATATATGTGTTTCAGCCTTGTGTGGCCAATCAGCTCTGTGATCATTGTTAATAAGTTAAAAAAATACTTTTAAATGTTATACTAGGTTGGAAGACTGCAGGTTATGAATTCATATTGTTTGCAAAGCTATATAAAAAATAATGTTTTTTGTTTTTGACAAACCTTTTTCTTGTGTTTGTAGATTCACCCCGTCACGTCCAAGCGGGTAATCCATCCGCCGGAAACTGAAGCTTCCCCGGGCGCCGCCATTGGCTAGCGGACCCCCACCTGCTGTTAGCACCATAGACATGTATAAAGGCTAGATGGCTTACCGGCGCTGAGAGCCAATGGGACCCGACGACGTCACACGGCGGCCATCTTAGGACAGGTCCGCTCGTCCAGTTATAACATTAAAGTCTATTGTGCATGTAGTGCTGAAATAACTATATCTTGCTCAATTTTCAACCGATTTTCAAACGGCTTGGTGTGTCATAAACGTCAGGGATGCGGCTATTTAACTGCATACTGCATACATTCAAAACGTGAAGCTACAATTTAAACATCGGCATCAGCACAAATCATAGCCACGTTAATAAGGTTTGTAATAAACCAAACCGTTTGTAAATCCGTCAAGAATTCAGCAAGTTACGAGCATTTGTCACTCACCTTCTGTCCACAGCAGCAGCGCAGTCTCCTGACCTAAGATGGCCGCCAAGTTGACGACACAGCTGACTCCGCCTTGAGCCATCTAGCCTTTATACATGTCTATGGTTAGCACTACATTGACTCCCATTCATTTTGGCGTCACTTTGACAGCGAATAACTTTACATCTGAGGCGTTTAAAGACTCCATTTGTCCATTGTTTATTTCTAAAGAAACACGACAATGTATAAAAGGCTCCATTACCTTGTATCTTACGTTATGGCCGTGTAGAAGCAGTTTTTGTAAAAATAGGCTAACGATTGTCTCATAAACACGCGACTCTGTCGCACAAGTCGATAAATTACCGTACAGACCGGCGGAGAAGCTCGCAGGCAATCGGGGGGACGTGGAGGCATAAAGTCAAGAGAGAAGCTCACAGAGAGTGATGAAGTTGCTCCCGCTGCTAGCTCATGCACAGCTAATGCTCACGCTCTCCGTCTCTGAGATTCGGAAGGGAATGATTCAGATTTCTCTCGGCACAGCGACTAGAAGACCTACAGCTGTCAGACTCACGTCACATCTACGTCATCAAGCTCAGTTTGAGTCTGCGCAGTTCGCCTGGTTGTTCACCCTTTCACAAACAAAGATTTCTTAAGAAAATGCCTACTTTTATAGATTTCTTATGTGAAGTAAAATATTTAATCAAATCACTAAGAATGATTGATAATAGAAAATGTACTTATTTTTTGAAGAAATATGATGAGATCTTTCATCTACCATAATTTATATATATATTTTTTCATTTCTTGTATTTTTTTTTATTTCTCTGTTTCGTTCTTTCTATTATTGTCCTATGATTGTGAAAGATACGAATTTACTTGTATAACATACACAATTTTTGATATGTTCTGATTTCTACGAGATGCGTGTTTGCACTATTGTAATGAAAATTCTTGAATAAAAAAAAAACGCCTGGCCATCAGGAAGTGACTTCACTTTTCTTCACCGGAAGTGTTCAAGCGGCCATCTTACGATTCCCTACCAGCAGAGGGCTCCAACCATAGATATTATATAGAGATATATGATGTCTATGGCTCCAACCATAGATATTATATAGAGATATATGATGTCTATGGCTCCAACGGCCGTTATACAGAGATCGGCAGCTCCGACGGCACTTTTAAGATGACCCTGTGCAGCATACAAGTGTAAAACGACGTTCGCAAAAGGATGTAGAAAATTGCCGACAGGTTGTAATACAAGCCCTATAAGTAGTCATATGCACAATTGTCGCTATTCCCGTGTTGTTTTCTCTGAGGCAAGTGAATAACGAACACTGGACACTTAAAAATTTTATATTATATTTTAAACGTGTATTTTAACGAGGAGGTAAGCTTCTTATTTTCCTTTCAAACGGCAAATCACAAAATAAAACACTTTCATTACTGCCACCTGCAGGTAGCCGAGACAGACACTCTCCAAGCTCCTCTCCCCAGCTTTTAAACACCGCTGTGAACACACACTGAACACACGCGCATGATCAGTCATAAGTATCAAATTACATTCATAACCGGCCTTACAGTGAGTGTGTCCCGGCTTTATGCAGTTATTAATGCAGTTATGAGAGAAGCATGAGCATCAATATTATTATTTATTTATTTAATTCGTTTTAATTAATTCGTTGATTCTTTTTTTCTATTAGTGACAGTAGACTAGCCTAATAAATGAAACACAAAGCCCTTAAAGTATAGGTCTGCAGCAGGACTATCAATTTATTGAAATATTCAGTTTAATTTTCTATTGATTAAATATAGGACTATATATAGTTTATTTATTAAAATTAAACTGCATATTTCCATTGATTGTGAAGTTAGACATTGAAAATTGCAGATCGAGCGCATGGGGCTGGATGGTTTTTATTGTTATGAATTGTATCCTCTTTTCCGTTATTACAGTTGACTACGCGCAGTGATATGGAACTGTAATATGGTTAAGACCTGCCGGAACTACTTTAGCCGTGCGGTTCCCTGAATAGAGCATCACAGTCCCGCCCACAGCCCGAGAGAGCTCTGGTGCCGGAAGTAAATTTCCCATTCATTTCTCCCATTGACTTTTGGAAAAATCCGTATCTAAAGAGTTTTAGAGCATGTCTGAGGATAACCAGCTACGGCTGAACTCATAAGCATACAACATATCATTGAGTGAAAAAACGAAGAGAAAATCCAAAAAAAGGCAAAGGTACAAGACTGTGTACATATTTTCATTTCCGAGCGAAGGAACTACTCGTCCCATAAACCACCGCGCCTCACTGAAGTCGACTGAAGCCAACCGCGAAAGAGCCTTTTGAGTGAATTTTATATAGTAAATGTGTAGTTAATAGCAGTTCTTTCAGTAATAATCGTGTAAATAAAAATAATAATATATTGTGTGCGTGTGTGAAAGCGGTTAACGATAACGGTAGCAACATGGTGCAGCTCAGTCATCAACACACGTGTGTTCAGTCAGTGTGTAACGCTAGTTTGTGCGTTTATTTCAAAGCCCTTTGTGACACAGGACACTCTGCTGACAGGACAGGTTGAGGTCCATGCTCATTTTCATGATGTTATAGTTCATCCTTAATTGTAATAACATTTCATGTATTTTCTTAATATCCACAAGTGAAAATTAAAAATTGATGGTCAGCAAACCAGAAAGTGCACAGCGCCACCGGTCTGATGCATGGACCGCTGCATGGTCTGCTCTTGGACCGTCATATTCATTAACTTGCCATGAATTATTACACAAATGTTCTAAATGCATGAAGAGGTATGCCTAGGCTAAATATTGTTTTGACAGTGGCATCATAAAATGCTTGATATGACTCATACCATATGAAGGCTACAGTAGCCCAGAGGTGGGACAAAGTCATTGTTATGCAAGTCACAAGTAAGTCTCAAGTCTTTGCCCTCGAGTCCCGAGTCAAGTCGAGTCAAAGACAACAAGTCTCAAGTCGAGTCCAAGTCCTACCATTTTAGTTTCGAGTCATTTCAAGTCCTCTTACCACAGAAATAAAATGTATACAAATCATGTATGTCTGTAAGATTTGTATTTATTTAAACCTCTTTTTATACAATGACATTAATCAAATACAGTAAAAAAAAAACGAAAATTCAATTTTCACAAAAAAAGCTTTATTTCAACAGCATATTGCACTATAACAATGTACAGCAGCAGAGAGAGAGAGACTGAAAAAGTTATATTATCACCAACCTGATAATAAGAGAGAGAGGGAGAGAGAGAGAGAGAGAGAGAGAGAGAGAGAGAGAGAGAGAGAGAGAGAGAGAGAGAGAGAGAGAGAGAGAGAGATAGGTCCTTTTAGCCTAAACTTTTTAAATCATGTCATCAATAAAATCCTCACTCCTCAAAATTATCACTTCTGAAAAAGTTATATTATCACCAACCTGATAATATGAGAAAGAGAGAGAGAGGGAGCGGGAGAGGGAGAATGTGGAGGGAGGCCCCTATACTGCATTGCATTTGCAAAAGATCAAATTGGCCAAAAGTCTGTCAGTCATTTGTGCACGATGGGGACGCAGAATGATGCCACCATGGCTGAAAACTCGCTCCACTGGAGCACTAGAAGCAGGCACTGCCAAGACTCGGATGGCTACTTTAAAGAGTGAAGGAAGAGTCTTACTGTTCAGTGCCCAGAACAAAAGGGCATTCTGTCCTTCTGCCATGTCAATGCAGTAACTTAGCTGCACTGCTGGTGTGGTCCCAACATCCCTTTTCTGCCTCTTATGGTATGCAGCAAACAGCCCTTCTCCTTCCATGTCCTCTAGTTCTTCAGCAGGCACCGGCACAGGCACAGGTTGCTCCGTCTCTTTAGCATCAATTCTAAAAAAAACATGTCACAACAGCAGAAACATAAGAGCCCTTATTACCATTACTGATGTTGATGATACTGTGCAAGACTAATTTTTTTATTATTGTTAAAGTCAGATTAATATGACATTAGATCCTAGATTAAGATTAAGATCAAATAATTTAACGTTGCATTGAAGTTGCATTGCAATTCAATAATATTTACCTGTAACTCGTTGTGCCACCTCTGCCTTGATGTCACGGTTGACCAGCACATGGGGCTCAATCCACAGCAGACAAAAGGCTGGATCCAAGGCAGCTGCTTTCAGGTAGACTGTGTCTGAAAAGGGGGTAGTGATCCCTTCTTGAGACTGAACCATTTTCACATTAATGAAGATCCCAAGAAATCTTTTTTTCAGGGATGCCTGCAGACCTCTGACCAGGCCGCTCAGGAAACGAACTTGAGGCTTCAGCTTCTCAAGATGGTGATTGAGGGACAAGACGGATGGAACAACTGAACTGATTGTAATGACTTTCTCCCCCTGTGTCAAATCAGTTGCTTCTCCGAACGGTTTCAAGATGTCCACCAACTCCTTCAGCAGATTCCACTCTCGTGGTGTGAATGACAGTTCTTTATGCCCGGCCTTCTCAAGAACTGCGCAGAGCTTTTGCTGATCACAATGAAGGACTGCTTTCACCTGCCGCAGTGTGGAATTCCACCTCGTGCTCACTGCAGCAGGGGTGCCTCTGTGCTCCCCAAATTCACCATCGAAGATGTCTTTAAACGTTGTGCTTGTGTGGAGCAGGGAGCTAAGTTTCGATAACTTGGAGAGAGAAGGACATGCTGCTTTTGTTTCTTTCAAACCGTCTCCCACAACCAGCTGCAATGTGTGTGCAAAACACTGCAGGCGCTGTTTCTTTGCCATAGCAGCATCGACGGTTTGCTGGTCTTCTAGGGTTAAGTCATGCCATAGCTCAGGATCATCAAGATTATCTCCAGCATCATCATCTTCCTCCTGTTCGCTGGGGAAGCAGACCGTAAATGCCTTGCGCGTGTTAGCAGCATTGTCACTAATGATATAGTCCAATTTAGCTTTGATGTTGTATTCATCACATATTGCCTCAAATTGGTCACAGATGCGCTCTGCTGTGTGAGAGCCTTTAAAGCGGTTGCAGGCCAAGAGATTAGTCTTTAGCTGTACCCTCTCTGCATCGCTCTCCATCCAGTGCACAGTGACACCAAGGAATCCCCTCATCTTTCGATCAGACCAAATGTCCACAGTGACTGAAACATGGTCAGTGTTGCTCAATTGAGTTTTTAACTTTGAACGTCTCTCCTCAGCAAGGCTCTCTGTTTTTGTGGTCAGCGTTCGGCGACAGACTGGGGTATACTTGCTGTCCAGCAGAGCCAGAAAGTGACGAAAGCTCTTATTTTCCACAATAGACAGAGGAAAATTGCAATCAATAATCAAGTCAGACAGTATCGCATTGGAGATGGCTTTCTGCTGTGGGTGGCTCATGCTGTAATGCCCTACACGAGTGTCCAGGAATTGTGAGATTTAGGGGTGTGACGGTTAGTATATAACCGTGAGACCGACGGTTATAGTTAAACACCGTCATTAGAACTCTATAACCGCCAAAACCGTGTTATTAAAATATTTTTTACAAACATTAAAAAAAGTTTTTTTTTTTTTCATTTTTTAGATAGGATCATAATAAGCGCAATATATCGGGAGACGTGGTTTTTACCACTTAATGAAGTTTTGTTTTGTAAATCGTAATTTTTGCATTGTAGAAAGCCTTTCTTTAAAGCGAATTTCGTTTTGTACAAATTGTATCATAATTTTAATAAATGTTTCATCAACCAATTGCATGTATTTAATAAATAAAAAGCAAATATAGCAGACAATATAATAACCGTGACATGCAGGCGCCTGCGCGCCGCGTTCACTTGCATTGCATTGTGAACTGGAGCGCATCTCATCGTAAATGAATGAAACTATGCCTATGCCTCATGCATGAGCATTAAATATCTTTGCTACATCCTTTCTAGGCGGGTGCGGCTTTGAAATTTGGTCAAAACACGTTGGTGCGGATGATGAGATTTGTTATGAGGTTGCGGATGAAATAATACCCCATCTGCGTATCTGTACATCTAATAACATTGAACACTACACAAATATGAATTAAAAAATATATATTTAAGCGATTAATTCCCCATAGTGACAGGAGGTGCCGGAGATCTCCTTAATAAACGGAGGTCTGAAATCTCTGCCCCTTTACCGATCAGAGCGCGCACTGACACGGAGTTAACCCGCTATCTCCAAGAACAACTACGGCTAATCCACTAGCATGGTGGAGAGACAATGAAACACACTATCCGCTCTTAGCAAAATTGGCACGTAAATACATGTGTATTTGTGCTACAAGCACAGCATCAGAGCGAGTGTTTAGCACTGCGGGTAACATAGCTACCCCTGTCAGATCGTCACTAAAAGAGAGTAAAGTGAACATGTTGGTGTTCCTGTCACGGAACTTGGAAGTCGAAAAAGATTAGGAATTTAAAATGTCATTGCACTTTTTTTGTTTCCTGTATTTAGTTAGTTTAATTAAGGTATTATCACAACAATCGTTGTTTGACTTTGTTTTTGTTTTTTTGATAAAGGTATGTAGATTTTATGATTTGTAATTTAGGCCCAGGCTACTCATTAATTTTTATGCAGCTCTTATAGAATTTAAGCAGCCTACTTTTTTACTGTGTGTGATTTATTTAAAACAAAGCAAATTATTATTTTTTTTTTTTGTTAAGGATTTGTTTACTGTGTGTATATAAATAAACGTATACCCCCCCCCCCCCACCCCCACCCCCGACGACGGTTATGTTACGAACCGTCACATTTGAGTCACATCATAACCGTCATCACCAATTCTGAAACCGGCACACCCCTAGTGAGATTGAAGGCTGTTGTGATTCATCTACGATGCTTTTGTTCATCTGGTATTCTTGATATCTGTAACAGAGAAGAATATGAAACGGATGTCAGAAAATCCCTTATAGCCACACATGTTGTATTTGAAACTACTCTTTACTCATATCAATATTGTTGTGTTAATATTCATTGTCTATTGTACACTAATACGGTATACGATAATACATTTCAGTTTAAGTGAATGCAATATTAAGAATATTTTCACTGCTTCAAAAGTCATTAGAAAGCCCTTTCCCTTAAGAAACTGAAGTGGGTGGACAAAGTTCACAACTTTCTTACTTGAGTAAAAGTACAGATACTACTGATCAAACAAATATTACTCCGTTACAAGTAAAAGTTGTAAAGACAGATTTTTACTTAAATAAAAGTACAGAAGTACTCATTTTTAATGCACATTTATATTTTATTAATAGTACAATTCGGTCCGATTTTCCCATGGCGTCTGTCATTGCTATGCAACCATGCACTGCGCTCTCCACAACGACAGAGGTTTTAATGGTTTTCCACCACCGAAAAACGCTTGCTGTAGCTCTGCTACAAGATTTATTTACAGAGAAGAGAAAAACACTCGTAGTGTTTGGGTCTTTCATGTTGACTAATGCTTTTAATGTTGTTATGGAAAGGGTAAAGCTAATTGGTTGGTTCTTACATGACCTGCAGTGCGTTTGCGGCATTCTGAAAAGTTCTCGCTGCACCTGGAAAAAATGAGCGCGTCGCTTCATTTGTGAGCGCGCGCCTACATTTGAACGAAATTGAGCGCGCAAAAGACGCGATATGTGAAAGGCCCCTTGGCGAGCAAGCTACCTCCAATCAGGCCACAAGCTACTGGTAGCTCGCGAGCGATGTGTTCTAGACCCCTGGTTGAATATGCATGAACTCTCTGCGTGTGTGTGTGTGTAATGTCAAATCGCACATTGTTAAAACAACAATTACGATATTATCACAGACGACGATATATATCGCACACCCCTAATAATCGTTATTATGTTATTATATGCTGTATATATCTCAGTGGTGCGCTTTAATTGTGATATTTTATGTCTTCAGTGACAGTTCAGCTTGTGATTATTAACCAAAATTACATAAACAACCTCAATGAGGCAGCACCCCAGCCACTCTGAAACTGAATAATTGAAAGAGTAAAACTACATTTTTGTAAGCATTACCAGCAAGGGAGACGTGCGTTTACTGTCTCGTTACAGTAAATATGCAGCAGCTATAACTAGTAGTACATTACGGTACATCCAATAAGGTGCTTAAAGAAACCTTACCTTTCTTTGTGCAACTTGAGGTGTCGAACAAAGTTGGACGTTGTGGCAGCTCCGTCTGTGATCTTCGACCCGCATATTTTGCAAATTGCAACTCTTTTTTTGTTGAGTACCTCGAAATTTTTTGTTAACCTTTCCTGCTTCTGTCTCCTAACCGTGGTTGGGAGAGACAGGGGAGATCCGTTTTCTCCAGGGCCGGAAGTTTTCCTCCCGGGGTTAATTCCCTAAACTTCACGCTGTTTAGTGTGATGGTTGCATACAAAAACAAAGAGGCCGTCTTGCCGAAGAGTTTGGGTGTCTTTATTTTTCTAGCTGCACTGGAATACACTGCACATAGCTAACTACCTGCACTGGTCACCGTATCATTCCCACACCACTCTCATCCGCTGTTTCGCGGGCCTCATACAGGGGGGAGGGGCGCATCTCGGACACGCGCACTCACTCACTCTCATTCACACACACTGAGCTGTCCTAAACTAAACACACTGGAGGCACATCCCACAACACTACCCCCACCATGGACTGGCAATTAACACTAATTCCATTCCATCTAAATATACTTAGCACACACTCTCTATATCTGTAGGCCTAAAATGTGAAGAGATAGCTGTGTCCCAAATAGTATGTAAATCCAAATAGGTAGGTTATACTAATTTAACAAGTGCCTAAACAGTGCTAAAAGTTCTAAAGCTCATTCAACAGTGAAACCAGGAGTGAAAAATTAATAGAAATGAAATAGTCTCAAATAAAACATAAGAGTACATCACCTTTTAAATCCTATTCTCCGGTGACCAGAGGTAATACTGCCTGACTATTCCGGTAATAATCAAAACATACATTGGATGCAATAAAGTGCAAGCATGTAAAAGCATTGAAAGCTCTTCAGTTTTTTTTTTTTTTTTTACGTGAAAAGGGTGCTTTTTGTAGAAAAAGCATAGAACAAACTAGACTAGAGTCCAAAAACGTAAACTGTAAAGTCTCTAGTGCAAATATGAACTGTCATAGGTGACTCACTCAGTGACCCAGTCCCCATAACGGCACGGTCCTCGGCGCTGACGTTGGGGCCGAGGTTCGCGCGGAGCCTGGTGGTCTGGCTCTCCTACCGCACCCCCACCATGGTCAAGTATCACATGGGAAGGAGTGGATGGAAGAGACCCGATCATGTGAGAATTAGTAGCAGGTGGAGTGGACGGCAAGGAGTCACTGGGGCTATCACTCGAGGCAATAGAGTAGAGGCTGTGCAAGCCGAGATCCTCCTGGTCTGCTGGGTGCCCGTCCACAGCGGGTGGCAGGATCTCAGAAGGCGTCCAGTTCTGGGATTGGTCCAGGACCCAGGTGTTATCCAGGGGCTCACGGCTGCGGTAGCATTTGAGTTGATCATGGTGGACGACTTTGACCTTAGCTCTGGGGCCCTTTTGGATCCGGTAGACTAGATCATCTAAATGTCCCATAACAAAGTAAGGTCCTTCGTAGGAGGGGAGGAACTTTTTGACTTTGTTTTTGACATAACATGTTCCTTTGATGAGATACCACACCGCATCACCGACTTTGTACTGTGTGTGGCAAGCGTTTTTGTCGTATTGTCTTTTTGCACGTGTGACTGACTCACCGAGGGCTTCTCGGGTGATGTTGTGAGCCAGTTCCAACCGCTCACGCATTTGTTGCACATACTCGGGAGCTGAAGGTGCATGGTCAGAGTCTGGGGGCAAACCAGCCACAAGGTCCACTGGCTCACTTATTTCGCGGCCGAACATCATGAAGTTGGGGGTGAAACCAGTAGCGCTGTGCTTGGTTGCTCTGTAGGCCATAACTGCATATGGGATCATCAGGTCCCAATCCCAGTGACAGTGTTCTGCAGTGGAGGCCAGGATCCGTTGGAGTGTGGCGTTGAAACGTTCAACTTGGCCGTCGGACTGCGGTCTGAATGGTGTAGTGTGGGTTTTGTCGATGCCAAACAAACGGCACATTTCTTGGAATACCTCTGATTCAAAATTGCGTCCTTGATCGCTGTGCAGAGAGTGAGGCATTCCAAAGCGGCACACCCATTCAGTTGCAACAACGTTTGCCACTGTCACAGCCTTTTCGTCAGGTATTGCGAATACTTCAGTCCATTTTGTGAAATACTCCTGTATTACGAGTATATAACTGTTTTTTCGTTCTGTCTCATTGAGTGGGCCCATAATGTCCAGTGCAATGCGCTCCATGGGGGCTCCAACTCTGACAGTTCCCATGGGCGCTTGTGGAGTCTTGTGGGGTCTGGCTCTGCATGCGCAGTTTGTACAAGTCCGGCACCAGAGAGCCACATCTTCTCTCATGTGGTACCAGTAGTATCTGGTTTGAAGTCTGGCCACAGTCCTTTCAATACCAAAATGTCCACCTACTGGCCCTTCATGCATTTGGCGCATAACATTGGGTTGCATTTTGCGTGGGAGAACAATTTGAGGATAGAACTGTGTGTCGTCTAAACAGTAAAAGCGGCGGACCAGTACTCCCTCTCTGAAGTAAAGTCTTCTCCATTGACTCCAGTACGTTTTGGTGGCTGGGCTGCATGGGGAGACTGTGACCCACGGGGGCCGCTCGCTGCTGACCTCTAACCAAGCTCTGATTGGTGCAATGTCTGTATCAGCAGCTTGAGCCTGGCGCAACTCCTCCATACTCCAGCCAGCAAACAGTCTGGTCTCGTTTGTGTTTGTCACATTAATAATCGCTGTTTGTTTTAAAGTGTCTGTGTTGGTAACATTGACAGCGCTTACCCCCACCGGACTCAGCAAT
This sequence comes from Phoxinus phoxinus, assembly GCF_949152265.1. Taxonomy (NCBI): domain Eukaryota; kingdom Metazoa; phylum Chordata; class Actinopteri; order Cypriniformes; family Leuciscidae; genus Phoxinus; species Phoxinus phoxinus. The sequence continues at coordinate 2,139,057 of NC_136885.1, forward strand.
AGGGAGCTGGTGTCAGAGTCCAAATCACACTGAATTGCTTGGTGACTTGTGGTTCTCGGTGGCGAGGAAGGTTCCTGCAGATTACAAGGACAAGACTGGCGGCAGGGCCTGCGGGAGAGACTGTCAGCATTCGTGTGTAAGCGACCTGGGCGATGGATGATTTCGAACTCATACTCCGCTAGCTTCTCAAGCCACCGGGCTAACTGACCTTCCGGCTCTTTCATTCGCGTGAGCCAGCGCAGGCTGCTGTGATCGGTTCGTACCTTGAAAGGCCTCCCAAGTAGGTACTGCCGAAAATGAGATGTGAAATCGACAATGGCTAGCAGCTCCCGTCTCGTAGTGCAATAATTCTGTTCAGCTTTGGCTAGTTTGCGGCTGCCGTATGCCAACACACGTTCGGTGCCACCCTGCATTTGCGACAGGACAGCGCCGATACCTGTGTCGCTGGCATCGGTGTCCAGGATCATTTCACCATGGTCCAGTGGATAGCCTAAGACAGGGGCTGTGGTGAGGCAGTGCTTGAGCGTGTCGAAGGCGGCTTGGTGTTCAGCGTGCCACTGGAAGTGTGCATTCTTCTTCGTCAGGTTATGCAACGGTTCGGCAATGGAGGCAAAGTCTTTCACAAACCTGCGATAGTAGGAGGCGAGGCCAATGAAACGTCTGACCTCTTGGACTGATGTGGGAGTGGGCCAGGCTTGAACTTTGTTGACTTTATTGGGGTCAGTGGCCACACCGTGCTCAGACACAATATGACCTAGATAGGTAACTTGGCGGCGGAACAGGCAGCATTTGGCAGGTTTCAGTTTGAGATTTGCTTGTTTAAGTCTCTGGAACACTTGGCTCAGTCGCTGCAACATCTCAGGCACATCCTTGGCCAGCACGATGATGTCGTCCAGGTAGACGAGGCAGGTCTCCCACTGCATGCCGGCAAGGACGCGGTCCATAAGGCGTTGGAACGTAGCCGGCGCGTTACATAAGCCAAACGGCATAACATTCCATTCAAATAGTCCGTTACGGGTGCAAAAGGCGGCTGCACGGCGGGCTCTTGGTGTTAGCTCAACTTGCCAATAACCTGACGCAAGATCCAAAGTGCTGAACCATTTGGCGGTGGCAAGAGTGTCCAGCGTGTCTTGGATGCGGGGTAGCGGGTACGCGTCGGTGATGGTGTGGCTGTTGAGTGCCCTATAGTCTACACAAAGGCGATAAGTCCCATCCTTTTTACGCACCATAACAATCGGTGAGGCCCAACTGCTGTGGCTGCGTGTGGCGATGCCGCTCTGGAGGCCGTCACTGATCTGCCGTTCTGCGCTTTGCTGCTTTTCCCCAGCCATACGACGAGGAGGCTGCTTCACTGGAGGTCCCGGCCGGGTCATGATGTCATGCCGCACAAGACTGGTCCGGCCCAGATCACCAGGTCCCCTGGAAAAGACACTTTCATAGGCGCACAACAGGTTAAATAGTTCAAGTTTTTCACTGTCATTAAAGTCAGTGGAACTCTGGGCATAGAGCTCCTGGAGGTGCTCTGGAACTGCAGGGGGGCTGGCTGGAAAGTCTGCCGCTGTGGGGACACTGGATGAAGACAGAGCTTCAGCTGGCTGGAGGAGGCCTGCAATGGCACCTTCTTTAATAGTCACAGCCTTGTTGCCAGGGTTAAAGAGGCGTAATGGAACGATGTTGGTGGGCTGTGCGTTGACTAGGGCTCTGGCTATGAGTATTTTGTGCTTTTCAACGAAGCCTTTCGTGGGGCTAAGCACCATGTCTCCCTGAGCTTCTCTGCAAACGTGCACGTTGCCCTTGACTAGGTACTCTTGTCCCGCTTCAACCACAACAGTTCTGGCTACTCTTACAGCGTGTGACTTTGGAACAGCCTCTGGGTGAAAGTAGGGCACTTCCTCCCCAAACAGAATTATGCGGTGCTTACCGAAATCAAGGCGGGCCTCAGCTTGGGTGAGGAAAGGATGGCCAAGCAGCACCTCATTGCCCTCTATGTCCGCTACAAGGAAGTCCACTTCAACTTGACGGTTGTTGATACTGACCGGTACCTTGGCCTCACCAAGCACTGGCACGTCTCCCGGTCCCACCCCGAGCAAAGTCTCTACGATGGATGACTGAAGCGGTGGTCTCACGTCTTGGTGAATGGCGTTGTATTGGTGAAGGGGCAGCACGCTCCTCCGCGCTCCACTGTCCAGGACCGCACATACCTCCAGCTCAGATATGCGCATGCGAATGTTCATTTCACGATTCTGGCTTTTAAGGTGGAACACATTGGTCAGCGGGCTTTCTTTGGCGGCGCTTGAAAAGAAAGTCTTTGTATTTCTTTGAAGGGACGAGCACTGGCTCTGTTTGTGACCCCAACCATTACAGTTATAGCAGCGAATATCACCCTTTTTAAAGTTCTTGTGCTGCTTAAATGTTTTTGCAGATGCGCGTGGAACAAAGTGATTGGGTGCTGGGCTAACTGTAGAGGTCGTGGTAGTCACAGTCTCATTTTTGTCTTTTTCTCTGACAACAGCAGCCCGGGGCCTGCGTTCAGTGATGTTGCGGGCCCCTGGGTGCATGATGCTGGTGACATAGGAAGCAGCTCTTTTGGTAGTGTCATGACGATGGGCTATCTCATAAGCTTTGGCTAGTGTAGCTGGACGTTTTTCCAACAGTCTTTGAACTAGCTCTGCATCACCCAGGCCGTTTGTGAAAACTTCCACAGCTATAGCGTCTTGCTCAGCCTCTGACCAATCACCATAAGCTATAGCTACTTTTCCATAAATGTCATCCCTGAACACATGAAGCGCCTCACCATGTTTACGCACTCTTTGCCTCAGCTCTACTGCTACAGCCGCTGCATGATCTGAAGAAGGGCCATAAGCAGTTTCGAGTTCCTCCAGCAGGCGGCGGTAGTCCCATTTGGATGAACGAGGGTTTCTGTGGACGATGGCGCCTGCAGCTCCGGTGAGGCAGAATTTCAGCTGAATGACCATTGTTTTGACTGACCAGTGATTTGCCTCCGCGCAGCTCTCAAACCTGTGCAGAAACTCCCTCCATGGTGTGCTGCCATCGTACTGGCCGGGACGTAGAGTGGGGACTCTCTCTTTGGGGTTATAGTCCTCATCACTGTCCGACAGAGGAGGCTGACGGGGCGCAGAGCGGCTCTTACGTGTTGGAGATGAGGGACAGGGCTGGCGCAATGGGAAATGTCCATGTTTTCCAGTCATGTCTGGATTAATAAAAGAATAGGGCATGGGAAGCGTACTGGCTTCAGGTTTGGATATAGCAGGTGTGCTATGTACAAAACTTCCCATGTGAGCATCGGCAAAGGGATTTGTGACTTCATAGCAGAGATGCTCACAAGTCTCTGAGCTAGAGTCCAAGTCAAGTCTCAAGTCTTTGATCTAGAGTCCAAGTCAAGTCTCAAGTCTTTGAGCTAGAGACCAAGTCAAGTCTCAAGTCTCTGAGCTAGAGTCCAAGTCAAGTCTCAAGTCTCTTGTGGTTAAATAAGTGTTGCATCTCGTACATCGACCCATTCAGGCTGCTTAGAACACTGCATAGCTATATATAAGGATCAAAGTAATATGCAGTGTTGGGAGTAAGGCCTTACAAAAGTAATGCATTACAGTAACATATTACTTTTTGCTGTAACGCAGTACTGTAAGCCGGCATTACTAATCAATTTTCAGTAATATTTTACTCGGTACATGTTCAGAAACGCTTGCGCGTTACAACACACTTTTAGTTTTACTTGTAAAAAAAAGACATTAATGAATGAAAAATGCAAGTAAAAGTTACCTGTCCGTGGCTGCGTGTGTGGTGTCCAAGTTTGTAAATAAAGACTAAATGGTAGCATCTGATATATTTGTAGCGATTTATTTTTTAAAGGAGTTTCGGCCTCTGTGCTCGCGCTGGCCAGTGGAAAAGCGGCTAATGGGTGATGATGGCATGAAGAAGACTGTACATTCGCGAGATGGACATATGCGCATTAGGCTACTCTGTTCTGTGTTTTCTTTCTAAGCAGTTATGCAGGTGGTGTTTTTCATCATGTTTTCATCACGCAATCATGTTTTTAATGCGGTGGTGACGCGTTCGGCGGCGGCGCTGCCGATAAAGCACCTAAAAGCTGTCAAAGAACCAGCAAAAGCAATGATTATGAATATGTAAAATATAGCAAGGAGACATTTTAATTGTTTATTAATAAAGATGAAGTTGACGATGCTGACTCTCAATCTTCGCAGTAGTGAATGCGCCAGAGAGAAATGCACATTTCATAGGCTACGGATAAGCAGAGAGCTGTTTTCTTTCGTTTTGAATTGTTCTGTTTAAAAGTAGACATTTGATTTCAATATAGATATATTTTTTCAGGTCTGTGAAGTAGACTAGCCTACCTTATAATATGCTGAGTTTCGGTTAATTTATGAGACGCGCTCCAGTTCACGCGCAGGCGCCTCCGTGTCGTGATTAGGCTATCTGATATTTACTTCTTATTTATTAAATCCAGGCAATTGGTTGATGAAACATTGATTAAAATTAAGATACAATTAATACAAAACGAAATTCACTTTAAAGAAAGGCTTTGTGCCTTCTGTTTGAGGTGAAAGTTTTAAAGCAGTCTTTTAGTCAACGTGTTTGTTGTCCTCTCATGTGTGGCCGCGCACAGCAGATACTTAGTAGGCTACGTGTTACGTAGGCAGGTTATATTATAGATAACGGAAGGAGGGGAAAAACAGCGAGCTCATCAGACGTTTCCTAAAAATAAACATTGTTCACGAGTCCCGCAGCTCGAGTCCGAGTCGAGTCTGAAGTCTTTCGAGGACGAGTCTCAAATCGAGTCTCAAGTCACTGTGCGTGCGACTTAAGTCGCACTCGAGTCCGAGTCTCAAACTCGAGTCCCCATCTCTGCTTCATAGTGCCCCTTAAATGGCATGTCTGGAGCAGGATATGTGAAAATGTGCATGTCTGGCCTTCCCACGTAGCCGTGGCTTTGCCTGTTGCCTCTGCAAAAGGGATTTGTGGGCGAAAAGGGGGCGGGGCTTTCGAACGGTGCGAACAGATCTTCTCCATTAACAAGTGTGTTAGTGCTACTTTCATCACACAGGAATGGGTTATAATGTTCGCGTTTTCTCTCAGCTTTTCGTTCATAAGCTTTCACAGTACCTTGACTGTTGTCCTCAACATTGGTTAGTGACATGAACGGGTTTGAGTAGTTCGTTTCTCGTCCGTAAACATCGGAGGGATAGCGAGCGGCCGCCATGTTGTATTACACAGTCACTCGGCTTTACTTTTTATTGTCCTTTTATTTTCGATGCTCACCAGTCTTTTAACAACATGAAAAGTCCCTTCGTGGTCGCCAATGTTAACCTTTCCTGCTTCTGTCTCCTAACCGTGGTTGGGAGAGACAGGGGAGATCCGTTTTCTCCAGGGCCGGAAGTTTTCCTCCCGGGGTTAATTCCCTAAACTTCACGCTGTTTAGTGTGATGGTTGCATACAAAAACAAAGAGGCCGTCTTGCCGAAGAGTTTGGGTGTCTTTATTTTTCTAGCTGCACTGGAATACACTGCACATAGCTAACTACCTGCACTGGTCACCGTATCATTCCCACACCACTCTCATCCGCTGTTTCGCGGGCCTCATACAGGGGGGAGGGGCGCATCTCGGACACGCGCACTCACTCACTCTCATTCACACACACTGAGCTGTCCTAAACTAAACACACTGGAGGCACATCCCACAACATTTTATATCCAAACAAAATTATCTTCGGCGTCATTTTGATTTTGTCAACTGGCGCGTTGTTGCTTGTTGCGCTTCATTGGTTGTCTAGTTGCAATGTGCCTGCTTAGATGCTGTCGAATCAAAACGTGGTGCACATTTTTTTTTCACAGATGCAGATAAACAGAGAGCGGCGCGGCCGTGTGAACATTTTTTTCCCCCCGTTTTCATGGGAAGTAGCAAGTCTTCTCGAGTCAAAAGGCGCAAGTCCAAGTGAAGTCACGAGTCATTGATGTTAAAGTCCAAGTCGAGTTGCAAGTGTTTGTACATTTTGTCGAGTCGAGTCTGAAGTCATCAAATTCATGACTCGAGTCTGACTCGAGTCCAAGTCACATGACTCTAGTCCACACCTCTGCAGTAGCCTATCTAAAGTGAACGATAAGTAAGGGATAATGTAAAGCGAGGCGGTTGTTATAGCGAATACAACTTGCGAAAGGCTGATTATGAGCCCGAAGCGGAGCCTGAAGGGAGTTGTATTCGCTATAACAACCAACTCGCTATACATTATCCCGCTTATTACATGGCTACCTACCAAATAAATAAATAATTTGACACAAAATATTAATTTAAAAAGGATTGTATTGATTTAAAAACTATTTATATGGCTTCCGCTAAAGAAAACAGTCCGTTCAGTCTCTACTGTTAGAATCCTGCTTCCATGGCAACGCTCTGTTTTTTCACGGACCTTCGCGGAGTTTACACGACATCCACCAATCAGATGCATCACTGTGGGATTGTGGGATTGTTTAGGATTGTGGGTAATGAAGTACTTATCCAAGACATCGCGAATAAAAGGCATTTATCTCAAATCAAGGTTAAGTGCCCCATGAACTTTTGACGTTTATATGAGCATATACAATCACTTAGTACAGCCGTAGCTGGTTTTAAGTCTACCATGTATGGTTACGTTTTTATGGCTTATACCCCAAATGTCTATGGAGAAATTGTATTGAATTTTTACTTCCGGCACCGGCTGTGGGCGGGACTGTGATGCTCTATATAATTGCACACCTCAGAACGTTCGTCAACCAATCAGATTCAAGCATTCAACGGCCCTGTAGTATACATACAAGTTATCTGGGGACCAGTGGACCACGTCTCTACAACGTTCTCTATGAGATAAACTAGCGACGTCTTTTGAGGACGTGCCCACGACGTTTCTGGAACGTTAGCCAAGATTATAAAAAATGGAACTTTACCACGACGTTCTCACAATATATATAAATGTAATGAATTATTATTAATGTAATTCTTTTGGCAAAGTTTCACATTCATAAGTGTAAATACAGCGCTAAAACTACTAATTTTGTACTTTTTCTCCATGAAGTTATACATTATATTAATCTGATTTCTGATTCCAACAACAAAAAGGCAATTAAAACTGTCAGCATATGGTCCTTTCTCCTTGTAATGATCCATAAGCTATCCTGGCTAAATTGTATTGTTTTCTGTTTACGTGTCATATTCGTATATATTGTTTATGGTATGTATATTTTTTGATTAGTCACTTGTGATTTGTACCTTCCTCCCCCCCCCCCCCATCTTTTTGTAGGAGACTTTGAGCTTTGTAAGTTTGCAGATCTTATACATGCACAAACATCAACATAACACACTAAAGAAAAACATGAAAACGCATCATATGACCCCTTTAATACATTAATACAAATGTAATACAGCTATTATTAAAAACATGATGTATAAACTCAAGCTTCCATTGGTTTCCAAAAGTGAGCTTGAACTTTTTTTCCCTTATAATTATGAACAATGAATATTTCATTAGTCTTTGTCTCCCTCTGCTGGTACAACACAAACACAGATATTCAGGCTTTTGAGTTATTGTGCGTTTAATAAAATGGTTTATCTATGAATGAGAAACTGTAATTTGCTGCTGTGAAATAAAAGGTGTTTCACTGCCGCCTCATCAGGACTGTCAGAGGATCGTTGAAATCTATATTAAGTCTTAATTTATAACAGTGAAGTCTTAATTTATAACAGTGAAGTCTTAATTTATAACAGTGAAGTCTTAATTTATAACAGTGAAGTCTTAATTTATAACAGTAAAGTCTTAATTTATAACAGTGAAGTCTTAATTTATAGCAGTGAAGTCTTAATTTATAACAGTGAAGTCTTCATTTATAACAGTGAAGTCTTCATTTATAACAGTGAAGCCCCTGTATCTTCAGTCTCTGTTGATTCTGTTGACTGTGAGTCTCTGTAGTGGATCTTTATTCTCCATCAGATGATCATCAGAAGATCAGACTGTCCTCCAACACCTAAAATACAACACACACACAGTCACATATGCAGTATGAGATATTACATCTGTCACATCTTTTCATAAGAAAACTAACTAGATAATCTATATTAATTAATTCTCAAACATGATCATATATCTTCTCTCTGATGCTCAAAGTCACTTTACAGAATCAAAAGCACATGAAAGGTCACTTTCACACACCGGACAGCGGACACAGAACCAGCAGAAATGACCATTACACACGACACATTTAATATCAGTCGATAACAGACAACCCAAATCTCAGATTATCACACATAAGGCGTCTTTACTCTTTACACAGAAAAAGCGGCACAGAAACCAAATCTGAAGCGGCATAAAATCACGTTAATTGTTTTTCTGAAGCAGTTAAACATTGCTATTTTAAAACTACAGTTTTAAGTGTTATAACATTAATTAAAAAATTATTAAATAGTAAACAAAAAAATAAAACTAGAGATAAATAAAAATACAGAATTCTACATTTCCTCTGCAAGATATAGCGATCTCACGCTTTGATGTTGTCATAATTCTGTGGTACTGAAAGCTATTCTCTATTTCTTAATAAAATTATTGCAGGAACAAATGCTACAAAGAACTGATGAAGTATTTATTACACACCGCAGGATTGAAAGAGTTCGAAAGGTTTCTTTTCTCTTTCTTATTTCTTCAAAGAGCCAGAAAGAACAATTATTATTGTTGATCTGCCAGTCTCTTCACAGGAAGATTACACACGGCGAGACTCTGTTATTTTGGTGGTTTGCTTCACGATGCGAGTACACGACACTTTTACTTTATTGTCTCTTGTTGGCTGACATCTTTAATTTGGCTAAAACAATATGGAGCTAGGCCGATATGTTTAGTCTTCCGCTTCTTGATTCTCGTGCCGCGCGTTTGGTTGTCATGGCAATGGCGTAGTTTAGAGCGGCACAAGTTCGCCTTCATCTACACTGAACCAAACCAATATCAGAGTCATCTTTGACACCAGCGGCTGAGGACGGTCAGACCGGCATATTTTAAGTCTGCTTTTATGCGGCATTGTGTCTTTCCACCGAAGTTTGAGCAGAGCCGCTTTAGAGCCGCCTTAACCCGGCGGTGTAAAGATGCCTATAGAGACAGTTAAAGGGGGAAAGCTGGAAATAACATTAATATTATTTTCACAATCAGTCACAACATCATGAGCAGAATTAAACTCATATTAACGCAGTTTAAAGTTCAGAGAACTACAGAATCTGAAGATGAATTTAAGAGTCATCTGATGATCTCACTCACTCACACACACACTCACACACACACACACACACACACACACACACACACACACACACACACACACACACACACACACACACACACACACACACACACACACTTACTGAACCTGGTACAATTTACTTATATTTCTAGTGAGTAAATCAGCCATTTGAACTTTAAATGAAAATATGATGATGAAAATCGTTAAAACTATTCTTACACGAGTGTCTCCAGTTTATAATGTGGATCATCCTCCATATCCTTTAGCAGCTTCACTCCTGAGTCTCCTAGTTTATTCTCAGTCAGATGCAGATATCTCAGGTGTGAGGGGTTTGATCTCAGAGCTGAAGCCAGAGCAGCACAACCTTCTTCTGTCACACCACAACTACTCAACCTGTAGAGAACAATGACACACATTAAGCCTATATCCAGAGATAAACATGACACTTAAAATATAAATAACATAATGCTGTCAATATGAAATATATACAAATATTCATTAGTTCAAGTTGTTAAACACCCCGACTCTTTCGAAAGACATCCTGGGATTCAGGATCAGTGGGACACCAGTCTTGGGCTACAGAGTGATATGACTGCTGGCCATATCAACATATCACTAGTGTGTGTGTCTCTGTGTGTGTGTGTGTGTGTGTGTGATTCTGTGTGTGTGTGTGTGATTCTGTGTGTGTGCGCGCGAGAGTTTCTCTGTGTGTGTAATGGCGCTTTTCCACTGCATGGTACGGTACGGCTCGGTTCGGTACGGCTCACTTATGGCGCATTTCCACTGCATGGTACGGTACGGTACGGCTCGCTTCGGCTCGCTTTAAATGGTACCACCTCTGTTGAGGTTCCAAGCGTACCGTACCGATAGTAAATGTGACGTGAAAACACTGCAGATCACTGATTGGTCAGACAGAATCGTCACTTCAGCGTCATTGTATTTGCGACACGAGACACTAAACCCGCTAGATTTAAATAGCCAGACAACAGCCAACACGGTAGCACCTGTTTTTAGAGTATTTACTTGACAAAAAAAAGTAAAAAACAAACTAACAAGAAATGGCTGAATCGTGGTCAGTGGACGAGGTGCAGACGTTCCTCTCGTTGGTTGCCGAGGAGCGGAAGTAGCACAGCTCTTAGCCGCACACGGCTACCACCGGACCTACAATAACGATCAGTCCCACCCACTTTGAAGCGGTACTAACTGCAGTGGAAAAGCAACCGAGCTAAAGCGAACCGAACCGTGCCGTACCGAGTCAAGTCGTACCACGCAGTGGAAAAGCAAAGCGAGCCGAACCGTTCCGCGCTGAATCGAACCGTACCGAGCCGAGCCGAGCCGTACCATGCAGTGGAAAAGCGCCATATGTGTGTGTGTGTGTGTGTATGTGTTTCTGTGTGTGTGTATGTGTTTCTGTGTGTGTGTGTATGCGTGTATGCGTGTGTGTATGTGTTTCTGTGTGTGTGTTTCTGTGTGAGTGTGTCTGTGTTTCTGTGTTACAGTGTGTGTGTGTGTGTGTGTGTGTATGTGTTTCTGTGTGAGTGTGTCTGTGTGAGTGTGTCTGTGTGTGCGTGCTTCTGTGTGAGTGTGTCTGTGTTTCTGTGTTACAGTGTGTGTGTGTTTCTGTGTGTGTGTGTGTGTGTGTGTGTGTGTGTGTGTGTTTCTGTGTGTGTGTTTCTGTGTGAGTGTGTCTGTGTGTGCGTGCTTCTGTGTGAGTGTGTCTGTGTTTCTGTGTTACAGTGTGTGTGTGTGTATGTGTTTCTGTGTGTGTGTGTGTGTGTGTTTCTATGTGTGCGCGCGAGAGTTTCTCTGTGTGTGTATGTGTTTCTGTGTGTGTGTTTCTATGTGTGTGTGTGCGCGAGAGTTTCTCTGTGTGTGTATGTGTTTCTGTGTGTATGTGTTTGTGTATGTGTTTCTGTGTGTGCGAGTTTCTGTGTGTGCGAGTTTCTGTGTGTGTGAGTGTGTCTGTGTGTGCGTGCTTCTGTGTGAGTGTGTCTGTGTGTGTATGTGTGTGCGCGCGCGAGTTTCTGTGTGTATATGTGTGTGTGTGTGTGCGCGCATGAGTTTCTGTGTGTGTGTGTATGTGTGTATTTATGTGTTTCTGTGTGTGTGTGTGTGTGTGTGTGTGTGTGTTTCTGTGTGTGCGTGTTTCTGTGTGAGTGTGTCTGTGTGTGTGTGTGTGTGTGTGTGTATGTGCTTCTGTGTGTGTGTGTGTGTGTGTGTGTGTGTGTGTGTGCGCGCGAGTTTCTGTGTCTGTGTGTGTTTCTGTGTTTGTGTGCTTCTGTGTGTGTGTGTGTGTGTGTGTGTGTGCGTGCTTCTGTGTGAGTGTGTCTGTGTGTGCGTGCTTCTGTGTGTGTGTGTGTTTCTCTGTGTGTGTGTGTGTGTGTGTGTGTGTGTTTATGTGTTTCAGTGTGTGTGTGTGTGTATGTGTTTCTGTGTGTGTGTGTTCCCTATCAGTCGGTCACTACTACGTAGGTCGTGACCGACCAATAGGAATCTCGCTAGAGAGCCGATCTACTTCGAGTGAAACTAAACGAGCCAATACACATTGGCGTGCAATCATTTGCATCAGCTGCGCAGCCTCGCAGCGCGGGTATATAACGAGCAGCTGGTGATTGCACTGTAGCTTTTTGCTTCGGAGCCAACCGATGCTGTTTAATCTATCTAATATTGAGTGATCAAACAACGAGCAAGCTCTTCAGGAAGATCTCTCGTGTCTGGTGCGGGCGATACAGCGCGGCAGCGGGGTCGACTTTATTTTCTCTTTTATTTTTGTGTTACTAAGCAAAAAAAAAAAAAAAAGCTGTTTTCACAGCTGGTAACGGTGTGCCAAGAGCGTTAAATAGCCGTTCTTACGGCTGGTAAGACCGCCGTGAAGAGAGACAGCGCACGACAGGTTGCACATTCCTGTCTGTGTCCGCTGCGACCGTTCCCCTGCGTGCTTCAGTACCAAGAAGAGCATTCACCTGAAAGAGCTTACATGGGTGTGAGTTGCGTCTTTCTAAAGATGACATTCCACCCGTGTGTTTCTGGTTGCGGTCGTTTCCTGTCCTCACTGACGGCCACGATCACTCTCTCGCATGCCTGGGAAACATGTGAGACTGTGTTCGTGGGTGGTTCATGTTTTCACGGGAACATGACCACGTCGGCACGCCGGTTGACTCTGCTTTCTCCGGAAAGCTTGAGTCCCCACTGTTGTTGGCCAGCCGCTGCTTGTGTGTGAAAGCACAGCTGCAGGTCTGCTCGACACTCTGGGACACCAGCGTGTCGTGTGCCGTCGAGCTGCCGGGCTGCAGCGCGGGTTGTCACGGCAACCCAGCGCTCGCTCGGCGCTCTAGGTGCGCGGTCCCCATGTCTATTCTCCGTTGTAGCGCCCTCCCTGGTGGCCACCAGGAGAGGTCTACTTCAGTAAAATAGCTTGGGTGATCCTGAGAGCTGAGGGCTTCTCCTTCGGGGAACCAACCCCCTAGGGCCCCTCCCTCTCTAGCGCATCACAAGCTGTGCAGCTTCTGGATGAGATTGCTGGTCCTTCAAAAAAAAAAAAAAAAAGATGGAGGAACCTAGCGTTTCATTCAAGGCTCCAGCTGAGGGCAGATGTCGATTGCTACATCGGAGAGAGGGGCTGTTTCATTCTGGAAATGAGGATGATGTTAAGTTCCCACTGTAATAGTGTGTGTGCTTATGCTGAATCAGATTCAGAGCGGACAGCCATGCTTTCCCGGGTCTTTCTCGGACGTGCATTGAAAACTTAGCAGTATGGAGCTATATTGGTGCCAAAAATATGGAACGCCAAAAGTGCCAAAATCTGCATAAAGTTTTCACCTCTCTCACTACCCTCGATGGTGGGGTGGTTGTGCCTCTGGCAGGCCACCTCTACCCTGCATGCGAGGCCAAGGCACTCTTATTGCACGAGGGTAGTTCTGAGCCGGGGTTGAGCTGCGCTTGTCGACTGGCCGTGTTCAAGTCACAGTGCTGGCCCTCGATCAGACGATGTCCACCTTGGTGGTCCAGAAACCCCCCTGGCTGTCCTTGTAGAGGTGTGAGAGCTCGTCAAAGTACGCTTTCTCGATGCTCCATCTCATAAGGTGGCCTTTTCAGCGACACTGTTGAGAACTGGCCCAGCAGTTCTCCACAGTCAGCAGCAGACTGAAGCGGTTCCCCTGACGTACCACCAGAGTACCTCGTGGGCTGCCCTTCAGTCTACTCGTCGCCAAGGGTGTCATCCCCTGCAAAAAAGAGAAAACTCCGGCACAGCCTGCTCTACTGTGTCCGCTGCAGGAGGATGACACCACCCGTCTCAACCACTGTTTAAGTGGTCGGTGAAACAATCACTGGAGACGGGTGACCCGGAGATGGATGGAGCTGCTCTCTCCCAGTAGAGGGCTGGGAAACTAATCTTTTGAGTCAAAATTCTGTTCCACCACTGGAGTCACAGTGGTTCCCAAATTCTCAAAAAAAAAAAAAAAAAAGAGCAGATCCTCTATCTCTGGGTCTGAAGAGGGTCTGGAGAGTAGTGGGAGGAGAAAATCCTCACCACCCTCATCCGCCTCTTCTGTCGCCAGCGGGCAGCGCAGTGTGTGGTTCGAGAACGCAACCAAGCCGCCTCCTGCACCTCCTGCCTCGTGGAACCAGGTAAGTGCTGCACAGCACACTTAGACCACGCTACGGACCGCCTCCCCAAGAGAGCCTCCCGGGCCGCGTCCCTGTGTTCCACCTCGCTGCCCCACTCCGGGTACGCCTACGGTCCCTTTGGTCCCGCTTGTACGGTCTCTGCGAGCCTGGTTAGCGCTCCCCAGTCCGTCTCGCTGGCTCATTCGGACCATCAGGCTCGGCTATGCGATTCAGTTCGCCCGGCATCCCCCCAAGTTTCGGGCCATCCACTCCACTACAGTGAGAGCAGCCGATGCCCATGTCTTGCGTGCGGAGATCGCAGTCCTACTGGCGAAGGACGGTCCCTCCAGCCGATATGAGGTCAGGACACTACAGTCCCTACTTCATTGTACCCAAGAAAGGTGGTGGGTTACGACCGATCTTGGATCTGCGAGTTTTGAATCGGAGCCTCCACAAGCTACCGTTCAAAATGCTCACGCAGAGACGCATTTTCGGATGCATCCGTCCCCAAGATTGGTTTGCAGCGATCGACCTGAAGGACGCGTACTTTCATGTCTCGATTCTTCCTCGACACAGGCCGTTTCTGCGCTTTGCGTTCGAGGGTCGAGCATATCAGTACAAGGTCCTGCCCTTCGGGCTGTCCCTGTCTCCCCGTGTCTTCACGAAAGTCACGGAGGGGGCCCTTGTTCCCATGAGAGAACAGGGCGTTCGCCTACTCAACTATCTCGACGACTGGCTCATACTAGCACACGCTCGAGATCAGTTATGCGAACACAGGGACCTCGTGCTCAGGCACCTCAGCCAGTTGGGCCTTCAGGTCAACTGGGAAAAGAGCAAACTCGCCCCCGTGCAGAGGATCTCTTTTCTCGGTATGGAGTTGGATTCGGTCGCACAGACAGCGCGCCTCACAGAGCAGCGCGCTCAGTCGGTGCTGAACTGCTTGAACACATTCAAAGGCAGGACGGCGGTCCCACTGAAACTTTTTCAGAGGCTCCTGGGGCATATGGCAGAGGCAGCAGCGGTAACCCCGCTCGGGCTGCTTCATATGAGACCGCTTCAGCACTGGCTTCACGGCCGAGTCCCGAGATGGGCGTGGCATCACGGCACTCACCGGGTGGCAATCACACCGGCGTGCCGCCAGACCTTCAGCCCGTGGTCAGATCCCTCGTTCCTACGGGCAGGAGTGCCCTTGGAACAGGTGTCCAGGCATGCTGTGGTATTCACAGATGCCTCTGCCACCGGCTGGGGCGCCACGTACAACGGGCATGCAGTGTCAGGGGTGTGGACGGCTCCCCAACTGCATTGGCATATCAACTGCCTCGAGTTGCTAGCAGTACATCTCGCTCTGAGCCGCCTAAAGAGGCCGCTACAGGACAGAGACGTGCTGGTCCGTACGGACAACACAGCGACCGTTGCGTACATCAACCGTCAAGGTGGTCTACGCTCCCGTCGCATGTCGCAACTCGCCCGCCATCTCCTCCTCTGGAGTCAGAAGCATCTGAGGTCGCTTCGAGCCATGTATGTCCCCGGAGTGCTCAACCGTGTGGCCGACGAGCTATCACGAGCTGTGCTCCCGGGAGAATGGCGACTCCACCCCCAGGCGGTTCAGCTGATTTGGAGAGAGTTCGGGGAGGCTCAGGTAGACCTGTTTGCCTCCTCAGAAACCACCCACTGCCAGCTGTTTTACTCCCTGACCGAGGGAACACTCGGCACGGACGCACTGGCACACAGCTGGCCCCGGGGCCTCCGCAAATATGCGTTTCCCCCAGTGAGCCTACTTGCACAGACTTTGTGCAAAGTCAGGGAGGACGAGGAGCAGGTCCTTCTGGTGGCTCCCTATTGGCCCACCCGGACTTGGTTCCCGGAACTCATGATCCTCGTGACAGTCCCTCCCTGGCCCATTCCTCTGAGGAAGGATCTTCTGACTCAGAGACGGGGCACCCTGTGGCACCCGCGTCCAGACCTCTGGAAACTCCATGTCTGGTCCCTGGACGGGATGCGGAGGTTCTAGGTGACTTACCCCCAGAGGTACTTAACACCATCACTTCTGCAAGGGCGCCGTCCACGAGACGTGTGTACGCCCTGAAGTGGAACCTGTTCGTCGAGTGGTGCTCTTCTCGCCGAGAAGACCCCCGAAGATGTTCGATAGGGTCCGTGCTTTCCTTCTTGCAGCAAGGGTTGGAGCGAAGGCTGTCTCCCTCCACCCTCAAAGTACATGCTGCTGCTATTTCAGCTTATCACGACCACATAGATGGCAAAACAGTTGGAAGGCACGACCTGGTCGTCAGGTTCCTTAGGGGGACGAGACGATTAAATCCTCCTCGACCCCCCTCCATACCCTCTTGGGACCTTTCCCTGGTGCTTCGAGCACTTCAGGATGCTCCCTTTGAGCCGTTGCAATCAGCAGACTTGAAGCTTCTCTCCATGAAGACTTTGCTGCTGGTTGCACTGGCTTCGGTCAAGAGGGTAGGGGACCTGCAGGCATTTTCGGTCGACGAATCGTGCCTAGAGTTCGGGCCGGGTGACAACCATGTTGTACTGAGACCCCGGCCTGGCTATGTGCCCAAGGTTCCTACCACTCCCTTCAGGGACCAGGTAGTGAACCTGCAAGCGCTGCCCCTGGAGGAGGCAGACCCAGCCCTGGCTTTGCTCTGTCCCGTTCGCGCTCTGCGTATGTACGTGGACAGAACTCAAAGCGTCAGGACCTCAGACCAGCTCTTTGTCTGTTACGGAGGCCAGCAGAAGGGAAAGGCTGTCTCCAAGCAGAGGATGGCCCACTGGATAGTGGATGCCATCGCCTTGGCTTACCAAGTTCAAGGCGTGCCCTGCCCGCTCGGGTTGCATGCACACTCTACGAGAGGCGTTGCATCCTCCTGGGCGCTGGCACATGGCTCCTCGCTAACAGATATCTGTAGGGCTGCGGGCTGGGCGACACCTAACACGTTCGCTAGATACTATAGCCTACGTGTAGAGCCGGTCTCCTCCCGTGTTCTCACCCTAGACGGGTAGAAGCACTGAGAGGCCCGGCTCTGTCGGCTTGCTGCACCCTACTGTGCACCCTTATTCTCCAGTGTGAAAAACCTGTGAGTCCTCCAAACACCCTCGGGCCGGACATGGCGGAGCGTCCGGTGCCAGGCCTGTATCCGCTGAATCCTTGAGAACCGGATATAGGCTGGGTCCCATATGTGTGACCCTACGGGGATCCCATATGTGTATATTCTCCACGGCTGCTCCTAAACGGAAGCCTGTGTCTTTCCTTTGGGCTAAGTCACCCATTACTCATATGCTGTACAACCCTCGGGTTAGTCCATATGTTATCTCCACTTAACTCCTTGAGAATGTGGCTTCCGCAGCATTCCCCTCCTTCAGTTCGGGCACGCTTTCCCAGTGTTATCCAATAATATCACTGTATGGGTTATCACGGAACAACAGTGACAGGTTCACTCTGTGTAAGCCGCCTCCTATCGTCCTTCCAGGCAAGAAGGTGTAGAGGCTTGCACAGGGCGCTGGATGGGGTGCAGCAGCTGTGGCGCTTTGGTAGGGATTCCTATTGGTCGGTCACGACCTACGTAGTAGTGACCGACTGATAGGGAACGTCTCGGTTACGTATGTAACCCTCGTTCCCTGAAGGAGGGAACGGAGACGTAGGTCCCGTCGCCACATCTGCTGCCACCCGCCGGGGCAGCCAGCTTATCGGCTTGGCTCCTCAGCAAAAAACTACAGTGCAATCACCAGCTGCTCGTTATATACCCGCGCTGCGAGGCTGCGCAGCTGATGCAAATGATTGCACGCCAATGTGTATTGGCTCGTTTAGTTTCACTCGAAGTAGATCGGCTCTCTAGCGAGATTCCTATTGGTCGGTCACGACCTACGTCTCCGTTCCCTCCTTCAGGGAACGAGGGTTACATACGTAACCGAGACGTTTCTGTGTGTGTGCGCGCGAGAGTTTCTCTGAGTGTGTGTGTATTTCTGTGTGTGTGTATGTGTTTCTGTGTGTGTATGTGTTTCTGTGTGTGTGTGTGTGTGTTTCTGTGTGTGTGTGTCTGTGTTTATGTGTTTCAGTGTGTGTGTGTGTGTGTGTGCTTCTGTGTGAGTGTGTGTCTGTGTGCTTATGTGTGAGTGTGTCTGTGTTTATGTGTTTCAGTGTGTGTGTGTGTGTGTGTGTATGTGTTTCTGTGTGTGTGTGTGCGCGAGAGAGTTTCTCTCTGTGTGTGTGTATTTCTGTTTCTGTGTGTGTCTGTGTTTCTGTGTGTGTATGTGTTTCTGTGTGTGTGTGTCTGTGTGTGTGTGCTTCTGTGTGAGTGTGTGTCTGTGTGCTTCTGTGTGAGTGTGTTTGTGTTTATGTGTTTCAGTGTGTGTGTGTGTGTGTGTGTGTGTGTGTGTGTGTGTGTGTGTGTGTGTGTGTGTATGTGTTTCTGTGTGTGTGTGTGCGCGCGAGAGTTTCTCTTTGTGTGTGTGTATTTCTGTTTCTGTGTGTGTCTGTGTTTCTGTGTGTGTGTATGTGTTTCTGTGTGTGTGTGTCTGTGTGTGTGTGCTTCTGTGTGAGTGTGTGTCTGTGTGCTTCTGTGTGAGTGTGTTTGTGTTTATGTGTTTCAGTGTGTGTGTGTGTGTGTGTGTGTATGTGTTTCTGTGTGTGTGTGTGTGTGTGTGTGTGTGTGTATGTGTTTCTGTGTGTGTGTGTGTGCGCGAGAGTTTCTCTTTGTGTGTGTGTATTTCTATTTCTGTGTATGCGTGTTGTGGCATCATGAGAGGACGTGTTCTAGAGATACATTGCCCTCAGATGGCTGGAGCAAGATGGCCGTCTGTTAAGGACTACAAGCCAGACATTACGGCTTTCTTATTCAGAACGTCTGCAAAACTACACCACAGAAAAATATTTCAAAACCAAAATTGATGAAATTGATGATTCGGTCGATCAAAACTCTTTCTGGAACCTATATAAAAATCTTGTTAGTTCAGTTCTGGCATCACCTCCATCAGGCTGATCCAGAGTCAGTCCAATATAAAGCCCTCCTCACCAATGAAAGCTCAGCAGAAGCTCATCCTCTACACACACTCGCTCTACACACACTCACTCTACACACACTCACTCTACACACACTCGCTCTGCAACTCGTCCATCAGACTATCCTCCCCATTGACCACTAGGGCTGGGCGATATGTAAAAAATATTTTATCGATAATCGCCTTAAAAAAATATCGCGATATCCGATAATATCGTCTACCCAAGCCCAACACGCCCCGCCGGAGACAACACTATACCGACATACACCGTTAAAAAGTCATGTTGAGTTTGGCTGCACTTCATCTAATGATAGCCTGCGATTTAATTAGTTTAATTGAATGATTGAAACGTTAAAGGTTTTACTTTGGTTAGTTTGAGCTTGAACGAGCATAAAACATTAGCTTTGCTGTTATTTTAGTGTTGCTAATCATTTCCACACTGTTCTATCGCATGTGTTTGAAACGGATTTCGCTTCGCGAGGAGAAATGTTAAATATAACTGAACAGAAGACAGTCTGGTGATTGTAATGGTGAATGCATGTTGATGTTATAGGAAGGTGTCTTGTCTATTTGTTTTTCATAAGGTCCGATGTTTCTCTTTCTTTCTTTTTTGGCGGTACGCCTACCTATCGCCTGATTTAATGAGGATCAGTTTAATTTCCTAATATGTAGCGCTGTTTTTAAACTTGTATTTAAACTATAGCCTACTATATTTATTATTTGTCTAAACTTAGGAATTAAAAGCGAATTTTTTCGTTCTGCATGAGCAAAAACGTTTTTTCCCCCTCCTCCTTTTTGGTCTTAGAGTTCCAAGTTCACCTTAAGCCGTTTACGAAATAAAAATGATAGCTTTATTTATTTAGAGACAGAAGTCATTAAAAGTTATATTTGGATATTATTTAGTTTCTTTCGTTATTTATTGTTATTTAAAGCAAAGTAGGCTATAACGCTTCCAATAGGCTATGGCCTGTAACGGAGCTGCCAACATTGTAAACTCCGAACGCGTGCATGAGAGATTCAAATCAACGAAATTTCTTCATCCGTTTGCAATATAACCTCATTTTAATTTTAATTACAATGGTCATGTTTGTAGGCTATATCTGAATTAACAGGATCGGGGTTTTTTTCCGTATGCAGAACAAAATTGTATAAAAACGAATAGCATATGAATAAAATAAAAATAATTTAAAGATCAAGAAATCCAGAAAAAAATGTTTAACAAAATTACGAAAGAAAGGATAAAGGATGTATGACTGGGAACGCATCTCAAGGTCCCGGCTACACACACTCATGTTGCCGTTAGAGAGTCAGCACCGAAAAACGGGCATATAAAATGTTAGTTAAAGTTACAAAAGTTCAGTGAGTTATTTTCTTTTTCCTTTGTTTTTTGATCATCATTAATGGTGGCAGCGAGTATTTTTCTTTCTCAACTGAAGACAAAATCGACTGTGTTTACGGGGATATTAGAACTTGAAAAAAGGTGTCTACTGACGTCTTTCTGTGGTTGAAACAATAATTTTTCTGTTGTTTATTCATGTTTATTTGATTCTATAAATGAACTAAGGATAATTGTGAGATATAATTATGTGTGTGTGTGTGTCCGTGCACTATATATGTGAGAGGCGGCTCGTTGTTTGAGTGCGCAGCTCAGTACACATCGCGCATGCAGAAGTGTTCATTCGTCTCGAAGAAGAATCGATTTTGTATTCCTAATCCTAACTAGCCTATAAAAAATATTTCATTCATATTATTGCATGTGAATAAATATGTATAACTATAGGGCTATGTGAAATATAGGCTATGTCATTTTTTTTATATAGACGATTATCGTCTAGAAACGAATGTTATAATTGACATCGCGATACTTGGGAGACATCGTCGATATACGATAATATCGTCATATCGCCCAGCCCTATTGACCACAGCTACAGCCACACAACTATTGTTAAAGAAATCCACACACATCTAAAACACACTCATGACTAGTGATCGACCGATATTGATTTTTTTAAACCGATACCGATTATTTGCATGTTGACATGCCCGATAACCGATATGCAGAACCGATATTTATTTACTGTTATACTTCTGTTTTTGACACAATTATTACAACACAACTGAACTGAACTGAACAAACAATTTTATTTATAACAATCACTCCCTCCTGCTTCCAAAAAAAAAAAAAAAACGTATTTATACACCAATAAATAGAGAAGTCTGAGGGCAAAAAATGAAGTGCACTGTTACTAAAGTGTCTTTGTTTAAAAATAAAAGCTTTGATGAGGTAAAAAAAAGTCATGCGCTTCATGAGACATGCGCTTCATGCGTCTCTTGCTCCCTCTCCCTCTCTGCCGTGCACGCTCACTCACTCACTCACTCGCTCTTGATTCCGGGATATTTGAACTAATTTGAGATTTTAAAAGGCTATTTTGTTGGTGTCCCCTCAGCACTCGGTGGTGCCCTACGCACAGCGCACGCGCCTGGTGGGAGCGGCGGCGCTGATTCGTGGAAATAATAAATAATGAATTTCCACAGAGCTGTGTTTATTTAGATGTGTATTAGCGAAATAATGGTTATGTAATAAGTGCTAATATCATTTAGGGTGTTTTAAACAAGTGAATCTTGTTAAAAGTTTCATGCAGTGGCCGTGCATGAGCATTCCTGATCATCAACCCAGTGAGTGCTCAGCAATATGAACAAACTTTTTTTACGCGACTAATGGTGAGCGAATACAACAGAGAGAGAATAAAATTCAGCGCTTTTATTTACAACATGCACTCATTCACGTCGGTCTTATTTAATTAATGTAAAGTTACGTCTTTATTGAGACAGGACGCAACGGATTAGACTCCGTGATTTTTTTTTAGAGCCGCCAAACTGCAATAAACTACATATCAGGCATTTTTGTCTCAAATCTCATTCGTGCATTATGTCTGTTATGTAAAATAAGGTTGAATAATTGAAGCAAAGCAAGTAGTAGGCCTACATATAACCTACTTTACCTGTGCTGTGCACGCAGTTGTTGTTGTCTCGTCTCTCCTCAGACGCGGTGCTACAATGGCGAAATTCTCAAAACGCCCACAAGATGGCGCCGTCTATCGGTGAATCCGATATTACAAAACCCGATACCCGATTATGGGAAAATGCTTAAATATCGGTAAAAATATCGGTAAACCGATAAATCGGTCGATCACTACTCATGACCAATCACTAAAAGCTCATTTTGACCTCCAGAATAAACTCCAATGTTACTCGACCCTCAATAGAACCACTATTGGCCAGTTATCTATTTATTAAACATTTTAAAGTCCCACTCCGATCATATTTTGAGCTATTTTTAAACATTCCCAGTGGTCTTTAAATTATGATTATGCCATTTTTAGCCAAAATCTCAAAACCTGTGCCGTTTTCTGGGACTTCGCTTCAGCAGAGCGGCAGTAGCTCATTAGCAATTCGCCTCTGCGTTGTGGGCGGAGCCGTTGGCACGGAGAAGCATTACAGTATTAAATATACACGTTAATTATTATTATCCGAAGTTAATCAAAGTTATCACCGATCACCGATCATTATTTCACTCCGAGACGTCGCGGTAAAAAACAGCTCGACTACGTCTCAATATTTCATCCCTCCCACAGTGATCAATCAGGACATATTTAGTATCAGTGGATTGCTCGGAATTTCAGGATTATTATGATGCTAATGTCACCGCTATATCTGAAAAACTGACTGACTCTCTCACGAGTGATGGGCTTGACACACGAGAGGACAAACGACTGCGACAGGCGAAACTCGTCGCCACCCGGCGTGTGCAAGTCTACTTGGACGAGCGCGGAATTTCACATGCATGAATGTCGCCTGTTGCTTGGCTGGAGGAGACTGGCTGCCCTCTCTCTTTATGTAATGATGTAATTACTGACGGTATCAGTCTGTGCTCTCCAAACTTTAGTTTTGACGATTGATAGACGGTGAAAAGTGACTTATTTGTTACAGTATGTGTTCCAATTTGAGTATGAGCTCGTGGCCCCGCCCAGTGGAGTTACTACGTCATAACTCCAGTCTATTTTAAACGGCATTTTTGCGTCTGCTACTGATTCACAGACCTTTGAATGTAGAAATACTCAGAAATACAACTTTGAGCTTATTTTTCTCAAGATATGTCCTCTAACATCAGAAAAATGCCACAAGAACATGTTAACACCTAGAAAAACATGATTTTCATCGGAGTGGGTCTTTAAAGAAAGACAAATCCTCTCTAAATACAGATTAAGTGACCATGATCTGGAGAAAGAGAGAGGAAGACATAGACAGAGAGCAGAGGAGTGTGTGTGTGTGTGTGTGTGTGTGTGTGTGTGTGTGTGTGTGTGTGTGTGTGTGTGTGTGTGTGTGTGTGTGTGTGTGTGTGTGTGTGTGTGTGTGTGTGTGTGTGTGATCTACAGCACATAGAGGATGAGGAACACTTTCTGCTCTTCTGCTCTAAATACACCAATATAAGAGCAACTTTTCTGCCCAGATTTAAAACCTTGATCCCATCATTCTCTGAACTGAGTGACACTGGAAAAATGTCCTTCTTACTCGGAGAAGATGATAGTACAGCTGCACTAGCGGCTACATATGTGTTAGCTATTCACAACGCCAGAGACGGCTAACTCTAGAGTGACCCACTGTATGTGTCTATTTATTAAGATGGATTGTGTTTATTTATATATATTTACTATGCTACATATGACATGATCTACTGTATACATATATGTTTGATTTATTTGTTTGTTGTATTATTTACATATAATATGTTGATGCTTTGGCAACATTGTGTTACACAGTCAAGCTAATAAAGCTCATTTGAAATTGAATTGAGAGAGAGAGAGAGAGAGAGAGAGAGAGAAAGTGAGTGAGTGAGTGAGTGTGTGTGTGTGTGTGTGTGTGTGTGTGTGTGTGTGTGTGTGTGTGTGTGTGTGTGTGTGTGCTTAATGTATTCGTAAACATTTTAAGGAACTCTTAAAACTAATGTAATTAATGTAGAACATGTAATTAATGTAATTATTAAAGCACTTAATTACATTTTTTGATTTTCCGTGATTTTCTTATTCACTCCGAGTCTTTATGGTAGAGATGATGATCTTACCACAGTGTCTCCAGTTTACAGAGAGGATTCTCCAGTCCAGCAGAAAACAGCTTCACTCCTGAGTCTCCTAGTTTATTCCAAGACAGATTCAGTTCTCTCAGGTGTGAGGGGTTTGATCTCAGAGCTGAAGCCAGAGCAGCACAACCTTCTTCTCTCACACCACAACCACACAACCTGTAGAGAACAATGACACACATTAAGCCTATATCCAGAGATAAACATGACACTTAAAAAATAAATAATATAATGCTGTCAATATGAAATATATACAAATATTCATTAGTTCAAGTTGTTAAATTATATCAGTTATGATTAGAGGATTCAATATACAGTTTGTACAGTATAAAAATCATTATTTCTATGGAAAGTCCCCATAAAACATGGAAACCCAATGTGTGTGTGTGTGTGTGTGTAAGTAATGTATTTGTAAACATTAAGGAACTTGTGTGTGTTAGGACAGG